>NC_142890.1:14999000-15325000 GCF_054131105.1 Drosophila navojoa
AATTAGAATTCTATTTTGTGCGATTCGCCTTCGTTCGTTCGTTCTTATCGCTTGCAGCTTTTCTAATCAAGCGAACAAGCGGGCGAACGAGGCTTTTGTCGGGGCATTTCCTTTGGCTCTGAGTGTCTTGAAGTTGTGCAAAGGCTGCCCGAGGGCCACGAAATCAAGTGGAAGGAAAATGCTCGCCCTGCCGCTGGATTTTCAAGCTCAACCTCATTTCGGTGAGCAATGCCCGCCTTCGCCTGTGGTTTTTTGTCGACAATTTTCTGCCTTACTACACATTTGATAGCTGGCTTTGACGACAACAGAAGCAGCAGCGGTGAAAAACAACCAACAACAACAACAATGTCAACGACGACGACATCCTCTGTGTCTACGGCGGCATTGCTTTGAGAACGTACTCGTAAATTACATTGGAAATTCCTGGGCCATTGATGTTGATTGAGCAAGAAATTGCCGACAACGCCCTGGCAGACGCTGGCCCGTGCTGCCGCTCTCCGGCTCCAGCTCCGGCTCCGGCTCACCAATGTGCCGTGCGTGCATTTTAAAGCGTTGCTCAACACTTGTCGCCGTCTCGTCGGCAGCTTGAGGCGCGTGCGGCTTGTGGCTGGATCTGTTTTAGCTTCAATTTCCGATACATGCATGTCGCCACGCCACAGCTCACACCCGACGCCCACCCCGCCCCCGGTCGCCACAACTTAGCTCACGGCGACTCAAACTAACATAATTAATGAGCCAACAATGCGGTCTGGCCTAGCTGTAAACGGTGCGTGTGGGGGCGTGGCGCTGCGTGCTCGTAATCCCATTTAAATTGCATTTCCAATAAAAGTTTACGAGCTCTCTCATTCACTCTCTCTCTCTCTCTCTCTCTCTCTCTCTCTCTCTCTTTCTGTCGCATTGCACAAAATGCAAATTACTATGCTGAAAAATCAATTGCATTAATTGCGCTTATTCCATGCTGACGACATTTTATGCGAACTGAGCCGTGCGTACTTCCGTTTCCGCCCGCCCAATGCCAATGGCAATGGCTGCACAACATTTTATATCTCACTGCCATGAAATTAGGAATACATTTTACGATTCAGCTTGTGGCTATGCAGCTGCTGAAATTTTAAATGGTTTCTCTAAAACAAAATACTTTTTTAAAATATATAAATATAGCTGCATGGAGAGAAGGTCATGACTGAGCATAGAGTACTATATAATGCGATATATGAGTACTATATAATAATAATATTATGCTCATATATATAAGAGACTCTAATCATTTGTTTTATCATTATGTTGTAGCTTTACACAACTGCTCGACAATGAGATACCCCGCACACTATCAAGAGCTGACAGCCAATGCAATAAATCTAAAATCTGCAGCTGCTTAATCTAAGGTATTCAAGTGAAACTAAGTTTTTAATATATAAATTTCCAATCTCTAAATGAAGTCATATGGATGGACGTAGCTCTAAAGACTCCACCAGTCATCCTAGACGGGAATATATATATATTTACTCTAGCCAGTCTGCCACGCCTTCTGCTTCCTGTTACATACATTTCAATCAAACCATTATATCCTAAAGCTCCCCTACCAGTGCTCTATCCAGATAATAATTCCCAAGTGCTTTCAAATGGTGTTCACATACATTATTAAATTCAATTCAATTTACACTCTCTAAAATGTTAAATGCTCTCTGGAGCATCTTATCAGGCAGCGAATCAAATTCAGCAGAGTATAATTAATAATAATTAAAAAAAAAAATAATAATAATATAAAATAAAAATAAAATTGATTTCTGAAGAGCTAAAAATGTTTAGCTTCACTCGGCTTCCTCATCAACGCAACGTTTTTGATTCTACAAACTCTGAATTAAAAATGTGTTTCTCACATACATACACGAAAAGGTTAAATGATTTAGCTGTATATAATATAACTGGTCTAGGAATCTATTTCAATTGGTCAAGCCTTATCAATTGATTCAATTCAGTGAATTATTCAATGATATCAAAGAGTACATTAATGCCAATTGAAAAGAGTTGATGGAATGACCTCTGCAGTCGGCTTATAAATAGTATAAAATCGAGCACTTATTTTTAGTTTATATTGCTTACCATTGAGTCGGATTCTGGTTCGCGATGCTGCCGACTTTTGTGGCGCTGTCACAGCGCGTCGCCTTAAGCCAAGTCAAGAGCTGACAAATCATTTGATTGCCATAATATTCACACACACAAGCCCATTTTAAATGACAGGCGAGCTGAAAAAGCTTTAATGGAATTGTGAGCAAATACACCAGCAAACGCACACACACATACACAAAATGGATGACAAATTTGAATGTGAAATCTTCAGAGCTTTGGCCACGCTTCAAAGCGCAGACGCTGCCAGATTGAAATGCAAATCGAATAAATAGAAAATAAATAGAAAGCATAAGTAAACAAAGTCTTTCGAGGCACACACACAGGCAGCAGCAAGACCAAGGCGAAGGACCTTTAAGGCTGCGAGTGTGTGTGTGTGCGAGTGTGCGCGCGTGTGCGTGTGTGTGACTTGAAGTGTGGCCCCAGGCGTACAAAGCAAAGCAGCCGGAATCGCTGACGCTGCGTGCTGAACAGCTTAAGTCGTTATGCGACAACAGTTTGAACGGCGCTGCCTCAGCCTCAGTCGCAGTCGCAGTCGCTGCCAGGCTGAGGCAGCGGCAATATCAACACTTCCGCTTTGTCGTTTAGTCGAAGCAACTTTGATTGCATCGCCCGGGGCGCTCGGCGTTACAAATGTGTGCAGAGCAATGTGACTTGGCTTATGACTAGAGCAGGCCTGAGTGCCTTATGGCTTTCATGGCAGTCGTCGTGGCTCGGCTTTATGAGTTGGCTCAGTTACCGACGCGTCGCTGATATTTGGCTGGCAGCTTGGACCTGATGCCATCAGTGGGTGTTGATGACAGTGTGTGTGTGTGTGTGTCGGTGTGTGTGTGTGTGAGCTTGTTTGTTGCAATCACTTAAACACTTGCGCTTCTACCACATTCTGTTGTATTTGACATATACACACATACACACACATACACACACATATATTCAGTATTAGGTAATTAGAACTTTGCGATCGTTCGAACGTGCGCTTTTTCGATATTTACGCGACAAAAACATGCAAACACATTTTATGTCGAATTCACACACAGAAATTATTCAAAACTAAATGACAACAAAAATGCAATTGCACAAAATATAAAATATTCACACACACGCACACACTCACACACACACACACACAGCACAACAATTGCACATGTTTGTTTCTATGTACGTTTTGTATGCCATTAAAACTAGCGTACTTATTTCACTCGTATTTTTTCTGTTTCGCTTTTGTTGTTGTTGTTGTTTCCTCTTTTGAAGGCTGCTCGCGGCGGCTGCTCTTCGGCTGTATTCATTGCATTTGATTTGCACCGCATACTAGCTGCGTTTTCTTATTGCACTTAGCGAATCGGCGCGCCGTGAATCGCCGTGAATTCAGGGCCCCGCAGCGGAAGCGGAACGCGAAAGCCAAGCGTCGCCCGATGACCGTCGCTGCGTATACGCAACGGCACGCGCGCGCGTCTTATACATACGTAAATATAGCGTCGATTTACCGTTGCAGTGTGTCAAATGCAACAATGTGCATTCGTTTAGCCTAACTGTCGATAATGTGGGTGTCGACGCTGCTGCTGCTGCTATTGCTGCTGTTGCTATTGCTGATGTTGCTGTTGATGCTGTTGCTGCTGCCGCTGTCGCGCGCCCAGTTCCTCTCAACATACGAAAGCGAATGAGAACGTAACTACGACAACGACAACGACGTGGCAGCACTGCAGACGGTTAACAGACGAATGAACTGCCGAATTTGTGTGAGCGCCGCACGAAGCCCGGAACAGGGCCACTCGCGCTCAGAATGTGCACAGAACCAAGCGAGTTGAGTGACGAGCTGCCTCGGCCTCGGCATGGGCAACGGCATCGGCATCGGTTGAGAGTCGTTTTAGAATGGCGCGCAGGTTTCACTCAAAGTTCGCTCAGTCACTCAATGAATGGCGTGCTCTGCCTGCTCTGTTAACGCCTAACAGCGCTCGCAATGTAATTTACATTTGCATTTACATTTACATGAACGCTCACCTTTACAGTCTGTTTGCGCATACGAGGCGTGGGACGTCGCGCGGGCTGGCGGGGCGAATTGGGTGGGAACTTTTTATGGCATCGTTGCCAAATATTATCAGACAAATAAGCCTTCTGTCTAAGCCATTAAATACATGGCAAATTTGGCTGTCAACAGGCGGAAAACAGCAAAAACTTTTCACAACGAGCCCCTTAAAAAAGTTGCCCAAAAGTAAATTCCAATTAAAATTTCAACGTAAATGCCACAAAATGTAAATTATGCGTAATGAAGTCGTCCGCGTTGGCAGCGGTGCCGTCTGTCGGCAGCGTTTTTCCTGCTGCGGTTGCGGTGTGCTGCCTGTCAACACCCACACACTCGCACATACCCACCTACTGCACACACACAAACACACATTTACAAACATAAAGCGCACAATAACCCTCTTTGGCTTTGTGTCGCAATGTTTGCTTTTAGCTGACGCGCACGGTCGCTCACAAATCCTGTCAGACAGACAGCGCTGCCAACGAAATGTTCAAGAGGATGCCTTGTCCGAATCGGATTCCAACTCCGACACCGACTCCGGGTGAGTCTTGGCTGTCAAGGTACTGGAATTGTCTTGAAGCTCACGCTGCGGAATCCTTTAAGGATACCATAAATATTCCAGCACACTGGCAAACCAGGCAGCATGCATTGTACAAATTGATAAGCACACACACACACACACACACGCACACACACACCCACACAAATATTCGAATCGCCGCCTTCACCCAACTCTAAAACAAGCAATTTTGACATCAAACGTCAACGACTCACACACACACCTACATCCACACGCACACACTTGCGACTGTCAGCCATGATGGGCGTTTCGAACCAATAGCGGCTACACATGGGACTATTAGACTTCAATAAATTGAATTTGCACAAATTTCAAATCCCACAACTCGCCCAGCCCCCGAAATAAAGAAATGTTACGCCCGCAGCATACGCAACTTGCATCCACAAACAAATCAAACAAGATACGTATTAAAGTCAAGGAAATAAAAAAAAAAGGAACGACTGTGCATACGCCGACGAGTTGATACTCTTGAAGGAGCTAAGGGAAGCTCGAAAAGGTTTCCTTGTTTTATATTTAAATTAAATTAATGCTGTGAAATATTCCATGAATGTGATACTTGTAATACTCATTAGTAGTAGAAAATAATTTTAATATTATTTAAAAAATATGATACAATATATATTTTAATGAAATGTTTATTATTGACAATTTAATAATTAGAGAACAAATTTAAATCAACTGAATATGATAATATTTATAAGTATATTCATATACATACATATTGTAATATATTTATTTAATATTTTAGTGTTTTATTTAGTTGTAGACAATAAATTAGATAGCAAAATAAATCTAAAAATATATATTTCAATCTTTTATATTTTTCTGCTTATATTCTCTTACAACAGTTTACTCTTAAGGCATTGAGTTCACTGATATAATATTAATAGAAATAAATAAATAATAAATAAAATAAATAAAAAAGTTATATTCTGTGTATAAAATAATAAATAAATAAATCAATAAAAATTATAAATTCATTTTAAAACTCTAAAAAAAAATTTACAAAATAAAATAAAAACTTTTTTATTAATTTATATCCCTTACCATCTCATTTAGGTAGAAACTGTTCATATAAAGAACTAGATTATTAAGAAAATCTAAAACATTCTGAAACATAAATATAAATTTAAAAAATGTTTACTTATGTGAATTACATTTTTATTAGAGCTCATCGCCTTCTAAAGGGGGACGATTTATACTGTTTTGCTCTAAATAAATATAACATACATCTATATATGTCCCATTGCATGTAATTGGAGCATTGATAAGAAGTGTTTTATATGCTTAGAATGTTCATTGTAATGCCAATTTGACTTTAATATTGCAGAAAAAATCATTCCAATGAACTGGCTATTAACACAATTTTCATGGAAATCTACAGAAATAATTTTCACTTTATTTTATTTATTTTTTGTTTATTTGTTCATCTTTTATTATTCGTTTATAAAATTAAATTGAAAATTGATTTATCGCCCTTTTTTTTATATTTGTTAAGCCCTTCGGCAATTAGTAGTTCTTTTCCACTTAATAAGTACTTATTAATTTTATTGATGCCCATATATATATTTAATATTTTCATTAAATATTATAATGCCATGTACTCGTGTGGAGCTGAGCTGAAACCAGTAATTCGGCTGCACGCATCAACTTGTTTGTTGAATGAGAGCTGCATAAATTGCAACAGCAGCCAGCCGATTCAGTTGGCATGCATCAGTCAGTGATAGGCTGGCTGAACAAATCGAAAGTCCAGATATCGAGTATGCCAGCTAGAAGCGGAGACAGCCCGACAGCAAATAGCAAGGCGCAAAGCGGATTACTATTAGAGAGCCAACGAGGCGTTGGTCGAAATTGCTATGCAATTGACGGCTGCTGTCAGGCGTTCCCCGGTGGCACAGCCCGTGGCACAGTTCGAATCGCAGCAGCATCCTTTGGCTGCAGCTGCCACAGACACTGCAGTCAGTCGTCAGTCGTCTGTCGTCCGTGTGTCGTCCGCGTGCATATGCATTGCGATCTGTGGCAACGCGTGAAGCGCGAAAGCGAAGCTGCGCAGCCAATTCATACGCCCCGTGGTACGCGGTTTTGCTCGCAAATGACTTTTGATTGACATGTTTGACATTCTGCACGACAAGCATAAATTGCTTCACTCACACACACACACCCACACACACACACACACACACACATGCGTGGGCGTTCATTTTTATTGCAATTTAAATGAGTCAGCATAATTTTCGAGTTTGTTTAAATGACAAGAGTGCTGCAGCACAGCATGTGTGCTGTGCTTATAATACCGTTATTTGCTCTGAGGAGTAGCGAAGGGGAAAAATGTGAGGAGCTTGCAGTTTTCTTGGCTGGAGCTGGCAAGGAATTTATTCGTTTGTTCTCAGTATTTGCGGTTGATTATGCCATTGTTCGCTTGGCAGACTCCTGCCGCAGTCATGCGCATGCCTGCAACAGTTGCCTGGGCTGCTGCTCTGAGGACATCAACCCACGAAATACAAAATACACAAAAGTACCAAAGTGCCCCAGCTTCAATTCAACCACACACACACACACACATATTTATATATGTATACATAACAGCGCACATTTGCACAGTTCAATGGCCACGCGATTGCAATACTAAGGGCAGCCCGCAATTCGGCATTGGCCAAACGACATCATTCACCAATTGATGTCAACAAAGTGTTTGCCAGGCCCTGCCACAGGCTCGCTAATGATGACTACAGTCCATTAGTTAAACAGCATCGCCGGCCAATGCACACAGCATTGATCCAACAATGTGCCAGCGAGTCAACAAAATGATTTCAAGTTAAGCTGAAAGTGAGACAAACTGAGTTTGCCAGCACTCTTGATACCCTGGTGGGCGAAATTTGAAGGAAGAATGTGAATAATAATAGAAATGGTATAGCATCAGCTGCAATACTCGATAACCTATATAGTAAGATGAGTTCAGAAAGTTGAGCTGGCAGCCGCATAGAAATTATAGTCGTAAGAGTTGTTTTCCTTGATCTATATTCACAGTTATTATTAACAAATATAATTTCAGCATAATTTGCAACATTTTAAAAGCCAGAATTTAATGCATATAGAATCAGCTAAACCGAAATTAACATTCCACATAATTCATAATTTATTCAGAAAAGATAATATATAATCCATCTCTCCCTCTCTCTCTCTCTCTCACTCTCTCATCTACACATTCATATCTGCCTATTCAGAACCAAAGCTTGGCTTTAAATACATTCAATATTTAGCCATTTATATTTACTGTATAAGGACAACAATTTAAATTACTAATTATGAAACGTATTGATTATTAATTGAAATTAAAATAAAAGCCAGTCTATAACAATTGACAAATGCAGCTGTGGCATAAGCTGCTTATTGTCTGCCAGCACTCGGATGGCAAGTAAATGGTAAATATTTGATAGTTGCATTAAGTTGACGCATATGTCGCTCGGCTCTGCACGGAAACGGTCCCACAATCCAATTAAGAGCAAATGTGGGCCACAAAGGCGTTTTATTGACTTTTGTGCTAAACATCTGCGAAGCTCGAGCTGCGTGTGCGGAGGAAAATCAAATAATAACAATAATCGCCATAAACATAAACACAATACAGCTGCGGGTGGGCCATGGCCAGGACACCTCGCCGACTGGGCCGAACACGAAGCCATTTGACTAATGGATGCTGCTGCTGTTGTTCCTCCTCCTCCTGCTGCGGCTGTAACTGTCCATTTGAGCTGCCTTGTCTGAGGACCAAGTTTGCGGCTGTTTGAGACTCTGGTTGGCTTTCAGTAACTCTTAGCCACGACTTTGGTTTAGATTTACACATCAACGTCGGCCCGTGTGGTGCCGCCCAGCTCAGCTGGACTCCTTCCTGTCCAATAATCATTGTGGCTGGCAGTGTGAGTCTATGTGATTTTGCGGATTCTCTCTCGAAGCTACCAGCACGTGACAAAATCAATAAAATTAATTAATAAACTTTGTCAAGCACTTCCTTTGCCGACGTGTCACCTGACAGCTCTCATATTGCCAGCAATCTGAGAGCTCTGCAAATACGGAATTCCTCTGCCACATAGACACATGCGTGCACAGACACGAGCATCTGCTGCGGCCCTCAGATTTGCCGGGGGCCCGTCGTTAATCAGCACTGAACTTGCGAGATGGTTGCCACGATACCGAATACCGAAAGCTAATTTCCACAAGCCTGAAACCGAATGCCATTTGCCATTCGAGAGCAGGCGAAATATGATTTAGCTACGAGATATACTTAAGCTAAGTGATTTGATTTGACTTGCAAGCATAAATATCTTTAATCCTCGCACAAGCTACACTCGAGCACCGCATTCATTCAAAACTCAGCCAACAACAAATGTAATTAGGGCACTGCGCCTCTTACTCGCCTTTTTGATGTGCCTAACCAAGTTGCACCCCAGCAGAAGCCTACTCAACACAAATTTCATACATTCTGAACTAATTATGGGTAAAACGCTTTGATACGCAACTCCTCGAAAGTTCGGGCACTTGGCAGAAGCACCTCACATGCGACTCTCAGGTCTCTGCTGGCTGCTTCCTGATTGAGCGTCGAGCACGCCTCAGTAATTGCTCGTTAGCTCTGTTGTTGTTATTAATTAATGGTCAACTAATTGGAGACTCGAATAACTCGATTGGCAATTTTTAAGCACGTGACGAGGATGCCAAACTATGTGACAACTTTTAACTCGAATATAATCGCAGCGCATAAATGCCGTATAAATTATTAATTGCCGCAAAACTCACACAAATTGTGATTAATTATGGCACATTGTAGCTAGGGGCACACGCACATACTTATATTTATGCAAATGTATGTGTCAGACAATGGCATTACATTATATGTAGGGCTGCTTGGGCCAAAGTGCTTCCTGTACCCCGTTCCCCCTTTGCCCTATTGTGCATGAGTTTGCTTAATACGCCCAGAGCTCGTCATGATTTATTATTTGCTCTTGATAATGACGCATCGGGAGCATCGAGAGCATCGAGAGCATAGCCAGATACAGTGGCATTGACAGCCACATATCAAAACAAAGGCATTTGCGTTCTGACCTTTGAACCTGCCCCGCCCTGCTCTGTTTTGCCAGCTGCCTTGCTTGGCGCACAAAGAGACAAAAAAGTGACTAGCTCTTATCAGAGTAACTGCAAATGGCGTGAAAGAATGCGCAGCGCTTTATTTTTATGAGCCAGCAGATAAAACTGGGCTCCGTCTGCGAGTGGACCGTGGTGGGTGTGCCAATATGCAGGCAGCATAATAAAATAAAAATGCTCAGCTGTGCGTCGAGTGGAGGCTGAGTGGGAGCACGAGTCGGGGGCTGGGGCTGGCTGGGCCAACTGGATGGCAGCTTACAATCCATGTAATGCCAAAATGACAGCCAGAGAAAATGCTGTTGTCGGCAACGCCACATAAAGAGCTCACAATTATGTTTGCCTGTGGGTGTGGGGCAAGCGGGGCAAGCGGGACATGCGGGAAGGGGAGGCGCTGTGCCGTGTGCGAAGTTTCAGGAGCCCCTAAGCAGATAAACACCCCTGTTGCTCTCTCTCTCTCGCTCTCATTATGACCGAAACAGATGTAAGCGTGCCGCTAGGCGAGAAAAGCACATTCTATTATTAACTTTTGTACATTTCGGCAACACGAATTCGGGCTCCACGCTGAGCAGCGAGTGCCGGCAATTAAGAGCAATTTCAATAACTCGCATCTCCTGCAGATTGTACAACATGCTGGCCGATTTAATGGCCAACATAAATTGTTGGCAACTCAGCGGCAACTATTATAGAGAAGCCTGACAGTCGCGTTTAAAAAGGGCAGCTCAGCGGAATAAAGAATGAAATGAAATCCCTTGGCTTAGATGTATTGTTGTGCAATAAGCAGCTCGAAAGCTGTCCTTAATTCCCTCGGGGGCTGGGGGGAGCGCTCAATGTCTATAATGCACTGCAATTGCAATAAATAAATAGCATGCAAAACAATTATAACGGCGCTTTACTGTTATTCAATCAGCTGTTTGCTCTGGCCGTTAAAAGTTAATCAGTTGAGCGCTGCAGCAGCTAAGCAAACAACTAGCCATGATTATAATTGGATTCTGCTGCGAATGCTAAATAGATATTATGAATACATATTTGTATGCGCGTATTTATTTATGTATATGTGCGTGCAAAATTGTTTAGATTATGTTTCGCAGAAATCAATAATGGTGTTGCATGCAAATCGTGGAGAATAAACATAATTGAAAACGATAATGGCGATATTATTAAATGGCAGCAAACACTTGGGATCTGCCATGAGCGAGATATGCGCTCGATGCAAGGCTATTGTAACTCAATATTTATTTGTGAGCAATACAGATTTGTGCCTTTATCAAGGCAGTCATAATTTTGTTTATATTAGTGCTAATACTAGTTAAATATAAAATAGTTAGCAGCTCATTCCCTTTGACTTGTATGAGTCTAATAAATGCTTGAGTTAGCTTCTTCAGCCAGACTGACTTCAGGTACTGCAATAATCTGTTCCGCAGAAGCAGTTCAATATATTAAATCGACTTATGTACTTCCTCCATGTACTTGAACTTCTTTGGAAGAGTGCAGTATCTCTTGTTAATAACAAAATTGAGGCATTTTTGCTGTCATCCAAGTCCTTTGATGAGTTAACGTACTACTTGCTTGATTGTTAATTAATTTCCGAGCTCTAGGCAGATCCAATTTCATTTGTGCATAACGTAAACTGTTTTCAGATTTATATTATGATTTATAAATATTTGTTTTTAATTCATGATTATACTATATTTATGTTAATGTAACCCAATTTATATTTTTGTTAAAAAAAAAAATAATAATAACATTATATCCTAATTTCCCATTTTCTATGGGTTAAGGGTATACAAATTTATACTTGATAAATGCGGTGAAAAAAATTCAAACCCACTAACTCACTTAGTTACCAGCCATGACCCGTAAATTGCAAAATAAATAAATATTGCATAAATAAATTAATTAATTGGTGCAACAATGAGTTGTTTAGGAAAGAAAATTATAAATATTACAGTTCAAACGTAATAGGTAACCTCTGTTAAAAATAAATTTGTAACAAAATTTTTTTATGGTTGTTCTTAAATGAACAAAGAAAATAACGCACAGCCAAAAAAAAATAAAATAAACTAAAATAATAAAAATTAGAATAAACTAAACTAAACTAATGCAAAAGCAATTTGAATACAGGCCGACACAAAAATATATATATATAATAGATATTTTATATATGAGTAATATCAAATATATGGAATAAGAATGAATTAGTTCCGCTTCTATGTGGCTCTGCCGCTTAAAGGGCAATATATATATATCATCAATTGTAAATTAAAGTGAATGTCGCTTTGTGCTTGCTGAAAGAATGTCCTGGCAGGTGGCATACTTGTATAGAATAGACTTTTCGGGTGCGTAACAATTTAAACTGCCAACTTGTTTGGCTGGCTGCCGTCAAAGTCACGTTCTGTTTGTGATCTGAGCGCCTAATTGAAAAAGTTCAAGTGGCTTGTCGCTGGCATAGCTCATACGACGCGTGCGTCCATCCCGCAACGCCTACATGAACGACGCCCGGCACCCGCCCTCCGTCACCCACACCCCGAGAAAACAATTACGACCTTAGCTCTCTGTTTGTTTTGTATATTATTCGGATATAAATTGACATTCAAGTGTACAACAAATTATTGCACATGCTGCTCACATTCCTGCAGTTTGCAGTTGCTGTTGTTGTTGTTGTTGCTATTGTTGCTGTTGCTGTGCGAGTGCATTCGCAAAAAGCGCTAAAAGAGGGAAATAAAATAAACGCAAAAGCAAAAAATTAAAACAAAGATATTTCCGAGCGAACTGTCGAAATGTTTTCGTTTTTGTTTTGTATTTAGTTTTGCAGTTGAAGAACATAATTTATTACAGTGCACTAAAGCCAAAAGTTTTGTTTACTCGTCGACTTTTAGTGGGCAATCGGGCGTGGCCGTGGGCGTGGCAATGGCAAAGTGAAAAACTAAAAGTTGACTTTGACGATTCCAGGCAAACCGCACAGCCCACAAGCAAATGAAAAATATAAACTAGGTTCATTCTCTCTCTCTCTCACTCTCTCTCTATATATCTCTCTCTCACTTTAGCAGTCCATCTGCTGCAGCAGATTGCGTGCGAATTGACATCAAAGTTGCTCTGGACGCTGATTTTTCGCATTTTATGCGCAGTTTAAATTCAGGTTTGCTTTTTAATAAGCCAAGATGAAAGTTGTTCTCTCTCTCTATTGTCTGAGTTGACAGACAGGAGCAGGCTGTAACACGATGATAAGCCGATTGATAGATAGATTGCAGCAGTCACAGCTAAATGGGAGCTATTTAAACGTATATTGACTGTGCACACATCCATCATAAGCAGTTTATGAATTGATAATTTCCATTAACACCAGGGCTTAGGCCACGTTGTGTGTCTGTTGTTTGTTTGCCCGAGCACTGATAGCACAGGGCTCAATTAAAAATGTATTTGTATAGGCAACTGCCAGGCAAACGCAGCAAGACAAAAGAAAACCTAATCAACAGTAATTGCTTTCAGCCGCAGCACAAAGCAAACTCTGGCTTCTAACTATGCAAATTGATTCCAGTTAGATTATTGCATTGCAAGTCAATGCGCTCACCCAGCTGCAGCAGCATGGCGAGGGCTTTCTGCCAGTTTGTGCAATTAGTGCGATGATTCAGTGCGGTCTTTGTGAATACAGTGCACTATCAACTTACAAACCAGGAGGGAGGCAGGGGGGGCGACTCTCTTGATTATGATTGCCGAATGAAAGCGATGAGGCATTCACTTCAACTCCTTTCAAATTTATTGAGCTGCAGCTTCCAATCAATGTGTGCAAATGTGTTTCTTTAACTGAACTGAAGGAATCATGAAAGCTAGTCTATCTGTGATAATGAAAAGAAATAATATTGAAAAGAAATATAATGTTTATTAAAAGGGATTTTTATATATACTCAGCCTGAATCTCATTAAATAGCCGAGCCGATTTAAGCCTGGCTTTTAGTCTGCTCATTCCTCGCCTCGTTTCTTAGTCTATGCTTATCACTATATATATGCATATCAGAGATAAAGAGTTGAAATCATACACACATTCTCATTTAGTACTGTACAGCACAATGTTAAGTGATAACATAAACTGTTAATATACAGTGCTGTACAACTTTTACTAGTACTCATTTAATGCTGTACAGGAAAAAACGTGTGCTCATTTAAAAATGAATGATTCAATGGCCCTTTTGAATGCATCCATGCAGATGTCTAGTATATAGCTACTCTATAGATCGAAATCTAGATTATTTCAAATCACAAACATGTTAAAGAGAGGTATTAAAACTGGATTAATTTGAATAAGCTAAAACTATAATTGTAAAGCCTAAAAAATATTAGAAATTATTTTAACATTTCTGTAAACTCATCAAGTCCTTAAAGAGTTTTAGCTCCTCTCTCCTTTCTTGTCTCTTCAATCTATGTTATCTTATTTTCAAAGAGTTCGACTCTTGTGCAGGGTATCTTCTAGTCAACCCCACTCGAAACTCACTTCCCTTCAAATTGAATACTCTTCCAAGTTCAGTTTGGACTGTGACAGCGGAAAAGTCTATTTCGAGCACAGATTTGGTGGAGTCGAGCAGCCGTTTATGGTATATTGATCCTCTAAGCCTGGCGCATTCAAATGCTCTATGCTAAAATAATAACAGCATCTAAATATACATTTTGCGTTTGTCCATGCAGTAGGTATTAATCGACAAGTCTAGGCCCTAGGTCCGGGTCGAACCTTGGACATCATTTGAATAAGTTCAACCATCAGCTGTTGGGCGCGAGGCTCGTCTGGCCGTCCGCTTGGCAGGCAGCGCACGTGAGCACGTCTTCAGCGCTAAGGGCCATAAAAGGCAGATTATCAGGCGACCGAGCTGCGACCCGACAGCTTACATTAGATGGCAAACGGCGGGCATGGAGACAGTGGAGACAGTGGAGTAGCCAGGACATTGCCGGCAGCCAAGTGGCTGGGAGTGGGCAGGGGGGTGTGGCAAGTGGCAAGTGCAAATGAGCCAAATGCCGAGGCGCAACAAAATGCAAAGTGGATTTTTCATCATCATCTGCTGCTTCTTCATTTTGTCGCCTGGCTGTCCTGCCAGTCCTGCCAGTCCTGCTCGTCCTGCCTGAATGGCAAACACCAAAACATTTCAGCGGGCGCTCGCTCGTGCTTTGTTTGCTTTATAGCGCATTTCTATTCATTATGAGTAGTCGGCGGCATTGTTTAGCATTTCATTTATTGTCAGCCCAGTGACGACTGCTCTCTGACAGACTCAACGATGCCTGGGCCTGGGCCTGTGGCTAGCTGTCGGCCGTTATGTCTGGGCTGATGGGCTCCTAATCGCTGGAGTTACACGCAATTAATTTTGCTTTGTAATTAACAAAACTTGGCCAGGCATTTACTTCAATTTTGTTTATGTGCTTGGCTTTTATGGACATGGCCAGGCTACATATAATTTATTAACAAATTGGCACATGAGCTGCGCAATGGCCAAGGCACGTTGATTAGAGAGGAGCCACTGCAGGAAACTGGAGTCCTTCGAACGGGTCTGCCTGCCGGCACAATGCCAGCAAATTTCAATTCCAATTCGAGCAGCGCCCGCAAATTGCCGCTGCCCCCATTCCGAATTGGCCCAGCTGTACGTAGCAGGGCTCCAATAATAGCAAATGGCAATTACCGTCTATGAGTTTTCATTTTGCTGTTGGAATTGGCATTGGAATTGGAATTGGCGTTGGAATTGGAATTGGAAGTGGAATTGGAATTGGCATTGGCATTGGCGTTGCCTTTGTTGCTGCGAATAATGAAAATTATAAGCCACTTCCGAATTTCATTATCGAAATTAGATGTTGGCTGCCGGTGCAGGCGGACGGACGGTTTCGCCTGACGGATTTGCCGGATGTTGTGCTAATTTGTCAACGGCCGCAACGAGGCGACGCGACGCCAATGACAAAGTGAAAGTCATTGTGGGCGTGGCCGTCGAGGCAGCCTCCTTTGCCTTGTCAAATTCAAATTGAGTCATTAAAAATTAAGTTCGCTGCGACTTCAAGCAGCAGCCACAGCCACAGCCACAGTCAGAGCCACAGGCAACGCAGCAAAGTTAACCAAATGATAAATAGCAAAATTAGATTTGACAGCCTCGCGTTGGCTTCGCTCGCACAAATTGCAGCATTCATCTTGATTACATTTGGCCTGAATATCTTAAGATTTGCCATTTCTGGCTCGCTGGCCGTAATTGCATTTTCTCCACAGAGTTTCAAATCTTTCTCAGAGTTTCAATCTGTTTGGATCTGGAAAATTCGCCGCCTGCAATTGAATTGCACAGTTTCAGCACTCTGAATCAGGCTCAAGTCAAATAATAAATACTACAAATACGAAATAATATTTGCAGCATTCGCCCCAGTTCTAAACTGGGCTAATTACTCGCAGCTCTCTCTCTCTCTCTCTCTTTTTCAGCTGGCTTTGTAGTTATAAATAATGAAATTACTTCTGCTTGGAGCTTGACTCATCGTTCTTTGACCAACTTAACTTTGCATTAACTGCGACTTTAAAGTTTCTATTTTGCCAGTTGCATTTGCCACAATGTCTGTGGCACTTGGATATATTTTGCTCATATTTCGCAGCCAGCACACATGTTGCACTGTCAGCCACGCCCATACGCCCATACGCTCTGTCGACTGCTTGCAAACTTCTTGCATTGTTCATCATGCAGGGGCTGCAGCTAATGTGGGAGACAGTCCTGCAGCTGGCGCGTTAAATCAATTGGGAGCTTGTTGCTGCCGTACTTAGCTCTTGCTTCCGCTTCCGCTGCAGCTGCCTGAGCTGCCCTGCGGCATCCACTGCCACGGCGCCACATGCGCTCCATCGTTGGGTTTTACAAGCCATTACTCAATTTTTTTCTACAATGTGTTACAAAATGCGCTTCAGTGTCGCTTAAATTAAAGAATATATATTATATATGTATAGCTGAAAGTGACAAACTTTAATATGCATAAGGCCAATCTGTTAGAAATAGCCCTATTTGATAGAGAAATTTCAGATTTTATATGGAATTCAGTGTCAATGGTTATAGTATATAAGCTAATTTACTTACCATCTTCAGCTAGGGTATCTGCACGCCTAGCACATCAAACAGCTCTTCTCATAGAGATAACTAAAACTGAAATGGCAAACACCTTCATTAGGCACAATCAAACATTGATTAAGCTACAGTAAAACTCAAGGCAAAGCTGCCTAATGCTAAAGCGGCTTTAATGCTGGGAATATCTTTAAGGTTTCCTCGTGATTTAACTGAAACATAATACAATGGTATAGGCTCTGCCACTGGCAATTTATATTCAGCCGGCACAAATGCCATGCTTATTTATGCGCTCTTATTATTTTCAGTTTGTGTTTCTGCTCCCTCGGCCCCTCCCAAAGTAATGCAGAAATATTCTCGAAAAACCAACAAAGCAACAAAACGTTACCCACACACACACACACACACACACACACACAAGTCGAAATGTGCACAATAAAATGAAATGGATTTCTAAAAAGGTTCACTCCAGCTAAAAGGTAGCTCGGCGCCGAGATCTCAAGGCCAATGCGAGTGCCGCATTCGTCATATTTTATGGCAATTTTAGGATAAGATTTTAGGCTATTTACTGTATTCATGCAACTCTCAAGTGCCAATGAGAAAGTTGCAAATTGTGCAGCTGAAGACCTGAAGGAAATAATGTAAAATGTTCAGATAAGTATGCAAATCTTATATTGTTAAGGCCAGATCTCTTTAACAGTAACTGCTTCTCCCACACATAGCTCGGTTATGCTATTAACAGCAATATGTTAATAACAGTTTACTCACTTCATACCATGTACATTTACTTCTTTCTTATTTTTCGTGCCATCTTGTTCTAGTGACTAAAAAAAAAAGACATTTTCTCATTCACCATCTCTACACTTCCCCACATGTAATAACTATATATAATAATATTTGCAGTTCTCATTTCACGCAGTTCTGATAGCCATCTCACGTTTGATATAGATTTGAATGCCTGCAATTCAGTGGAATGCGATTGATTTAATATTCGAGCCGAGGTCTCTGGCTGTCAGCTCTTTGGCAGATGTCGCCGAATTATCGCGTCTGTGTGCTGTGCACAAATGCCAGTGATTGCATTCTGATTTGTTGCATTTGTGTGAGTGTGTGTGTGTGTGTGACAGGATGCGGTTGCCGCTGCTGCCAGCCCGTGTGGCAGAATGCAACAAGCGCCCGTCGAATCTGCACCACGCAATCAGTTGATTTTATTTAGCTATCAGCAAAGTAGCTGCCACTCAGCGCTGTGCGCATACATTGTAGACCGAACTCAAGTACACAAACACACACCCACACACACACACAGAGTGTCAAGTAGATGCTCGATAATGTTTTAGATGGCATTGCGAGTCCTTGGCACACTCACATACAGCATGTATTAGTTTGTGTCAACAGAAGCTTTGCGGCAGCCGAGTCTAAATAAGCAAATACTGGCACTTAACAGCCACGGAGGAGCACGGACAGACAGTCAGTGGGCGTGGCAGACGACAGGTAATAAAATGCGCATTTGTGCACGAAATTACTGCACTCGCAGCACCGGCCGCAGCCTCTCCCATGCTAAATCCCCAGCTGGCTACTCGCATGCCCCATGTAAGTTGGCTAAATTTCATTCCGTTCCGCTTTTAATGCTCTCCCAGCGGCCGCAAAAGTTCTTTTCAATAAGCAGCCAGCCAGCGAGCAACAGCGACGGCGATAGCAGGATAAAAGGAGTAGAGCTAAATCAGTCAATTAGGGCGCATAAGTAAGGTGAATCGAATGGAAATCCAAATTCGAATTGAAATACATAAATTTTAATCAAGATTTACCAAAATATATATAGAAATATATAAATATATTATTTGGGAAAATATCCAATGTACATGATAATGATAATATCATTATGATATGAGAATAAATAGATTTGAATATACGATACACGAATATTTAAATTGGTAATTGAACATAATAGAGTTCCATATGCCTCTAGACAATTGAAGAGCAGTTCGAAGCCAATAGCTGAATGGGCATGCCCCATCTGTGGGTAATGCTGTAGGGTAGTGCACAGCCGGCAATAAATATGCACGAACAGGAGAAGCAAGTCGCGCGGCACACTTAGCGCCCGACATGACAGAGGAAGTGCTCTTAAAGTTGGTAGCATAAACAAAAATAGTTGAGCTGCTAACTGCTTGCCCTGTCGGAGCAACAGACAGACAAACAGAGTGGCAGACTGACTGACAGGCAGACGGACAGATGCGCTATTCATTCTCGCGCTGGCAACTATTTTTATTGCATATTTTTGGGGCTGCGGCAAAATTAATTGCACTTGAAGTATGCACATTAAATTTAATGAGCTCGCGAGCACCGACACCGGCACCGTCACCCGACAGAGACAGCAGACACAGCTGAGAGAGAGAGAGAGCAGGAGGTAGCGAGAGGCATCGGGAGGATAGCAGGAGGCAGCAGCGCTTAGCTGCAATTAAGTTTAATTGTGACTGCAATTGCAGCTAAGCAGCCAGCCACGACGGCAAGGCAGCTTGCGACGCTGCATGAGCTGTTTAACAGCTACTTAACTGAATAGGATTCGCAGCTCAATTGTGTTGCACATGGCTCATGCCTCCCCTGGCGCCTGGCACGTCTCACACACACACACACACACACACACACACACAGCCGAAATTCACTCCAACTCGAGCCATCGAGGCATCAAGCAGAAAGCACTAATGAAAATGAAGAATGTTTTTGCCATTCAACAAATGGAGTAATACAGAATGTTGTTGCATGGCAGGTGGCAGTTGCCATGGCTGCAACTAGTGCTGCTGCTGCTGCTACTCCTGCTACGGCTGTGGATTCTGCTGCTGCTGCTACTCCTGCTTCTGTTACTCCTGCTGCTGCTGCTACTCCTGCTTCTGTTACTCCTGCTGCTGCTGCTACTCCAGCTGATGCTACTCCTCCTACTGCTGCTACTCCTGCAACGGCTATAGATTCTACTGCTGCTGCTACACCTGCTGCTACTGCAGCTGTTGCGTATACTCCTGCTGCTGCTGCTCCTGCTTCAGCTGTTGCCTATACTCTTGCTGCTGCTGCCCGTCCTGTTGCTTTGTGCTTCACACCCACATACATACATACACCCACTCCTGGCATCCCTATCCAGGCAATCCGAATTTACTGCTGCTGCTGCGCTCATGTGCAAACGTTCAGTGCGGCTCATTAACTATGAATGGCAATGGGGCAGCATTTGTGGCCAGTGGAGCGCTGTAGGCTGCGATGCGCGAGCGCAACAAATATTTCTTAATTTGCCACAAGTTTCAGGCTGAAAATTCGCTTTGCATTGCAATTTCCATTGTTGCCTGAACTAATTAGCAGCTGCAGCTGCGGCAGGCAAAGTTCTTCACATTTCGCATAATCAAAAGTGTGTACCAAGCCTTAAATGTATTTAATAAGTTGGCAAATGCGCAATGCGTAGATGTATAAAGTTGATTTAATTTGTAAAGGGACGTCGCCAGCAAAGAGAAAGCAGTTTTTGCAGTTTTTATGTTTATTTGATATGCAAAAAATAATAATAAATAAATAAATGTTAATTTTTGTTATGCATACCTAGCGCATTGCAGCTGACAGGTCAGAAGGCAGTCTATCTTCACTCGTACATCGTATTGCTCTTAATAATTTGTGTAAAGTGCTGCCTCGTCACAAACCCTTAATTACTGGGAGTGGCTGCTGATTTACATTTTACGATTCACTTTATAAGCGAACCATTGACGGAGCTACAGATTTATATGCTCTCAATTTCCGATATAGATATATGTGTACACTTGGTCACTCTGTCATTTCTGTGTATGTGTGTGTGTAACTGTATCCTGATTTCATACACATGAAAGTAGTTGCATAGGGTATATTGTTTCGCTGCATTCGAATGCAACTGAGACTGAAGGAAGCGCCTGTTAACATAATAATTAAACTATTGTGAGATGAGTTAGCCCTAATTTATTGAAAGCAATAAATAATCAAGCATGCGATTACATTTTTTTAAGGTTTTCAATCTACTATGTTTGTAAAAGAAGCAAGTCTAGTACTTCTTGGTCTTAGATCATTGTGATATAAAACTACTTTTACCTTCTTTCATTTAAAGTCTTTCAGATTCTGAATGCAATGCTCTTAAAGCAATACTAAATTCCAAGAAATGTTAAGGCCCAGTAAATAGTTCTGCTTCAGATGAACGTTTAAATAGTAGATAGTATAAGCCAGGAATGTAAATAATACTCAATTAATTTTATATGAAAACGATAAAGCATTGACTATGAGTCTGATCAAAAAATGTCTGCGAATCGTCTAAGGTCACCAATTCACAATTTTTTTTAATAAAGAGCACTCGCTCGTCTGTTGCCTCACCTCGCCAGATTCACTTAGGGTATCTTGCAGTTGAGCATACTAGATTGGTAACTCTCAATTCGTTTACATTTGAGTTAATTGATTTTTGCGCTGGTCATCAAGCGGAATATATTTCATTTATTGCTTTAAATTGTTTATTCAATTCGACTTTATTTTACGTTATTTTGTTTGACATTTGGTAAGTGCAGTGCAAACAGCAGCAGCTCGTCCACTTGTCTGTCAGTCAGCATTCAAAACAAATTAAATTCTTTGCAGCATGTGCCACAAATGCGTGCACCACTCACACACACGCACGCACACAGATGTACATTAGTGAAAGAAAAGGGAAGACAAGCAAGCAAAGAGAAAATGTGGACGCAGCCACATAGTTTCCAAATTAAAGTTAGACCCGACCAAAATGGCGGTCGAGCCAAGCAAGGGGCCAACCCTGGGTGGGGGCAACGTCATTAAAGCGAGGCTACGCATAGTTTGGCGAAGCGATGCCATGCCCCAGAAGCAAGGCGGTCAAGAGGTCAGTGGGCGAGCAGGAGCTGGAGCAGGAGCTGGAGCTGGAGCAGGAGGCTGAGCTGGCGATGTGTACGGCACGAGCATTTTATGAGCGCTGAAACAAAATTGAAACTTTTTGATTGAATACAAACTGCAATCTCGCAGGAGCAATGAGTAAATGGAGCCGGTCCCTTCTTAAAGTTTACCCGAACTTCCACTCCGGTTGCTTGCTCCGTCCGAGCCTTGCCGCGCCCTGCCGTAGTTCTGCCCCGTGGCATTCTTCTCTCGGCAAACTTAGTTTTATAAATTAAAATAATACAATAAAGATTATATGTATAACAGTGCAGGCAGTCAGGCAGATGCAGTCCTGGCATCCATAGATACTCATACACACACACAGACACACAAATAGCTGAGCCAAGGCCATTATGGAAACTTTTAGTAGAAGACTTTTGCCATATGTTGTTAGTGGCCCAAGCAAACTTGCCCAGCTCCAACAAGTTTTTATTCTGAGTCATCGAGCCAAGTTGACAAACATCAAAATAAACAAGTAATAAATGGAAAATTGTAATAAATGAAAAATGTTTTCCAGAGATCCCAAATTATACAAATATTAGTCAGCAATTAGACACAAACAATGAAGAGCAATTTCTGAATGCAAAGGCAAACAAGGGCCAGCTTCTGCTCTCTGCTCTCTTTTTACTTTCGGCATAAATAAGTGTCACATTAATTAATTAATTACCGAAAACGTGCTGACTCTTCATCCAAATTTACACTCAAGCCTTTTGAGCAGGGCTCTCGATGTGAAAACCGAAAATTCGCAACCTCAAATAAAACGCCACGAGCTAATTTGCGGTTCAGACCGAGCAGAGGCAGCCAAAGGGCCCAGAGAGTGCGAACACTTGACTGGGCAATACCCTGCCAATATTTGACATGGCTTTTAGACTTAAAATTCGAAATTAAACCTTCAATATTTTGGGATCAATGCATAAGAGCTGCCTAGAGCGGGTCAGAAAGAGACGGAGACAGATGGAGAGGTGAATTGAGTTGACTTTGTCCCTCGGCTGGGTTCGGCGACAACGCTTAATAATAAGATAAACAGGTGAAAACATAATCCAATCAATTGCCGTCATTTAGGTGAAGTGCTCTCCAAAACTTTGCCAGCTGCCGCACAAATAATACAGACGCCTACATATCATATCATCTTTAAAACAGAACACAGAAGACAAAGGCACAAAATGCTGCTCAATTTAAGCGTCGGCAAAGTATGAAGCGATAATAAGTATAATAAAGACTGCCAAAAAGTTTCAAAAATGCCTGCAAAAAAAATATATATATATAAAAAGAGAAGGAAAAAAGTGGAAAAGGGACACAAAAAACAAAGCAAATGTCTAACGGGAAATTCATGTTGATGAAAAATGTTTTTCATGCGCGCCTCCATTCACATTGATGATAGAGTGGGCGGCCGCTCCCAAGAAGTGTGCGTGTGTCCGTGTAGCCAGCAGTGTGTGTGTGTGTGTCAGCGCATAGGTTTAAGGACATACAAATGACTAGGCCAAAAACAAAATAGGTCCATGCTAAAGAAAATGGCAACAGGGATAGCCCACGCAGCAGCAGTTACCAACAAAAAAAATAAAAATAATAACAATAACAAAAGCAAAGAGCAGCAACTACAACAACAACCACCCAGCAAAGTGTCTCTCAACTGTAAACGGCTCAAACAGCAACATTCCGCTCAAGAAGCAACTCACTCAACCGCACCCACATCCGGACAATGGAGCGTCGCGACGCTCTAACAGAGCTGGCAGAGCCCAACTGAGGCGCAGCAACAGCCAATGTAAGCGCCGTAGCTAGAAATGTGTCACGCAACGACCTTGAATCTCACTCAGTGAGAGTCGAACGGCTGCTCACCCAATTCTTGCTGGCTGCGGCTCGAGCAGAGTGATTGCTGTTAGGCTCATGTTAGCGTTAACAGCGCTCCGAATGGCTGCTCGCTGCTAACAGAGCTTGATCGGGCAGTAACTGCAATTAACATAATTGTATTTTGTAGGCAAATGTTAATGTTAATGTTAGCGATGTAGGCATTTATGTACTTGTTGACAATTATTATTTCTTATAAATACAAGAGAATTATTGTAGTGAATAATTTAATAACGATTGGCTACAGCTTAACATAAATAAAATAGATTTTATTTAATAAAACTATTAGCTGTTGCTAAGCATTATTAGCATACATTTAACAAAGAAAACAAAAATTATATAAAATATGTAAATAATTAAAAAATAAGTAAAAAAGGTGAAATTTCATGAAAATATTATTTATAATAATCCAAAATAATATATATATGTTATAATTATAAATACATGTTTTCTGTATTCCTTTGAGCGTTTACTTTAACTCCACTAAGAGCTCTATCTATATGTAAATTATATTATGCAAACTTAGGAAACTTTGTTATTGTTGACTTAGTTTTACATACATATGTACATATATGCAAATTAAAAATATTATCCGCTAATTTCTTTGAGCTTATGATATGGCATTTAATTATACGATTCGCATGTTTTCAGCTGCCAAGTACTTCACTCATTTCCTGCTGAAGACTTGTAGACGGAAATGCCTACCTTCCGAGCAGCTCCACAGCTGCAAATGTTAGTTCTTTGCTTCAGCTCGGCTAAAGCGTGCCCCGCTTCGACGACATTTGGTTACACCTTGTTAACATGGTATTTGACGCCACGTTGCTCCTGCTGCTCCTGCTGCTGCTACTTCTGCTGACTTTGACAGTTTTTGCTCTCGCCCAAGGCAGAATGCCTTATTAAACTTGATTGAGCGCAAAACTTCATTACTCCTGCGCTTCCAGGCTTACAGGTCGCGTTACGCGTTAAATTCTGTATTCGTCTTCTTCTTTTTTATTCCGTGTTTTGGAACAGGAAATTTAATTTTTGCCCCATGTAAACAAAAAGGCAAAGTTCTGCAATGGGGCGACAAGTGCTTACAATTCATTTGGCCCTTGTTAAAATGTTTAAATAACCTTTTGCAGTTCCCACTCTCCCTCTCACTCTCTCTCTCTCGCTGAGTGCATGTGCAGCTGTCGCACGCCCTCTTCCAGGGATTATGTTAATCACAATTCTGCATTTGAACAAGTTGCTCAGAGCTGCGAACAAAAAGTCACAAGGCCAGCGCTGTTGCTAGTTCTGAAAGAACTTTTGCAAAAGTCGCTGCTGCAGCTGAAAAAGCTGGCAAAACTCTAAGCTGGCATTATAAAAGATGACTTCCTTCCTGGTGGTGTCCTTCGGCTTTCGCCTTTGCCTCTTTCTCTTATTCAGTTTTCCTTTTTCTTTTCCTCTTTTCCTCTTTCTCTCATTTTTTTTTCGTGTGCCAAATTCAATGCAATCTGCTGGCGACAGTTATTTCCAGGCCCTGCCCAGCCTGCCGCTGCCTCTGCCTCTGCTGCCGTCTCCTGGCATTCCATAAAAATATTGTAGCATAACTTTGGGCGCCTCGAGACGCCCTCGTGTAACAAGTTGTCTTCTATTAACGCAAAGCATTTCTCATTCGTCCAGCAGCATCAGCTGGCCAGCAAATTAAGCTAATGCAGCAAACGGAAAGCAGCTGCAACTGTTGCTTAATGGCCAGCAGTGGGTCAAGGGTGCTTGACTGGGGCTGGACTGATGGCTCTCGTATTGTGGCTCGCCAGTTAGCTGTCAAAAATTGCTTATTGCCGCGTAAACGAAAATACCTCGAAGCCAATTTGGCAACCAAAGTCATCAACTGCGCACACGCACGCCTCAATAAATTCAATTTACACGAATTTGTAAAGGCATCGCGCGCGCCTCCTGCCAAGCAGAGGGCGGTGTGGGCGGCGTGGGTGGTGACCCATCAGACCCACCAGCTGCCATATAAAACAGACAAAAACTTATGCTCGCTGAAGTTTTGCAGGTGTGAACAGTAAGATAAACAGCGGCGGCCCGGACGGAGCTGACTGCCGTGGAGGTAGCTGGCTGTTGCAGGCTGAGCCACTGCCTCGGGCGGCAGCAGGTGGGTGTATGTGTGTGTGTGTGTGGAGTATTGGCATCGACATTCATTAGCGGCACCACAAAAGTGAGCTGAGTAAAAGTCAAATATAACCGCACTAACCGACAACCCGAGCCACGTCCGACGCATGTACAACAACGCCAATTTCAGCGGCAGCAACAACAACAATAGTAACACAACAACAGCAATCGGAAGAAACGGCAACGGCAACAAGCTAAATTGCAAAAGAAAACTTTTTTGTGCACAGCCACCACAGTGGCTGCTGCTGTTGTCGTTGTTGTTGTTGTTGCAGTTCAGTCTAACACGGGACAGGCGGCTGGGCGGAGCAGCTGCTGATCAGGCCCATCGAGAGAGCACGGCTCTGTTGTTGTTTGTGTACGTGCAGAGGTGTAAATTAAATTTCAACGTCAACACGAGCATTGCATGCCAATGTGACCCACAAACACACAGCTCTCGCACATCCACATCCACGCCCACATTCACATCCACATCGGCATCCCGAACCCAAACGCCATTTCACTCCAAGTGATGCCTAAAGTGCTTCTGCTTGTGCTCGTTTACCTTTTCAAGTGTTACCTTTTCAGCAATCTGTTGCAGCTTGCGAATTGCTTTTAGCCTTTCCCACTAATTCCAGTTGCAGCCTTCTCCGACCCAAATTCACAGCTCCATCGGCTCTGGCACTTGGATTAAATGAAATGCTTTTAGCGCTTCAAGCTGTGATGTGTTTTTGGTCTGATATTGATAATCTAGTCTAAGATTCCATATATATCTGTCAAATGGAGTCTCTTTTTCTTTAAAAATTTAATTTCTCAGACGATTTCTCATTGCCTTAAAACTTTAATTTGAATTTTGTAATTTTGTAAATTATGTTGCTCTCACACCTTGAGCCCAGCTGACGGCAGTGCTAGCCCACATTTGGTTCTCTTTTATCCTGTTTGGAGTATCGTCTAGGACCTGGGGCCAGTTTGGTTTGCTGCTTTGGCTGCTTGGTAAGCGCCTTAGCAGCACAAAGTAATTTAAGCACGAAATGCCAGACTCCAGACTCTCGACGCTCGACGCTCGGCGACCAACAATGGAATTTAAATTATGCACAGTCGCCCCACAGGATGCGCGCACCAAACAAAGGCGCGACACCAACATAAAATGGAGTAAAAAGTGAGAGAGAAAAAAAAATATAAATGAATACACGAATATCCAAGACATGATGTTTCGCTGCTCAAAGCGACTGAGAGCCGATTGCAGGTACTTTGGCACTCTTTGAGCTGCACAGCACGCATTTGCGGGACCCGGTGCTCAGTGGATAAACTGCATGCGTGGGACAGGCTTATTGAATGCCATTAACTGTTCATGCGGCCATACACTCGATTTCCATACGCACCGTTGTCCCGCTGTTCCCTTTTTCCGCTGTTCCGCTGCTGGGCCCTGCCGCGGCTTAACAATGAACTGCTGACGCTACATTATCGACGGTGCATTATGACCGCAGCTGCAGCTCCAGTGGCCCGCATTGATGAATGGATCCATGGGGCTGCTGCCGACCGCGTGGTCAGGTGCGTTTCCCGAAGCGCCTTAAATGTGCTGTAATTGGAAATGCATTTGGGCGCAAGCGGACAGGCGGATAGGCGGACAAGTGCGCAAATGAGCAGGTGGCAGCAGGAGGCGAGCAGGAGACGAGCAGCTGCTGCTCATTAGCATGGCCGGCATTGGCAACCTGTGAAGATATTCGATCTGCAGCACTCGGCTATTGCGGCTTAAGGCCACACAAGCCAGTTTAATTGGCAGCTATTGCCAGGTAACCTCAACTGCGCCCGTCGCCAGGCAACAGACTTGACAGTCCAGTGCTCCGTTTTGGGGCGATAGCCGAAGAGCTTCCTCCAGCTGGACAGGAATCTGTTCGCTGTGTGTGCGTGTGTGTGTGGCATGAATTGTTCGCATATTTTCTCTATAGTTCATAAAACATAACCAGTTCAAGCCTGAAATGTGCATGCATGCGTGTGCATGTGTGTGTGTGTGTGTGCACATGAGCACGCACTCATGCAACTCTCGTGTGCACCATAAAAATGGACACTTAAATTGCTTAGGAAGCGTGCCAGGCAGTGTCTTAATTTTCCGCAGGATGTGCGCAATATCAAAAGCAACATTTGATAAATGGTACATGGCTCTCTTACGACCAGCACAATGTGTGCAGCTGTGTGTGTGAGTGTGTGTGTGTGCGACTGCCAAAAGGGCAAAATGAAAAGATAGAGCGTGTGCATCTGCATATGTTACCCTTGAGTATTTATGAGGAATGCTTAAATATGTGCTGCATTTTTCGATAGCTGAAGTGAATTTGGAATGTTTATGGCAAGAGAGAAACCCAAATATAAATATGTAAATATTGTATTTAAATATTTGTATTTTACTACAGCATTCCTGTTAACATTTCTCAACACGCGATAATTTAGTCAAAAGTTTCGTCTCGGCCTTGTTAAGCATAAATCACATAATTACACTTCTTGTTAATAACTTTGCCCATAATGGATATTTATGTCTCAGAAGCAGAAGAAAACATTCTCCTAGGCTGAGCTGAGAGCGCTCAAGTTTTATTTACAAAGTCACAAAATTATGCCAGCCTGGCTCTATTTATAGATTTGTGTCTATTCAAATGATTCGTAAGGACTCGCACGATTTCTGTTTAGCTTTTTGCTACGTTGAAAAAGAAAGAGAAGAGAAGGAACAAATCTCATCTGGCACCCGCCCGACTCATCTGAGCTGCGCTGAAGTTGAAATGTAATGGAATTATATTATAATTTGTATAATTCGTGGAGCGCTTCATTGAAGCCGTATGCAAATGGAGGCCTAATGCGATTAGTCGACAAGTCGGTCAGGACTGTCAATATCCCGGGACTTTTCAATTAATAGCCCATTTGCGGTCGACCTCAAAATGTAATTAAAATATGCGCAGGATTAATAGGGCCCAGACCGAATGGGATTATGACATATTTGCCTTTTATTTATTTTATTTTTTAATATCTGCTGGGCATGTACAATCAATATTAATTGTCCATTAATGTTTCCTTTGGCTCTAGCAGCATAATTCGGAAAATTGATTCAGCGTCGCCTGGCGCATTCCTCATCTCATTTGTCCTGGCGCGCTCTACCGAAAAAGTTGTGTCCGTTGATAACTTTATGAAATGACAATGTTGTGCCCAGACACGCCCAGCGCCTAGCTGCTCAAATGACAATTGAGCTAATTGCATTTGTCGGCGGGACGTGCCCCGAGCACTGCGACAG
The DNA here is from genome assembly GCF_054131105.1 of Drosophila navojoa. Classification (NCBI taxonomy): domain Eukaryota; kingdom Metazoa; phylum Arthropoda; class Insecta; order Diptera; family Drosophilidae; genus Drosophila; species Drosophila navojoa. Next base: position 15,028,067 of record NC_142890.1, read on the forward strand.
CAGCTGCCACGACCTCAGAGCATAATGATGAAAGTTGTCGCTGTGCGAAAAGTTTCGGATTTTTGCTTAATTCCAGCGAAATAAATTGAGCACTCGCCGAGATATTTATCTTAATTTCAGCTGTCCAATAGAACAATAGCGGCCCAAAGAGTTAAGTTTGTCAATAATAAACAAAGCAGGGGGGGACGAAAGGAAACAGAGTGGGTCAGCAAGCCTTTTTTTACTGCTTTGCCTTTGGCTGCTTTTCAGGTATATATATATTTATATAAATAAATAAGCCGATTCCTGCTCAACATTTTGCTGATGGCTGTTTGGGGGACCGAAATGGGGCACCTGAATGAAATAAGAGAAAAACAAAATCAGATACAAACTGCGAGTCGGACACCAAACGAAACAGAAGGACAATAAAAAGGGGCAAATGGCACTGGCCAAATATGAATTGCCTGAAACATGAGAGCAGAGAGAGGAGAGAGAGGAGGGAGAGCGAGAGACAAAGCATCGCATTTCAGTGTAAATAAAGAATCAATGCCTCATTCACATGCACAGGCCATCCAAAGTCAATTAGGATAGAAAGATACTCTGAAAAAGCAGTCCTAATTATGAATGAAATACTCTCTATTGACATACTCAGACAGAGCTCTGCTCACATGCGCGCATGAATGACAAGAATAGAATATTGCGAAAGGGAAAGCATGCGTCACTGAGCCCAGAAAAAAAAAAGGGAAAAGCTTACCCGTGTGGCAGAGACGTTCGCGTCAATACAAAGCAAACGACTTCTGAAAGGACAGCTGAGTGGGGACATATTTCAAATACAGTCAAGTAAACACACATATTTGTCGAATAACGAGTCAATACACTCCAGTCTAGACTGCCATTGATACCCTGTACGCACCCTAGCACAGAGCTGGGGTCGTAGATTACCAAAGTAAACATGGAAAGCTGAGTAAGTATTGGCCTAACACAACACGATATTTATCGATATTTGTTATCGTTGACTCGGTTTGTTACATACGCATGGCACAGTTAGGTATGCCCTCAGCACGCCCGCATAGAGGGTGTGGCGCATAAAAAGGGTATCCCAGGGAGACCTTTCCACTAACCCGAGCATTTATCTGGTCGAGTGGAGAGCAGCTAAAAACCTCTTACGAAGGCTGCGAGAAGACATAAAACAATAAATAAGAGCGGAGCATAAATATGCCAAGAGGTGTCATTAAAGCCGTTTCCGGCCATTCTCGAATCTTTAAAAGGATTCCTCTTCTGATTGTTGCCCGATTTCCATTTATATATTTATGTGCATAGCCAATGAGTCGTATGTTTTATTAACATAAACAGATTGCTGTGGCTCCTCCTGCTGCTGTTGCTCCTCCTGCTGCAGTTGCTCCTCCTGCTGCTGTTGCTTCTCCTGCTGCTGCTGCTGGTTAAGTTGTTATTTGTTGTTGCTGCAACGGCTGTTGCACGCATCAGACTCTCACTTCACAAATAATTAACAACTCCTGTGTCAACAAGATGAGCGTGAGAGCGGAAGGGCCCGCAGGTCGCCCGAAGGACTTGTGGCTGACTGCCACAATCGTGGAGCCGTAATCTGTTTAATGTAATTTGCAATTTATATAAAGCGATTGAAATTTTATTGAGCGCCAACAGTAGCCAAAGGAAAAATGAAGAAGGCAAGCGAAGGCTGAGTCCGCCCTCCTGTAGCCTCTGCTTCCGCAACTCTCCTGCCACGGAAATAATTTGATGGCAGAGCACTCGACGTATGCATACATATACGAATATTACATACACAATGAACGTACGTACGAGTGTATGTGTGTGTGTGCACATGCCATCATAATAAGCAGAATGTAGCTAGAGGCTATTTATTCAGGGGATGAATAAGTTAGAGCCCGGCTCTGCCCCGGCCGCATCGATTTCTTGACAGAGCGAGCGTACGGAATATGTGAGCGTGATTTATTCATTGTGAAGCGCAGTGCATGCAAATTTAAGACTTCAATTTGCAATGCCTGGCGATGGCAGCAGCAACAGCAAAATGTACTTAAGTGAAATATGAACATTGCCGTAAACATGTTCATAAGTTTGCATCGCATCGGAAAATGGGAAAATAGCTGCCATCACGTCCTGTTGCACATGTGAAGCACAGTCTCATCTAGTGAGCAGCTGCCGCCGCCGACAGCCCCTGCTCTTCTAGTTCACTTGTAATCAAGTTTCTCTATCGATGCGCATCATTTGTTTTCCATGTGACTCACATTGAGCTCGATCTGCAGCGAGTTCTTCAAGCATTCAACGTCCGCGCCATGGCGAACCGAAAGAGGCTTAAAAATAATATTATTCGCATCAAATATTAAACGGGCAACCCTTTTACGGCATCCCAGCCCCTGATAGAGGAAGAGCTTCATTTTTACATTAATATTTACCTCATTCAATTAATTATTCTTAAAGGGCAGCAGCGCTCGCCCTGGCGTGCTTTAACTTTCGGCTCCTGGCAGATAACGTTTGAATGCCCAAATAGAGTCACGCCCAAATAAATACAGTCCGTGGATGCACTGACTCCTGTGGGCAGATCAGCCAGACATTTTCGCTAAATGGAAAAAACATAAACAGACGCAGGGCAAATAAAGTATTAAAATGTTTTATAAATATTCATGCTGCGCGGGCTCATGTTATTGTTGACACGAGTTAAAAAACAAAAAAGAAAACAAATTCAACTCGCCTGCACTATCTCTGCTCCGCCACGCCCCCAGCCCATGCGTTAATTGAATCAAGCGGAGAGCGAGTCACGGCAATTGTCAGCGGAAAAAACTTTGTATAAATTAAAGTTGAGAGCGTGCGACACAGAACACAGAAATGATAATATAAACAACTAGCAATGAATGTGCTATAAGTAGTGGACTATGAAATACCCTGTACGGCAGTCGAGTTAGAGCAGGTGTAGAGTATAGCTGACAAATGAGCCTTTCAGTAAGAGCGAAGGTTTTCTTTATGGGATTACAAAGTTGCATAAGCTATACAAATATATATTCAATTTAAGAGCACAAACAGTTGCTGAAACGATGCGAAATGGTATTTAAAAGTTCTCACTAACTGACAAACTGAATGCAAATTTATTTGTAAATGAAACTGCACAAAAGTCAAATTGGTTCAGTGTGTCCTTTTCTTATTTTTCTGTCATTTGTTCATTTCATTTCGGCTTATGCTTGCCGCTTTTTATGGGCCAACGGGGCTTTGAGGAGCTGCTGGGCTGGGGTGACTGATAAGCCAAAGGGTCGCAATTAGTCGATGTGCCTGCGCCGTGTTGAGTCCAGCAAAGCTCTTTGGTATTGGAGCACGTTCTCAATTCGCTATTAGGTTTCATGGGACGGCAGCAGCAGCAGTAGCAGGAGCCCATTTACGGCTCTGCTTTGTGCGGCTCGGATCTCAGAGCTAAGGCGGTCTGGGCGTGGCTGGGTCAAATCGTAGAACTTTTGTTCATTCGATACGCATAAAAATCAAACTACAATTAGAAACAGACTCCGAGTCACTCTGGGGTTCCACTTGGGGCTATTAAACGAAAACCCACACACACGCACACGCACACACACATAGTGACTGATGGCCTGAGGCCAGCAGAGGCTTTGGCTTATAATGCTTATGCAGCAGTATATGAATGGCCGGCAGTGGAGCTCGGTCAGCTGGACAGATGCCATTGTCTGTTTGCTTTGTCTGAGGCAACGTATCAAATTATCTATTTACGTACAAGACTAGCCATGTATTTACAGCTTAACTAACAGCAGGATAAACATTCGGGGGCTCAATCAAACTGCTTCTGGCAGTCGCAAATATATATTGACCAACTCGAATGGGCCATAGTTTGTCGGTTTGTCGGCTCGCATTGTTTGGCCTTTTTTGTGATTTATTTGGCTAAGCCGTCTCAAAGCCAAGCAGTCCAAGAAATCCTGCACACAAATAATGCCAAAGCCTCAAATGCTAATCAAGTCCAGTCCGGCTGTGTGTGTATTGAATGTAGTATACATACATGTATATATGTGTGTGTATGTATGTGTATGTGTAAGTGTATGTATGTATCCATTCCATTGGATGAGACGCACGAGCGCGCAGCCGAGACGCCTGGCAGATTCCTGCAGCCTAGGCGACAGCCGCTTGACACATGCGGGTCATCGGGCAAACGGTAGCCAAATGGGGAATACGCCCCCCGGGTGGCCTTAAATTTTTAGTGCAAATGAGTTAATTAGCTGATTTAGTTGAAGCTCTTTAAGCGGCCACAGCCTTATTAATCACTTACATAAGCACTCGAGGCATAACACAGGGCTATGATCACCCATTTGGTAGGGCTATAAATTGCACATCATTATTTAAATGTGAGCACACACACACATACACACGTAGACACACTCGCACACACTCGCGACAGGCACAGACATGTTCTAGGCATTGTAAGCTGATTGCGGCATTTATGGCTGCCACGCCCACACCGCTCGACTGTCGGCGTCTGTGGCATGTTCTCTGTCGCTCATTAAAATTCGCATTCAAACATTTTACAAATGGGCATTAACAAACCTTTTACGTGGGCGTCTTTAATCACACGGATTTTGTGGCCACACGCAGCAACGGCGCACCACATCCCGCTCCATCCCATTGCTGTCCAGGTGCTGCTGCTGCTGCTTCTTCCCCTTCATGTTTAAGAAATAATGCCAGCCGTGTGAGCGGTTTGATTAAGTTCCCTTGGCGGTGCCTGAGTGCCGCCCTCAGAGATGCCGGCGCATAAATCGAGCGGAAGCGCATGCATAATAAGAGCCGAGTTCCGAGCTCCGAGTTCCGTGTTCCGCAATGCTTACGGCCTACGGCCAATTGCCAAGTGAGCCGCACTCGTATTGACCATGGCCCTGAACTTTATTTGTGCATAGCCCAGCTAGGATTACGTAATGAAGGCACTGCCAGACAAACGTCTCGAAATGAGTTCACACAGTGCCTCCTGCTGCTTGTCGCTTGGGCACTTGACATTGCCCATCATCTCCGAGATGAGCGCGTCCTTGGGCGTAGGCGTGGCCGTGCTTAAGCTGCTTAAAGTGCAGCAAGTTAAGCAATTTGCATTTGCAATTTGTAATTTTTGACCATGACGGGGCTGTCGTTACTGTGATTACCAAAGCGCTAAGCTGAGACTGCGACTGCGACTGCGACTCCAGTGCCGAATGGGTCTTCAAACAATTGGCGGGCAAAGTTTTTTGTTTGGCTGGGACAAAAGTTTCATTTGGTCGCCTGGTGTAGTTTACACCAGCTAACCGCTGCCGTCAACGAAATTTTAACTTTATTTAGAACTCATTAAAAACTTTTGCATAATTGCATAAATTTGCAAAGTCAATGGGAAACTTTAGGTAAACGCGTCGCTGCCCAAGACAACAGCAACAGCCGACGCCCACCACTTCGGGCAGGGGGCGCGGCAGCGTGCTGTTAACTGCAAGTATTTAAGCAAGAATTTATGTTGTACGGCAAGTGCGGACGTAGATAACGAAATTGCCTAATCAAATTTCGCAACTTCACAATCTACCAAAGATTCGCCAGAATCCAAATCAAATTTCTCAGCAACTGCTGCAGACATAAAAGGTAAATCGGTTGGCATTCAGAAGTTTCGTTATAGCATTTCAGCACTGTTAAGCGGAAAATGACATCAAAATTTGGCCGTCAGTGCTCTTAAATAAGACTTAGATAAATCAAGTCAATTGTAATCTTACGAATATCTCTTCCATCCGAGCAACGTCGTGCAGTTTCTTTAGTTTATTTAGTTACAAGTATACATTTACATACATAGTTATATTTTTGTGCATGTATGTATGCATATCCCCATAGAAATGTTAAGGCAACAGCATCAGTGCAAAGCTTTTAACAGCAGTCTCTTCTGAATTAACATGTTTTTATTAGCCGATGTCAGCACCCAAAGCTTTCATAACAGTGCCCGACAATGTTACTCAGTCGTGGTGCCAGACTAACATTAAAAGCTTTACTAGTGTAAAGCTCAAACAGAGCTTCTCAATGTGCTGGGATTGGAATGCAATTTTTAGCATGTACTTAGCGAATAACTTGATGCAGCTTTTATGCAGCTAGAGTTATATGTAATACGGGTATATGGATTCAACGCAAGTTAACAGGAGAACAAGAAGAAAAAAAAAAGAAATACTAATTTTGTACTTTTTTAACTCTTCTGCCTCCTTATGCCAGCAGCCGCATTCCTGCACGTCTTCTTATACCCTGCATGATCATACTCGAGCCATGAATTAAATAAAAATGAAAGTAGCATATCGAAGCTGCATCTGATTATAGTAAAGCTAATTATCACTTAATGATCGCTTTCAAATAGTATTTGCGAGGCTTTATGTAAAACATGCATGTATAAATCTATATTCGATATTATAGTTCAATTTATTTGTACAAAATATTACGCTTAAGCAACGAAGTTGATTCTCAATCGTTTTTGCACACGAGATTCGACTTAAAATACTAAATTTACCACAATAAGTTAAAGCCTAAAAGTATGCTAATCCCTTACATAGTCGCACTTAAATACCTCATACTCATCACGCTCTGCTCTAGAAGTAGACCGACGAATCGTTGGAAATGGACAGCGACGTGCCACGCGGCGCCGCCAGCTTTGCCACCGACTGTGAGCGCTTCTCGAAGCAGCTGAACGTGTACCAGTGATCGTTCATGCCAAATTTCTCGGCGTCCTCCAGGCTGGCCGGCAGCGTGCGATTCAGTGTCTCCGGCAGCAGCAGCGTCAGGCAAGCGCCCAGGAACGAGATCACGCCGAGGATGATTTCCGGCAGCGGCGAGAAAACCGAACGCGTATCCAAAATGTACACACTGAGGAATGTGAAAGCATAGCCCATGACGTGCACCGCGCCCACGCCCTGCCCCCGCACACACGTCGGAATCAGCTCCGTGGCGTACTGGGCGCCCGAATTGTAGGCCACCGTCACTCCAAAGCGTCCAATCACCGATAGCGTCACCAGCACAGTGGTCGCTGTTGGGATGAGAAAGTGAGTTAAAGCGGAGAAGTATATAGAATAATTAGTTAGACTTATTTAATAACAAGAGGCAGAAACATAACATGTGTCGCTTAGAGAAAATTATTAGCTAGAAGCTATTAAAATTGTTGCAAAGTTTAAGTGAAAAACCCAACAAAGAATTAAGTAAATGATAAGAAATAGCGAAAAAACAAATATTTTAGACTCTGTAAAGATTTTTGAGAACTGGTTTGCCAGCATAAAAGTCTGGCATCGACTTACTCTGATTGCTGGCATTGCCAGCGGCGAAGAGAACAATGCCCGTTACCGAGATGAAAATGCCACTGAGGAGCAGTGTGATGGAAGTCATTGCCTTGCGTCCGATGCGATCTTGCAGAGCAATGATCAGCAGGCAGGCGGGCAGAATTGTGGTGGCGCTCAGTGTGAACATCAGAAATGGCGAAATGCCAAGGCCTTGGACGTTGCGAGAGACGGCATCGTAGCACAGGGTAATGACCATGCTGAGCGAGAGTGAATCAGATTGAGACTACAGTGCGCAAAGAGAGCGGCCTACTCACGATTTGAAAAACAGTATAAAGGTGTTGCGGCGCAGTCGGGGCGTCTTAAAGAGGCCCAGTATATTCTGCTTGCTCGTCTCTAAGTTTTTCTGGCTGACTTTGCAGTCCTCGATGAACTGCTCATAGACGCTGTCATCGATCTGGCGGCCATTGATCTTGGCCACGCGCTTCAGGCAGGCCACAGCCTTGTCGTACTTCTGCTTCGAGATCAGCCACTGGGCGCTCTCCGGCACAATGAAATAGAAGAGCGGCACCAGGCCCAACGGCAGCGAGGTAACAAGTAGAAAGGTGCGCCAGTTGCCCACGAGCACGGCGATCCAGGGCACGCACATGGAGCCCAGGCAGTAGAAGATGCCGATGCAGATGCTCAGGCCCAGAGTGCGCATGGATGGGCGCACGTACTCCATGACTGCAAAATCCAATTGATTGGAATAAATTTTCAGTTTATGTCTCAAATCCCTCCACTCACCTAGAATGTACATCATCAGAAAGTTGGCGTCGGTGGCGAGTCCGGCTATGAAACGGAACACGGAGAAGAGCGCTAGATTACTGCTGAAGATTGTCAGCAGGTTGCCCAGCATGCCGATGACGTTGGCCAGGATTAGGATGGGCAAACGACCCACTTTATCCGCGAGGTAGCCCAGGCCCAAAGTGCCTATCACGGAGCCCACAAAGAACATGGACTGGCCCAGGGTCAGCTTCCATGCATTTTGGCATATCCAGTGCATTTCGTTGCTGAAGCTCTGGTAGCCCATGTACGGCTCATAGCGGTAGCTGTGGCACGTTGCAGGGTGGCTCGCGTTGGTGCTCAGCGGCTGGCAGCTGGACTCGCTTGGTGGCGGTGCTGTCGGATCGTCGGCACACCTGAGCGTGGGAGGTACGAATATTGAGTATACGCCACGTCATTTGCTTGCAATCGATATTTACCAATACTTGGGCACGATGCTGATGATCGTCTGGGAGTAGTAGTGCATGGACGAGAGCAGGTTGATCAGACAGAACAGCAACAGCATCAGCCACTGCAGTCGACCAAAGTCGCCGCACTTCTCCAGAATTTTGTCCACCTCGAGCATTGTGTTGTCGCTTCTGTGCTCTGCAGTCTACTCACGCTCTCACTTATCGCCTCAAGTACCTCTGTCTGCACTCTGCCAGCAGAACGAATAGCTTTATTCTCGGAACTTATCCCTGGTAAGCCGATGGCCGCTCTGTGTCGCAACGCTTTTAGAATATGCCTTACATCTTACTCAATTGAATTTGCCCCAAGGTTTCTTAATAAGTGCAGCCAATTATCTTTCTCTTTATCTCGTCACGACTCATCTTTGCAAATAAGGAAATGAATAAAAATAAAGTCCATAATCTAAGTTGAATTTTACTGATTGATTTTACTAAGCTGTGTGGCTCAGAGGATTTGCTTTCCCTTCAATTTTTAACTATAGAAATTTTGCACACATTCCACATTCGACACTCTTTCATTGATTATTAACGGCAGTTACAAATATCCGCTATATATATATACCAACTGTTCGAAATGTTATCTATACATATGCATGTGACCTACGGAAAAACAAATATTGCTGCAGTCAGAGGTCTGTGCTTTGTGCTTTGTTTGATAAACATTTGAATTGACTTAGACACAGCAATCCAAAATTATTTTCATTGTTTATGACAATCCATCATCTAGTCGAAATGTACATCACTTGCTAATTATGGAAAGGAGATAATTGAAATTAAAATATACTATTTATTAACTTTTTTAATATCTTACTTTAATTTATGACCTTTTCTGCCACATATCCAATGGGAACTTACTGTAATAACACTTGCTAATTCAAGTTTCTCTGCTCGGTAATATTCGAACTGTGTATGACTGGGCTGACTTATCGAATCGGCTCATGTATAAGAAATGGCTACGTGGATTGTATTTTGCTTCTCGCACCGAAATCGACGATAAGAAACAGATTTTCTGAAACACATCTGAAACAGCTGAGGGCCGTTCGAATTGAACCCGCACTCGGGAGAGGCCGCCACAGCTGCTACGTTGATAATTCGATCAGAGTACTTGAAACGTGAACTGCAGCACGCCGAAGTCAAGTTTGAAATGTTGAATGGTCGGGCACGGACCCGGACCCAGACGCGAGCCCGGGCGACTCTCAGCCGAAAACAAATGCATCGCATTCGATGTGACGCTATTTCGTTTGAAATAGATAAATATAGATTTTGTCCGTTGAAATTGGCGAGCTCGAAATTGTTTAGCATGCGATGCGATACGCTCACAGTTATTATATAGCTAACAGTATTTATGCGTGCGTATCGCTCGGTGTCGACTCGACAATTTAATGCCGCCCACCCGCTGCATTCTTTTCATTTGCAAACAGTCAAGGCCGCGTAAACGAGCTGCTTGCAAGCAACAAATAAGATGCAGGCATTCATTTGTTGATCTGATAATAACAATATATATATAAATTGCTTTTGTAAACATTTTTAACAAACAGTCGGACCCTATCGACTGCAGGATACTTACTCTCGGGCAACACGGCGCAAGTTTTATAAGATTGAAAGGAAGTAATCATTCCGATTTGCCCAATTTGTAAGCAATAGAGTAATTTTGTTATTAAATATCGTTTTCCTGGACTGCCCCGCCCCCAGTAGGAGCAGGCGTGTATTTATTCGCGAAAGCGTTAATAAGTAAAAACTCTAAAAACCAATATACTCATTTATTTTTTATGAATGAGTATAAACATTTACTATTCACATTATGGAAACTCTCTCTGAACACTCTTTGAAAGTCAACTCTACATAATTGGCAGTTGCCTCCTAGCCAAGATATGCATCCTTTCGATAGAAATCGGATGATTCGTATTAGGTAAACTTGGAAAACGAACAAACATTTTTGCTTACGAAAATCTAAATATTTTGCTTAGTTATTTAGGGCTGTTCTCTGCTGTTTCATGCCTACATTTTTATTATAATGTTTCGCCTATTATGATAGCAAAAGCGTGTTTGTACAAGTGAGTTGTTAAAATACATCCAAAACATTTCGTGCTCGTGCTCATTCGTGTCATTACAAATAATAATATTCGTGTTTAGTCAGGTGTCACTCACAGCAAATATTGAGTCAATTTGGAGTTGCCTTCCACGATTTTTCCAAAGTTGGGTCAAACACTTACAAATGTGAAAATAATAGGAAGTTAAAGTCACGGCTTTGTTTATGAATAATCAGTTTAATCTTAAGCAATTAATATTGATACTTATCAGATAAGCGCAGTTCGTTCGATATTCAATGAAATTACCCATATCGTCTGCCAGCACACAATGCATACATAGTATGTGTGTGCCCTGAAGATTGCAAATGTGAGCTTCAACTTAAGAACATTAGATTGTCGTCGAAGAGATTTTTTCTCTCTTGGGGCACAGGGAAAAGCGTTGGGCTGGCTTAACGAAAGTTTCCGCCTCGGCCAGATTTTCCGGCAGCTTTCTGTAAGTTAGAAAATCCATTTGAAATGAATAATTTTTATAGAGCTGAGTGGCGCACCTGTTTAGAGTTTCTGGGAGAGTCAGGCAAAGGCCAGCGCCGATGAACATTAAACAGCTTATGAAGATGGATGGCAAGGGCTTATAGAACTTGGCCAAGTAGATCACATAGAAGACCAGCGAGTTGGAGGCCAGCCCAACGACGTGTATGTTGGAGAGGGCTCGCCCCCGTACGCTGGTCGGTATTATCTCGGCTGCGTATTGGATCTCCGCATCGTAGGAGACCGTCACGCCGTAGCGACCCAGGCCGATCATGACGGCCAGCAGGAGCGCGTTTTCCTTGGGGTCCAGGAAGGCAATGAGGAAGCCCGTCACTGTGGTTATGATGCCGCCCACCAGCAGCGCACCACAGGCCATGCCCTTCCGTCCGATGTTGTTTTGGAGCAGCAGAATGGTCCAGCCCGCCGGCAGGTAGTTGATGGATGTGTAGGAGAACAGTTTGAAGGGCGAGGTGCCCAGTCCCTCCATATTGCGGTTGATCACATCATAAGAGAGTGTGATGATGACCCTGAATAGAAACACATCATCAAGGGCTGGCACTAGGAGCTCACCAGCTAGAACTCACGATTTCAGCAGCAGGGAGAGCGTGCATCGTCGCAGATGCGGCGTTCTGAACATGCCCATGAAGGTGTCCTCATCGCTGGTCAGCTTGAGCTCCTCGTGCGCCTTCTCGCGATAGTGCTTGACGAACTCGTCGAACACAGAGTCCTCCACCTGCCGCCCGTTGAACTTGGCTACCCATTTCAGGCACTGCACGGCCCGCTCGTACCTCCTCTTTGTGAGCAGCCACTGGGCGCTCTCGCAGATGAGCAGCGGGTAGGCGAGCACCCCGAGAGCGGGCAGCGAGGCCAGCCACAAGTAATGCCGCCAATTGCCTATCCAGATGGCCAGCCAGGGGGAGGTCATCAGGCCGAAGCAGTAGAAGAAGGCGAGGATGATGTTCAGCCCAAAGGTGCGGCGCTTGGGACTGAGGTACTCGAATACTGACCACCGTATATAACCGTTTATTCGTATACTGTCATACAATACTGTAGTCGAGATACTCACCCAAAATGTACATCAGATAGTACATGGTGTCGGTGGAGAGTCCGGAGACAAAGCGGGAGAACGCAAACAATGGAAAGCTATACACGAACGAGGTGAGAAAGTCGCCCGATGCACCGGCCAATGTGGCCAGCAGTAGCGCCGGCAGACGTCCAATGCGATCCGACAGATTTCCGAATATCACCGTGCCCACAACGGAGCCAAGGAAGAAGAAGGACTGCCCCACGGCCGCGTGGTGCGACTTGTCACAGACCCACTTCAGCTGCAATGAATATTAGCCTATCTCAAAGAGTCTTTAACGAGTTGTCCTCCTCACCTCGGTGGTGATGCTCTCGTAGCCCTGCTCTCGCATGAATATCCAGCTCTGGCAGTGCCCGCTCCTCGCTGCAATGCCAGTGCCATTGACCACTGCCTCCAGCAGGGTGCAGGACTTGTGAGTCACGTTTGCGTATATCTGGCGAAGATCTGAGGAGTTCAGATTCTTTAGATCGTCATGGTAGCACCTAGACCAAGCGCACTATTAAACACGGCTCGCGAACCGAATCCCTTCCGCCTTACCAGTGCTCCGGAGTGAATGTGATCAGAGTTTGCGAAAAGTAGTGCAGCGAGCTGAGTATGTTCGTATAGCCATAGAGCAGCAGGATCACATGCTGAAAGCGCCCGAATGCTCCGCAGGTCTCTAAAACGTGGCTGAAGTCCATGCTCACATCGGCCGGACATCTACCCACAAGTCTCATTTATGGACTGACCAAATGCGCCGAGAGTTGCCGCTTAAACACTCAATCGGCGCTGTAAATTTAATAACATTACAAGCGAGCTATCACTGTGGCACATGTTTTACACCAATAAAAACAGCTGACCCACTTTGGCAACACAGCGTCAACTGCTTTCATATCCATGGGAAGGGACTCAGTCAGCTACCAATTTTTCTAGGGCATCATAAAACATATTTTTCATCCAACTCATTTCCCAAGACACATTACATCGACCACAAGCATGGGGAACGACTGAACAGATTTACAATATATATATTTGAGAGTCAAAATATTATTTTAATAAAGATTAATTAAAAAAAAAATTAATCTACATTAGAGATAATATATATACTAAAATCGAATGTATTTAAATATTTGCTTAAACGGACACTAAACAGATGAAACTGCGTAGGCAATGTGCTTTCCCAAAGACATTCTTACCACAACTGCAAGAGCATTATGGGAATCCATTAACTGGTATGAAATCATCAATTGGAAATTAGTATTTTAATAAGGCAATAAGGGAATGAAAAGTGGAATGCAGCTTGATGACTTCAAGCGATACTCAAACGACTTAGAAACTATGCCAGAGATAGCTGTCGTCGGCTTTAGGCACGAATAGGTTATAAAAGTAATTGTCTTAAACGGCAACTGTGCCTGTAACCCTCAGCTAAAAATATTAAAGGGTTCTGCTGTCTGCAGTGGTTAATAAATAAATAAATAAATGTATACAAATATCCAAATACTAATGAAACGTTTCTCTTAGGGGTGAATGTTTGATTGATAAATAAATAAATATAAAATATACTTATATTTATACATCCGAATACCAACTCGATCGCTTAGTGTTCATTTCGTAATATTAGAATTAAGTATTAGATCTTCAGCTATAATAATAATCAATCATATAAATAGACTTTTACCTCAGATATAACCAATCGTCACATTTTGCTTTCTTCGGCTCGTTACAGAGGTTTCCATTAAACCTTGACTGGACTTGCACAACATGAGAAGGAAACTGCAAATCGACATTGTCTTGTGATCAATTGTCTCGATCAGTCGAATAGCGGCACGACTTCTTGCTATATTTGTCACATACCAAACTGGATGCGGACTACAATGGCTGGAACTGTCAATGGATTTGCAGATCTGCGGCTTGCAACAAATTTGTGATCATAAATTAAGTGCACTCAGTGAACATGATACAAGTGACATTATTCGTTCTGGCTAACGGCTTCGAGTTGGCTCGGCCGGGCAGGGTGGGGGGTGGCAGGGGTGCAGCATGACTATGTGAGTGGGCCAGGGCACAAATGCGGCGTTGCCTAAGCTGTGGGCAAGTTGACCTTTCGCTTTTTGTGTCTGGCGGCTGCTGGAGCGAAGCTCTTGGTTTCTTGTAATTTAATTGTCGACTGCCTGACCTTTTGCGCATGCGCGAAGCTGTTGTCGCTACTGCCGAATGCCGGCTGCCATTTCGTTTGGAATTGAATATCCAATGGAGCTGGCACTAATTACAAACGTTTAAGCCTGGTCAAAGTCCTGGCCCATAATAAATTAACATTTCAATTGTGTGTTTGGAGCGCGGCAAACGTTCACACAACTGCCGAAAATCGCAAAAAGTGAAAGGGCAACAGCAACAGCGGCTCTACCCAGGTCCCTTTAGTCGGCTAAGCGGAAGAATAACCTTTCTAAGCCGCTGCAGCGAAGTTGAACCCAGACACACGATTCGATGCATAGCCAGGTGGCTGCCCAGTCTTACTAATACATATATACTAACTCGTTGTTGTTGTTGTTGTTGCTGTTGTTGGTGTTATTGGCTGTTGCGCGCCATGTGGCATGATCAGTGCGGGACTGTTAACTGGTCTCTCTTGGCGCTTAGCGTTGATCTTCAATTAGTTTATTGTTCGCTTGGTCTTTTGCGCCATGTGAAGCAGGCGACATTTGCCGCCAGTTTTTACTATAAATTGCCAGAACGCCATCGAAACGTTTGCAGTTGTTGTTTCTTCTTCGTTGTGCTCCCATCCAAAAGTCGGTTAGCCACATTCCAAGTGGTGTTCGGTGCTTGGACCAGTTAAAGGATAGACAAGTGGAGAAACGCGCTAGGACATCGAAGCGCTGCAATGCTAAAGGTGTGACTAGAATGAGGAGAAGATGCTTAAATAATGCTGAAATCAATTAAATAATTCTGTGGCAATTAATCAAAGTTATATGGGAGCTAATCATTGGCGCTTGTCTTCTTTGCAGATATTTCTGCTGAGCGCTGCGCTGGGCATTGCCTGCGCCGGCGTCATAGGACCTGGGCCGTACTATGGCGGCCCAGCCGGACCCTTGCACACCTATGCGGGCTATGGTCCACACCACGGGCCACCGCAATACGCGGCACCAGGTGAGCTAGTGGGGAAACTAAGAAAGTTTTCGTGATTGAGTTTCGTGTGCCTCTGCAGCACCCAAGCCCGTTGCACCGGAGCCGTACGACGCTGATCCCAAGTACTCCTTTGGATACGACATACAGGATGGCTATACGGGCGACTTGAAGAGCCAGCATGAGACACGCCACGGCGATGTGGTCAAGGGCAGCTACTCAGTGGTGGATCCCGACGGCACCAAGCGCACCGTTGACTACACTGCCGATCCACATCATGGCTTCAATGCGGTGGTGCGTAAGGAGCCGCTGGCTTACAAGCCAGTGGCGCCACCCGCACCTGCACCACATGCGCTGCTGCCCGGACCCGCACCTGCACCACCTTTGCCGCCAGTGCCCAAGGCCTCGCTGCCGTTGCTCTCGTATCCCTTCGCTTTGACCGCCTTGCACCGTGCTGGCCCGGGACCCGCTCCAGCACCAGCACCTGCACCGGCTCCTGCTCCCGCTCCTGCACCCGTACCCGTGGCTCCCGCCCACCTGCCCACCGCACACTTCCAAGCCGCCTATCCAGCGCTAGCCCACTCGCCGTACGCCCACTACCCAGCCGCCCTGCCTGGCCCTGCCGGCGATCCTCACGCCTACTATCACCACTGAGTTCGATAAGCCCTTGGCACTTTGAAGGCGATCTGGCACCTCATCTCTCTTTCTCTCTCTCTCTCTGCTCTGTGCTTTGCTTTGCCACTTTACCTATAAAACTTCTGTTCTCTTCCCCAATGCTCTTCTGTACCCCACCTAAATCTCTGCTCCAGGAAGATTCACTTTATCCATGGTTGTGTTCGTCATTGGATGTTGGAAATACGTTTATACATATATCTTGTACGCGGGCTTATCTCATAAGTTTAACTGAATATAGGATGGCATGCGTTGTTGTGTTCCACGTATAAGCTTACGTTTGCTGCTAAGGTTATTGATCTTGAAATAAAAGTACATTTTATACGACGAGCACTTGGAGTATTTGTTTCAGTTTGGAGTTGGTTCAGATCCTGAAATTCTAGCTCACATTAAATTGTATTCAAGTAGTTAAACACTCTTGGGTAACTCCGTGAATGTGTTTTATTTTGTATTTATTGTATCAACTCTTCTGTAATTTTATAATTTGCTTGTATCATATGATATAGTATAATTATAATTTGATTATGTATAAATATATGTATATGTTGTGTGTGATTTGTATATGAATGTTGAATTATTACTTCTTGATATTATTTGCACATATATGCGTACGTATGTATATTTATGCATGCTTTACATATAGACGTGTGTATATATATGTATGTATATAGTCTCTACCACTTGTAGAACAGACTGAAATGTATAAGATCATCATACTAGATTCCATCTGCGTCAAGTTACAAATTATATTAATATATATATATTTATCATATAGATAGATTTGTTGCATTGGTCTTTGCTGCATCAAACGAGATATACAATTTAATAAGATTATAGTCCTTAGTTTTGTAGTAAACGGTATCAAAAGATAGGTACAATTGAATTGGCCCGTGCTCATACACAAGCTACCACTAAAATCATTTTGGAGCCCTCGTCTCTGTGGCCAAACGAAACGAAAGAGCAAAAACGTCCATCAATTAATCAGATATCATTAATAAGTCGCATCGCTACTTAATGGAATGGTAAGCATTTAACTATGGGTCTGGGCTGCTAGGCTGGGCTGATGCAAAATTTCGCTAAATAAACTTAGTATTAGTTAGATATCAGTTAGCTTCATATGTGGGTATTATGGATACGAGACATCGAGTTGCACACTAAAATATTTCGAATATATCTAATAGATACATAGATAACCAAGAATGGAGCTAATATAGCACGCAGTATAATTTGTATAACTTTCGTTGATTGTTTGGCTTTGTGTCTAGCTTAATATCGTATAATTCATACCTTGGCTGCTATAGGGCAAGATATTTACATTTATCATAGACAACCACTTGATGCACTGAAGACTATTTTGGGATATGCTTGAATTGCTTCACCTCTTATTCGTATTACACTTAATTCATTAATTTGTTCGTTTAGTTTTTGCCATCTATAAATGAAAAGTTGTATCAAAGCTGGCAGCGTTTACTGTTGCGTATATCAAATTAAAATCGTGGCTTGCCTTAGACAGAGCTTTAATTCGAGTATGTCGAATAGAATATGCATTTGTTTTCTTTATGATTGATCTTCAGTTTGAGTAATATGCAAGTATTTAAATTCGTATTGAATATATGTTTAGGTTAGCTTAATTGTAATTGTATTTCATTTAAGTTTTTGCATTTCAAGGATATGTTCTCTAATAGTTTAATATGTTTATCCAATGATTCCTAAGCATTCTCTTATAGCTCTTTTGGTTCATTCGTTTTTAACTTGAAACGGAGGGTTTTAACTGTTTGATTGGTTATTGGTAGGACTTTAGTAATTAATTCGGTTAAAACAAGAAAGAAAGCTCTAGTCGAGACTGCTCGACTACGAGATCCCCTGAACCCTACAAGCAACTGATATTTCAAACTGATATTTCAAACACACACGCACACACACACACACACACGCATACAAACAAACACACGCACACACACGCATACAAACAAACACACGCATATACACACACTCACAGATACAGGCGATTGCGCTTGGGTTGCGCTGCAGTGTTGGCAATATAATGATAACTTATTTGTTGAATAATTTAATTTCTAGACGTACGATCATAATGAAACTTTCAGAACGTAATCATAATGTTAAAATGTATGTGTATACCGAAGCACAAGTCTCTAGTATTTGATATACGACTTTTACAAAGATGAGGGTGAGGGGGTGGATTTAGGGGTGGGGGTCAATTTTAACAAAAACCGAAATTGTATAAAATACATCTTTATATACATTTTAAAATTGGAGACTCTAGCTTGAAAGATGTAGGAGATATAATTTTTTAAGTGATCTTCGATAAGGTTTTTTATCGATAAAAAGTATCGGAATGAGTTATCGTTTTTTAGTGATAAACTCGATCTGCGCGTGATATGTACGGACATTTTAAAAAAAAGTTGAAGTCTCTAGCTCTTATATCTTCTGAAATCGACGCGTTCATACATACGGACGGACGGACGGACGGACGGACGGACGGACGGACGGACGGACGGACGGACGGACGGACGGACGGACAGACAGACGGACAGGGCCAAATCGACTCAGCTTGTCGCCCTGATCAAGAATATATATACTTTGTGGGGTCTGCCACGCCTCCTTCTGCCTGTTACATACTTTTAACAAAACCATTATACCCTGATTTCCCATTTTCAATGGGTTCAGGGTATAAAAATATTCATAGTGGGTAGCTTTACTACGCTAATTGTGAGTTGAGAGTGGAATTTTAAATATATTTATGCATTGATATTCATATATCAATTTGTTTCCATAGTCAGTTCTTGTTGTTTGCATAAACCAAATTGAGTTTAATAAATTATTCAATGAATGCAAAACTAAAATGAATTGTTAAAATTTTCTTTCAAGAGATTTGTAATGAATTTGATTTTCAATGTTTTATTAATGTTGTTTATATTGTCGATATTTTATTTGTTGATTTTCAACACCAATTTGATTTTTTTGTAGATCGATTTTCTTTCGTTCTCATGAATATTGATCCAGATTAAAACATCCCCAGGATCTATTTGAAAAGCTACTGTTTATGGTTATGGTATTGGTTATGGTTATTCAAAGAGTCTAATTTACCTTTCGTTATATTGAGTACATAACATATCTGTATATATTTATATAAATAGATATATATTTATGCATTGTGATTATGTGAATTCCGTTTTTTAGACATCTAAACATGTAAGATTGGTTTATATATTTAAAGCGCTTCGAGTTAGTTTTATGTATCGGTCTCATCTGTCGTATGCACAGATGAGATAAGATAATAATGGATTTAATTTGACTAGTAGTATCTTTAGTGGAATTATATTGATTTAGCTAGTAAATATCGTATGTATTCTTTATGGGCTGATAGTAGAGATTATTAGAAAAGGTGGTCCATTTAGTCATCGTATCGTAATTGAGTTTCAATTGAATTATGCTAAAAATGCGTGTGAGATAAATAAAACAACAAAATGAAATCAAAATGCAACTGAAATTGATCAATAATGACTTATTTAATTAAAAACATTGCAGCACACTTTCAGTTAGCACGTACATTATAATACAAAATACACATTAATGGAATATAATAAATTACAAAGTAAACTCAAATAAAAGTATCTTTGATTCAGAGTGAACAGATCAAAAAAAAACCAAACCTCCTATCGCAATGGGGTAACTCATCTCAACTATTGTTCTGCGTTGTTTTGAAAAAAAAGTGCTTCAGTAACAGATTCGCAAGTGCTCGCAATTGATTATGATATTTATCTTTATATAAGACTCTTAACTACACTTTATATTTCTGCAATATTTTCAGCTTTTAATATGTATCGTTCACTTAGTATTGATATATTTTCGTAACTAATAAAAAACCTTGAGCTCTCTGCTTTCGGCTCCAGCTTCAGCTTCTTTCGTTCCCTTTATATTCATATATATATTTTTATTTATATGCATAAGTTGCATGTTGTAATTATTTATAGTGATTTATATATAGATATATGTAAATATACCGATATATATATATAGATATATGTATACTGTTTAGAATTTGCTTGCACGCTAGCCATTACAGTGAAGTATGCTTAAGTTGGTTTCTGATTATGATTTGCTTGCATCCGTAAGTACCGAAAGTTATTTCCTCAAGTCCACGCAGGTTTTCTCCGTATTCGTGGTCGTCGTCGTCGTTGTATTTGTAGCCGTGCTGCTGCTCGTCTCCTCCAAGTCCTCGTTGTTGGGCTCGATTTCCTGTTCGGTGATGACAGTGACCAAATTCTCTGCTGCTTCTGTTTCCGAATAGACATAAGCATACTTTGAGTATTCGTTGACTTATGTAGGACTATATATGGCAATATATATATTTGAGGAGTGAACAACATAAATGTTTGAATTACCGCTTTGACATACATTCCAAACGCTCTAGCCAAGATCTAGAATCGTATATTGTAGGCAATGGCATAGGGAATTAAGCAAGAGAAAGTTCAGATTAGTTATTGAGAATAAATTCACTCAGGTCGTGAAACACAAACGAAATGCACAAACAACAACATCGAAAAGCAAATCAAGCAACGAAATAAGAATCCATTAAAACTTTTCGCTTTAAGAGAAAATATCAACTGAAGCAAACGAAAGAAAAAACTACAAAACTCAAGGAAAAGCACAAAAAAAAAAAGAGTATCAAAAATCATTCCGACAAATTCCGCACCATTCATATGCTGCTGCAGCAAGCTGGAGTGCGGCGGAGGCGGGGGACGTCCGTCGTCCCCTAAGTAGCCGGACATCTGCATTCCACTGCCGGACATGTCGATGCCCCCGTTGCCGGTGAGGACGCCTCTCTGAGAAGAAAGCTGCTGCTGCTGTTGCTGCTGTTGATGCAGTGCGTTCAGAGCGCCGCTCAGTTGGTGCTGGTGATGCTTGGCGGCCAGATTGGCCAGCTGCTGCTGCTGCAGCTCGCTGCTGAGACCCGGCAGCATAATGCCCTCTATATACATGTATGTGTGTGTGTGTGTGCGTGTGTTAAAGGAAACAGTCAGAAATATGCCATGCACATACAGGGTGACCAAGCAAAGGCGACTCATAGAATAATTCAACAGCTGAAGGTTATCAATAGCTACTGAAATACGGTCACTCTTGTTTGGCCAGCCCTTGGTCAATATTCAATTAGATGCAGAGGAATCGAAACTTTAGCTGAAGTTAAAGGGAACACCCGTAACTCTATACTAGATCTATACCTAGACCTGTGCCTATGCCTACTCACTTGAAGTGTGGTCGTAGTGGCCGTTCTGCTGATTCATCTTGGCCGGGGAGTCGGTGTTCAGCTGGGAGGCGGTGACCGAGCGCGTCTGCAGCGTGTTTGGCTTGGAATTGAGTGCTGAGCCGGGCGCACTGGGCAGGCCGCTGCTGGTGGCGCTGCTGCCGCCGCCGTTGGGCTCGTCGAGCAGCTGCCGGAGTCGTTGCAGCTGCGCCTCCAGCTGCCGATTGTGGTCCTCGAGTATCTGCATACGCGCCTCCAGGCGGCCCTTGTGCTGCCGCAACAGCTTTGCCTCGGCCATCATGTCCTGGTGCATAGAGAGAGAGAGAGAGAGTTTCATTTCGGCCCACTTCTGCTATGCCTAATCCCCATCTTACCTGGCCATGCTCGCCCTGGCTGGACAGACCCGTCATGCTGGAGCTGCTGGAGTGGTGCATGCCGTTGGACTCATCGGGCGTGCCGCTCTGCTGCTTGGTGCACAGCTGCTGGTACTCGGCCTGCAGATTGGCGTTCTCCTCCTCGAGGTCGCGGATGATCGCCTCCAGCTCCTCGCGCTGCTCCGCATCCATTGCGGCCATCACCTGGACCGGCGACTTGGGCGCGCTGCCATTGGTCGCGGGCAGCGCCTGGCAGTACTGTGCGATCAGCTGGTGCTCGTCGTCGCTGTCGGGCGTCGAGTTGGAGCCAGTTCCGCCGTACTCCACCTGGGCCAGCCGCGACGCGTACATCTCGAGGCGCGAGTGCATGTCGTTCTGCAGCTGGTGCGAGGTGTGCTGCGGACTGGGCGCCGGGCTCTCGAGTGCATCACCTATGGTACACAAATTGGAATTAGTCGAGGTAGGAGGCAGGCGAGGTGCTTCCTCTGCTTACCCTCTAGGACGCTCTGCACGGGCAGGTAGCCGACGCGTGGATGCTTCTTAAAGTATTTGCGACTCTTGAATTTGTTTTTAAGGGCGCGCGTAAAGTCGCGCACGTCCTCGGTGGATGTGGTCTAAGGAATGAGAAGGAAACGTTTAGTTTTTCGCTTTGGGCGCCTTCATTGCGCATACGCACCGTTGTGCAGTACTCGTGCATGGGATGGGTGAGCTTGTGGTTCTTGGCATTCCGCCCGAAGAAGAAACACTTTTGGCACATGTCAAAGTTGAAGCACTTGAGGCAGCGATACCGGAAGCCGACTATCGGATACTCTTTGCATATGTTGCACTTGGCCTGGTGCTTGGCCGCCTCCGCGGCAGCCAGGCGATGCAGCACGGGCAGCCAGACCAGACTCTGCGGCTCGTGCTGCAGCCAGCCGAGGAAATGCTGCAGCTCGATCGATATCTCCTGATTGCCATCGATGGCTTCCTGCGATATGCCCGCCTGCTCCAGGCACGAGCGCACCGAGGGCTCGATGTTAGAGCCCCCAAAGGCGGCCACCTCGCCCAGTTGACGCGGAACCTAGGTGGAGTGAGCAGAGCAATTATTTCATTTTCCAATCTTTCTGTCTCCCTCTTCTCCCTACACTCACCTGTATGCAATCGTGCAGCAGGAGTCCCAGGCGCCGCTGGTCCGCTCGCCGTTCGGTGTCAGCGACCAAGCGGAACAGGTATCGGTACTTCTCCTCGAGGTGGCCCTTGCAGAGCAGCACGAGGCCCACCTTAAAGCTGAGCACCCGAATTTGGCCGGTGCGCTGCGAGTCGTACACGTTCAGTATCCAGTTGATGGCCAGGTCGAGCATTAGCGTCAAATCAATTTTATCGATTGTCACGTAGAGCGAATGCAGCACCGTCGTCATGTCCGGTATGTCGATAAGCTTGTCGTTCTGGGCGCGCAGTCCGTGCCGGTCAAACGACTCGCACGCGGTGGCCATCGAGATGCGATCAAGCGCTGAGATTGCAGATTAATAGAGATTTTATATAAATCTTTGTATAATTTATATTCATTATAAATTTTTTTTTAGTATGTACTACTCAACCAATTAACTGATTTCTTTATCGAGGTCTTATCGTTGCTATTGACATCGCTTTTACAATTCAATTAGCATCAGCTACATCACATATTTTCTCTCCCTCTCTTTTTCGGTCTCCCTTTTGTCTTCCTCTTTGACTCTCTCCATCTCATTTCCTGTTTCCCTCTCTCTATCTTATTTTTTCTTTCTCTCTCTAGCTCACTTTCTCTTTCACCCTTCATCCATCTCTCTCTCAGTCTCGCTCTCTCTCTCTCTCTCCATCCATCAATCTATCTCTATCTCTCTCTCCATCTATCTCTCTCTCTATCTATATCTTTCTCTTACTCTCTCTCTCTCCTTCTCACTCTCCATTAATCTCTCTTTCTCACTCTCACTTTCCCTTTAAGAGCCTCAGAAGTTAGCTAAGTTCTCTGTTTTGGGCCACCTACCTAATCGCTTTTGGACAGCCCGTAGTTTCATGGCTGTGCGATAGGCTGAGAAGCGAATTTCGTTGAGGTCCGCCAGTCCCTTCATCAGTTCGATCATCTCGGGGTGGTCCCAGTGCGTGGTCTCGCGTTCATGGCTGTGGGCGAGTGAACGAGTTCAGTTTAGTTTCGGGCGGCAGGCGAAGGAAGGAAGGTGGCAACACTTACTCGATGTAGTAAGGCACGTTGGCGGCAGTCGTGGCACGCTCCCAGGGCGGCTTAACACTCTGGCCCAAATTGGGCAGTGGACCAATGGTGCCGCTGTTTGATGTATTGCGTCCATCGTCCCCGTTCTCGTGCGCATTGTTGGCTCCGGCCTGGCACAGCACCTTCTGACGTTCGTCCATCGCAATTTGCAGCAGTTTCATGCTGTAACCAGAAAATCGAGTCAGCGATAGCTCTCTCTCTCTCTCTTTCTCTCTCTCTCTCTCTCTCTCTCTCTCTCATTCTCTGCGGCTGACCAGAGAATCAGCGCGCACTTACCGTGTATTCAAGTCCTCCAGCTTGGACAGGCACGGCGTCGGCACCAGCACCTGATTGGCGGTGAAGAACGATTGCTGCTCGTTGCAGTCGTCCAGCAGAGCGCTGGCCGTGGTCATCTTGTCCCGCAGCCGCTGCAGCTGCTGCATCTGATCATTAGCCTCGCCCACGGACGACGGCGTCTGCCAGGCGAGCTGTGTTTGCTCGGCCAAGGCGACGCGAGAGGTCAAGTCCTCCAGGACCTTTTGGAATTGGCGCATTTTCTGCAAGAGACAAGTTGAGAAATAACCCAATTAGCAAGCGAAATAAATGGACATACAAAATGGCCATGAAAGCAGCTATAAATAGATCAATTATGTGGGAAGAAATTATGATTTATGAGTGGGATTGTAGCCTTAAAGCTGGAGCGGAAATTCCTCATAATTAATATACGCGAGCAAAATTAAGAGAAATCGGAAACATAGAGAAACATTGTTTGAATCAAATATTATGCATATTCAAACCAAGTTTATGTTTCTCTCTAACTTTTCTTAAGCTAAGCTCTCATCCTTCCCTATTTGTAGCCAATCAGCTCAACTAAGTATCCCTTTTTATGTTAACTTAAGAGTCAAAAACATGTGCTCAAATTTTCAGCTGTCTGATGCCTCACGTTGAGCTGAGACTTTTCATTTTTGCAGCTGTTTCTGCAGCCATTATTCGATTCGCGATTATATGGCATATCTAATTCAATTTGAGCAATCGATAGCTCAAGCAGCTGCTTCTCTGATCTGCAAATAATTTACTTGAATGTCTTCAGACTCAGAGACTCCTTCAATATGCAACTAGCCAATTAGACAATCAACTCTTTGTTTACTAATTAAATCGTAATAATTTTGATCATAATTAACTCTTCAGATTGAGTGCTGCACAAACTGAAAACTATTTACATAAATATGTATTTCTGTATGCGGCTTTGTCGGACATTTATTGATTGCTGTTCTTATTGTAAATTAGTTTTGGAGTGATCAGTGCTTCGGCAGAGAGCTCTTCCCAGCCATTGTCTCAATTTGTTTGCTGGCGCTGTCTCAGCTCGGATAAGCTCTCTCAGTATGGCTGGCGCATTACGCATACGCCGCATTGTACACATTGTTGGGGCCAATAATGCCGGCAAGTGACGTGGCGCGACTCCAATGAAGCGAGCCATCATTTTAACTTGGGCATAAGTTAATCAGAGTCTTTATTTACGCTGCTTTTATGCCAGCAGCTCTGCCGCTGCCGACGCTGCTCCAAGCAGGCTCTTCATTAGCAGTAAAAGGCAAAGAGCAGAGACTGCAGGAAGCAAGGATGCTTGCAGCAGGTGTCGCCTTTACCGGCAAGCGAGTGACAACGTTTTATTTCGCACATTTTCATCATGCTCCCTGCCAAAGCAGACCATTTAGCGGTGGGGGGCTGCTGGAGTTTGCAGCAAAAACTTTCATTGCCGTCATTCTGCATGCAAAATGCATGCAACAAGCAAAATGCATTTACGCCCAACTCGCAACTTTGCCACAGCCAGCTGAATGGCATGCTGCATGTAGCGTGCAGCATGCAGAATGCCACGCAATTTACTCTATTATTTAATTTAGTTATAGTTTATAGTTCTAGCTGCTCGCTCGCCAACTCTTTTTTCTCTCACTGTAATTCGATTTGCAGAAAGTTTGTGTTTATGATTTTAAACTTTGCCGCTTCTGCTGGCGCCCCGAGGCAACTTTCTGCTCTATAATGCATGCAGCGGCAACTTTGCATGTGTTGAACTGTCTCGACGCTCGCGTCTCCTGCCGCCAGCCAGGTGCACATGAGCGACAGTTGAGCGTGGCCATTTGAACTTTTGACAGGCATTTTAGCAAGATCTAATATGATGTTATTTACGTGCTTTGTTTGCCCCGAACACAATTTGCATATATTCAAAGTTTGCAAATTAATGTTTTAATAGGAATTCTAAAGGGTTAGAGTCTATGCTGATAATTGTGTTTCCTTTAGAATCGAAGAGCTTGTAACTTTATTTAATCAAGAGTGGACTTCCTTACGCATATTGTTATTGTTGCTTTGCCTTGGGGCTGCTCAATTATGAATATTTTGCTCTGTTGCAACATGGCTGCATTTTTCAATTGCTTCTTTTGTGCTCTGAAGTTTTGTGGTTCGGCTAATTAAGTGTAAACATGTTCTGGAGCTGCAATTAATTGCGCATTTGCTGCCACAAAGAAGCGCAGCCACCGCAGCGGGAAGCGGACGCTTTGCATTTCTGTTTAATTAGCCAAAAGGGGGCAACAACAACAACAGCAACAGCAGCAGCAACAAAGACAAAGGCAATCAGGGAGACGTCGCTGTCGCTCAACTCTGCGCCGCAAGCTGCTCGCAGCGGCAATCAATAATTTGATGTTTACAATAAATATGCAACATGGCCCGCCCACCTCTCGCCCACCTCTCCCATCTGTCCCACCTGGCGTCGCACTAATTAGTGGCAACAAAGACAGGCAACTGTTTGATATCGTTGCAGCCCGATATGGCGAGGCCGCCCGATTGCAGGGCAATGCACCTGCCTGGAGAAGCCCGCATAACTTTTTTTTTACAGTTTTAATCAATGGCAACAAAGCAAAACCGCCTCAAAGATGCGTGAGAATGGGCCCGGAATCCTTGCAAAGCCAATATGGCGGCCCAGCCGGGGCGTGGCTGCGAGCGCCTTTTGTGCACTCACAAAATACATTCAGCCGGCTTCAAATTATGCTTGAGCAGCGCCCGCCACATCTTGGCCGTGGCCAGTGGGGCCAGCCAAGCCGCAAAAGTTGTCCACATACTTTCTATGGCATCGCAGCCAAATGGACAAGCCAGGCCAGCAGGAATTGAAGAGGAAAAAAGCAGAGAGCTTAAACAGGCAGAGAGCCTAAATGAGAAACAAAAGAAGATGCGTAGATTTACATATTTAAATGTCTAATAAAACTGACAACTTTTATGTCCACCCTCGCAGCAATGCATGTTAATATTCAAGCTAAATATAAATCACAAATTAAATATACAGAAAAATGTTTTGCAATTGGAATATAAATATTCCCTAATGCAATTGCATTCCCAATTAGATTCCAATTAGACTGGGCTAATTTGAAAATGCCTTTTCGGGTTTTGCGAATGTAAATAGTTGCAATAAACAATGTTTATGCATAAACGGAGTATTAAATTAATATTAATTCCCTCAACTCAGAAATGCAGCTGCAATCTCGTCCAATGCTCAATCGAGTTATGCACTTTGGCTTGGGCAAGAGCAGAGAATGCGCTTAATTAAAAGTATATGGCATACATAATGCTGCTTATTAGTTTATGGCAGAGTCTGCTCATAGAATATGCAGAGTTATCTGCAACATGTTGCTAAGCGGCAATTAGTCAGTACACAAACCTCGTTTTCGTCGCGCAACATGCCAACAATTTGTAGAAACATTCGCTCCGCATCGTTCTGCGGGTCGCAGTTCGAGTAGGTGTCGTCCATGAGTGTGATGTCGCCGATGCGACAGTGGAGCTGCTCCTCCGACGAGGAGGAGTACAGCGACAACATGTTGCGTCGTCGCCGTTCGTCTGCAACATGTTGCAGAGCAACATCAACAGCTAGCGAGCGTGTCGCTGGCGTTGGCTCTGCTGCTGCCTCTGCCTCTGCTGCTGCTGCTGTTGATGTAGTTGTGGTTGTTGTTGCTGCTGCTGCTGCTGATGCTGTTGCTGCCTCGTCATCGGCATCTGCCTCGTCGCAGCCGCTGCTGCTGAGCTGCGAGTAGCTGAGGCTCAATTGACTGCACTCGTCGTGCTCTTCCTCATCGTGATCCAGATCCAAATCAAGTTCCAGCTCATGCTCCAGCTCCGTGCCGCCGGTGCCGCTGTCGCCGCTCTGCGAGCTGGCCTTTGCCTGACCACTGGCTGTCGATGTTGTTGCCGCCGCTGCTGCGTTGGCCACCACCACCGCCAGTTGATTGTAGGCCTGTGATTCGCCGCTGCTGCTGCTGCTGCGACTGCGCCGCTTCATCGAGCGAAACGGCGACAGCAAGCGACGACGCGTGCTGCCCGTGGGCGTGGCGTAGGGCGGCTGCTGCAGCTGCTGCTGCTGAGACGGTGCGCCAGCATAGCGTTCCAATGACCTTGACTTGCTGTGATTGCTGTAGATCGTGGCACCAACATGACTTCCAGCCACCGCTGCCTCCGCTCCCTTGCCACCGTCGCGCGCCGTCTCTCGCTGCTTTCTGCCAGCATCAATGTGCGCGTTCTCTATAATTTCGCCTGCCTCGTCGCTGGAGCTCTGCGACAGTGGCGCTGCCGGCGCAGTTGCAGCAAATAGTCGCATAGTTGTTGTTGTTGTTGTTGCTGTCGATGTTGTTGTTGCCGTTGCTGTTGCTGCTGCTGCTGCTGCTGCTGCTATTGCTTGTGTTAATTAATCTTTCTACTATTATGCAGATTTCAGGTTTTCTTTATTTTTATATTTTCTTCTTCTTCTTTTTGTTTTATTCTTAAGCACTTGGCTGCATCGTTTTAGGGCACATTCTTGCGTAATGAACGCTTCTATTTTTACAGACCGGTTAGACAGGATTGTTGGCGCTTCCTTTAACTATACTGGACAAATATGGCCAGGCATTAGGCAAACAGTTAAGGAAAACAAGAAACTACTACTACTACTACACACACTCGCTCATCGACGGCTCAAATAAGCCACTCAATTACGCCGAAAATCTCTCAGGGCTTCCCGCTCTGTAAACACGGCCTAGCGTTAATTATCCAGACATCTTCGGAATGTTTATTAAACACGTTGTTGTTGCTGTTGTTGTTGTTGCTGTTTGTGGAGTCAACTAAGGTTGTCGGCTGCATTTTGTTTGCACAATTGCTGGGCGTGTGTAAATTATGTTGGGCAATATTTGCCCCTAGATAAGTTCTTCAATGTTTCAGACACCAAGTTGAGATGTTCTACAGCGAACCGTGACATTGTCGCTGTCACAATTTCCGAGACACACAAACACACACACACATACATGTGTGACATGTGTGTTTGCCAGCCAGAGAGACAGAGAAGGTGGGAAAGGTTAGTGGAACGACAGCAAGTACATGGGAAAGTCAATTTAGTCGAGGAGCTATGAATAATGTAAATTGAATCAACTAATTTGAATATCAACGCTGCTCAATAGATATTTGTGGATAACATATTTGATACTACGAGAGGTATTTGCTGTAGCTTGTAATCAGCTCGAGATACATACGCATACAGATAAGGTTTACCCCGTAAAGCTCTTATGTATTTTGATAAAAATTTCATAAAATTTCGCTTGTTTCCAGGCAAGCTTCAATAAAAACGAGGGCAGTCTTATGTCAACTTTGAGTCGATGCACTCGGGGGAAAAAAAAGTGTCAAGTAGTTAGTGCTTATAACTAAGCAATGACCGCACAGAAAATGAAGGCGGAATGAGTAAGGCGTAGCATGAAAAGGAAAAGATGATATTACAGAATGAAGTGACAAAAAGCGCAGTAGACGAAAGCTCATTAAAATTCTAAGCCGTAAAGCAAAACAAAGTTTTAACCAAAGTCAAGAGCGGTACGTGAGCAGCTGGGGAGGAGGGCCAGAGGCGGAGGCGGAGGCGGGGCTGGCAACTGTCCGAGAGACAAGTAAGCTAACAAGCCATTGAGTGACGGGCCAGACGGACCGGTTGAAAGAACTTCTCAAACACAAAATGGAAAAAAATGGAAAAATGAAAAAGGCAAACGAAACCGAAACAAAAACAAAAACAAAAACCAAATACCTGAATACCAACAAGTAATGCCGGTAATGACATTGTAACGGTATTTATTACAACATTACAACAGCGGCTGACAAGCGTCTAATTAGTTGCGGCAACATGCGACGCTCATGCAACATTGTTGCTGTGTTTGTTTGGGCCGTGCATAAATTAGTGCCACAATTTCCCGCAGCTTTCCACAGAAAATTGGAGACTACCCACCTCCACCCGCCCCCCGCCACCTCCACTTGCTGGCTAATTGAAAGCGCGCCCCACGCACTTGCAACAAAAATACTCTTGATTGCGATTGACGGACAACAGGAGTTTTTGCGGCGTGTCCATGAAAATTAGTAACTATTATTATCGGGCTTATCAACAGTTATTGTCATTTGCGAATGCAGCAGGAATTGTTTACGAGGAAAACGCATTTCCCAGCCGATTGATGTACTGCGACGTGGACACGCACATGAGCAAAATGCAAAATGAATTTCGCTCGTTTATCGCCCATTGTTGCAGTGTTTTCTTCTAATTTATAAAATATGCATATGCCAGCTGAACCGAGAACGTTGCGACTCGCATACTCAAATCCGTGCCGGACTGCGATGCAACAGCGGAATGTGCCACAGCAGCTGGACATTGCCTTTTTGCTTTTGCTTTTGATATGCAAATATTTAGTAAAAACTAAAAAAAAAACAAACACTTGAATCGCTGCAAATAAAGGGGAAATGGAATGCATTTCAGTCACATGTGGATTGAGTAATTGAATTGCAAAGGATACCCCTGGGCATGGCTGGCCAGCACATTGACTGTTGTTGGCAATTAGCTGGCCATTCATACAGCTTGGAGTCGACGAATATTTGCAATTGGAAATCAGCAGAGCTCAGCTCAAATAATTTGTCAAGCTGATAGAGCGTCGCGGTCTTGGCAGATTAGATCGCTCCAGCTGCTTTCCGATTCACAGCACATGTGTCGGGCGGGCATCTAATCTGGAATCTAGGCAATGCCTCAAGATTTTCACTTTCAGCGCGACTAATACGAAATGCGCGTCACATCAGTTGGTGCCAAATTGTTTAGTGTCGATTGCCAGAGAGAGAAATA
Organism: Drosophila navojoa; assembly: GCF_054131105.1. Lineage (NCBI taxonomy): Eukaryota > Metazoa > Arthropoda > Insecta > Diptera > Drosophilidae > Drosophila > Drosophila navojoa. The sequence continues at coordinate 15,059,003 of NC_142890.1, forward strand.
AAACGAGCAGACATCATCAAGTTTATATGGCGCGCTTGCGCTTGGTTTTATTTATGGTAAATCCGTTTACCTGCGCCAAACAGAGCTCCCATATTATATCAATTTATCAAGCGCAGCTTCAAAAGAAGCAAAAAGAAGAAGAAAAAAGTAATTAAGTGGCCAAAGCTTTCGGCCCTGGGGCCGAAGACAATGCGAATAGAAAGCCTGCGGTCACATCCCATAACTCGTCACGATCCCCAGGTGTCTGATTTTCGAACGTTCCACAAAGGGCACACATGCCGACAGAGAGAGAAAGAGACAGAGAGAGAGAGAGAGAGAGAGAGAGGGGGCAGATCGAGAGAGATCAACAGCCGTGACAAGAATACGAGCAATAATTCAAGCATGGAAAGTCTAGGCAATCGCCAGAGAAATGCTGATTCATGGCCCGCAATGATAAACCACGACAGCAGTGAGACTCTGAGCCAAGTTCAAGTCACAAAGTTGCAGCTGCAACTATTGATAAGAGCCGCGGCACGTGCCACAGATAGTGGTAATAAAAATTGATTGAGGCGCCGCCGTCGCAGTTTCATTGAAAACTTTCTGAGCTTTGCTGTTGGCATTTTTAATCAGTCGCTGGATAATTTTTGTGAGAAATTGCCAAGACTCGTCGTGCCAACGACTGTGGCTCGTGCAGTGCATTCAACTCTCAATTGAATTCTCAGTAATGAAACACAACAGCAGCAAAATATTCCAGCCCAAGAATACAAAATAAAAACCGAGCGAAGCAACATGGGACGACACGCTGCGAGTATTGCAGATTATTATATTTACATGCACACAATATGCAAACCGGAAATTTTCGTCAGTTTTATTCAATTTATTGTGATTCAATGGAATGAAATAAGAGGGAAATAAAAGCAAGAGTGCATAATGTATGCCACAGCTCTCTCTTTCTCTCTCTCTCTCTCTCTCTCTCTCCCACTCTCCATTTGACATTTGTTTGGTTGGTTTCGGGCCCTGCGCTCCGTTTCGCTTTTGCTTTTTGCCTGGCGAGTGATACTGGTTCTGGATGCCCGCCCATGCATAATTTTACAGTTCTCGACTCTGCGCAGCTCGGCCCATTGTCAATGCATTTACACACACACAGAGGCAGAACAAGGGAAATGGAAATCGAGTGTATGTTTGGGTGTGGAAAGCGGTGTATTTTGTTATTGTTTTGCTTCAAATGTGTTTTGCCACGCTTAATGGATGTTGCTCTCCATACAAGGCCACGAGCACAGACCGAGCCGTCCATGGATGTTCCATATAGATCCAACTCTGCGATAAGCCACCAGACGAACATCTGAGCTAACGAACCTGTCCCCCCCTCCCCTATATCGTTAGATAAGCAATGTAATTTTCATAAATAAATGCTAAGCATTTGTGCTCTGATATCATCGATGCAATAAATAAAATTTTATTTAACAACTTTCGTGTTGGCTTTGCTTGCTCGCTCTCTCATGTGAATCTATTGGTATTTTAATTACGTTTTCAAATTACAGATTTTCCAAAAGGAATTAGAGATGGAATTTTCGAATTTATACAGAATTTCATTTCGTTCTTTGGCTCTGGAGTCAAGCATGACTCAAGCTCGTGTCGAGTCGATACAAGTCCCATGCGTCATGCGCCCAATTGCAAACCGAAAGACATGTGGCACGCCCACTGCCACACACACACACACATACACACACACACACACACATACATCAATAACGGCGGGCGCCAGAAATTGGCGTTGAGAAAATGATATATCAAATATAAAATGCGAGTTTTTGTTCTCTATGTGTCTTTGGTCTGTGTCTAGTTTTTGCTCGAAACGTAAACCAAACAAGAAGTGGGCAAAAGGACGCCGCTCTGACCATGGCCAGCAATAAAAGTCAAGAGTGCCAGGCGACATGGCACAATTTATCACAAACAAATGATCGCAACGAGCCGCTGCATGAAATGGAGACTACGAAACTGGGAATGGCTGAGGCGGCAGCCGTTCGGAATGGCAATTCGAATTGGGAAGAAGGAGGTCACTCCCAGTGCTAGTCGGCATGCTGCTGCTATTCAAGGCTGTCAGACCCTGGGGGCGTGGGCGTGGCCGGGTGCAAGCCGCTGCGCTGTGCCATGCTTAAAAGGCTTTTGGTTAAACGAATTTTCATATCAATTTCGTGTGCTCGCTGGGCGGAGGCGGAATGCCAGCCAAATGGAATCAATTGTTGAGTTTTCCCGTGGCCGTGCAGCGCTCACAGACTTCAGGCGGAAAATAACGTGGAAAATTTACAAGATGTTTTCGTTGCGATAAATAAAGTTGCAAATGTGAGCTGCATCAGCTGGCAGGCCATTCGATATGCGCCTCCTGCTCAAGCCCCGCCTACCCCTCGCACAGCGGCGAGCTGCACTTTTGTGTATCCGTCTGACAGCAATTTGCCACAAATTGCTGCTACGCATTCAAACAAATTGAAGCTCTGCTGCATGTGAGTGTGTGTGTGCGAGTGTGTGTGTACGAGTGTGTGTGTGTGTGTTGGGCTTAGAAAACTGGTCCAGCCTTCTAGGACCTCAAGACTTGTTTATTGGTCATATTCACATACTCCACATTCACGCAAATATAGTTGAAACTCTGAGCCCAGGTGGGCGTGGCTATATTAGTTCATTGTGTGTGGCCCAGCCAGGATGTTCTTGCTGTCTGTCCTATTGATTGCCAGAATCACAATGGATTCATTTATGGCAAAGACTTTGCATCTGATGGAGTCCAAGATTCAAATAATTGACTCTTGTCTAAATCTTTAACAGCTATCGAGGAATCATTTGCATTGCAATCAATATATCAATATTAATATCTATGAAATTGCAAGTCTAATCAAAGGGCATTCATTGTTGGCTTTTCCTAGAAAATACCAAACACCAAGCCCTGTTTAGGTTTATGGCCAAGCGCAGAGCCAGATAAGATATGGTGCTGCTGCTTCTTCGGAATCCAAGTGCAGAAAGTAATTTTCGCTTATTTTATGAGGCCGCATTTTGATAAATAATAAATGCATACGAGATGTGCCACGCATGAAAATGTGCCATGCCGTCGAGTGGGGAATTTATGACGCGTTACCTAAAGCAGCTGTGGGCCACGGCCAGCTGGCGAAATTAGTCAAAAGTGGCAATTAAACTTCTGCTGTTTCACATATACATACATATATACATACATATATTTAATCTGTCCAATTAGAGAACTACATACATATTTGCAGAGCTGAGCAACTATTGTTGGGCAGTGTGGCCGGCGCTCTGTAAAAGTTTGCCAGCAACCAGAATTGTCGCACGTATCAAGTGCAGCAAGGGATCTGGTCAGTCTCTATGTACGTGTGAGCGCTCGGATGCATGTTCTTTTGTTTGCGAAAATTATTTTATAATCATTTTATCACATTTTCAAACCAAGTGCCCAGCTGCCGCCAGAAGTACAACAACAACAACAACAACGGCAGCAGCAGCAGCCACATCGACATGGCGTAAAGTTTTCAGGACACACACCTGCTGCCCGGGCAGCAGAGATGCTAGCGAGGCTGCTAGGAGCATTGGCAGGATGCCGAGTACCACAATAGTTTGTCTCCCTCTCTCTCTCTCTCTGGCAAGTTGACGGCAACTTTGGGCTCCTATTGATGCCATGCGGGCTGAGGGCTAGAGCCCAGCTCACGTTCAGACAGAAACACACACACACACACAGAGAGAGTGAAGCACACGTTTATGGCATCGAATCTTCATTTTCGTTAGACAATGACAAAAATGGAGCATAATAGATAAAATTAAGTGCAAGTGCAGCAAAGAGAGAGAGAGAGAGAGAGGGCACACAACAGATAAAGGCGAGCGCAAGGCGTGGAACTTTGTCCTTGCCTCGAGTGAGTTAAGCATCGCATAAAGCCATTAATAAAGTGTATTGAATGGCTTTCAGCTAAATGCAATGACATCAGGCCAAGTGCCGGCTCCAGCGCCTGCCTGACAAAAATAAAAATCCTTTTGTGCTTGGCAGCATTTAGCGCCATCGCCGGATAAACAAAAGGATATATGTAATGTACATAGAACGACAGCGATATAGTATATCTATATTAAATGCAAAGCATATAACAACAATGCCACAAGACTCGAAATATACTTCCCAGACCATCTATATAATGCCCGACACTCTCCGTATTGCTAAGCGGTTTCATGGCATTCAAGTGCTCAGCCAAGGAATCGATTTGGGCATTCAGGGAAGCTGAGTTTAGCAATCAATTTATTATTCCATCCTGTGGCTACTGCTGCAAAATAATTTTGCATATCATTTAGCTCAGGTCCTTGGCAAGGCTGAGCACGAGCCTGAGCACGAGCCCTAGCCCAGGCGAACTTTTGAACTTTGGCAAGAATAGGACGAGTGCTGACCTTTACATCGCAATTAGCTGCGTGGGTTTATTTTCTTTTTCCTTTCTTGATTTCCAAAAATGTTGCCAGGCCAAAGCGCAAACTCTTTGTGTTGAGTTGAGCGTTTCGCACCTACGCCACCCCAGCACGAGCAATCATCATTTTAATGAGCTATAAAAAAGTCCTTTGAGAGCCAGTTTAACAGCCGGCGTGTGCGAGTACTTTTTGACGAGAAGGCGTTAAGCGAAAGTTCGCATACAACTTGTATAACAACAATAACAGTAACGGTAACAGTAACGGTAAGAGACAGGCAGATCAGCTGAGCACCTGGAATGCAGAAACAACAACCGTTTGAAAGTGCCTGCTGCGACTTTTCTGCGCTTTTGGCCAAATAATTTAGTCACAATATTTTATGGCTCAATTTCCGTTTGCTCAACTTCCGCCCGCCAACTGCAATGGGCCGCAACGAATGCGCCCAAAAAGCAAGTGGAAGTTGTTGTGGATGATTAAACAGAGCCAGACCCAGTTCAACTACAAAGTGAGGAGAGAAAGGGAGAGCGAGAGAGAGAGAGAGAGAGGGAATAGTACAGACAGACAATGACAAAGTTTTGCTCCACCAAGCCTAGATTTGACTGCCATTTGTTTCTTTTGTGAAAAATGATAAATTTGCTGAGATCTATTTCAGCATTTTTTCTTCTGTTTCTCTTTTTTTGTAACTTTTGTTTGTTTCTCTGTTTGTTTATTTGTTGGGTGTGCCGCTTAATGACTTTATGCTGAATGCTCCAGGAATGAACAACGCAACAGAGCCGAGCCTGACATTGCTCAAAGTGAGGCATTTTCAGCCGTTGTTATGTTTAACATTGTCATTATCATTATCATAATTAATGTTATTTCGATTATGGCTGATAATCTGTTTAACATTTCAAGGCTGGGCTTCAGAACGACGTAGATTGAAATTTTGTATTCAATTATTTCGAGCGTCGTTAAATGAAAATAAATTAATTACAAGAAAATAATGAACAGCAATTGGAAGTGAAATGCCCATTAAATAGAGACAGGAATATTCGCTGCTGTTGCCATTCAATTTAACATCATAACAATAATAATAGTTCAGGATTATTATTTAGTTATTCAAGCAATGAAATTATTTAATTTGTTTACTTCAACTCTGCAAACCCAAAGAGTCAAAGAAAAGAGCAACGACTCGAAAGTTTATCTTTAATTAGTGTTTCTCAATCGTTAGGCATATTTGCTCAGCTAAACATATACGCATATTCTGCGCTCTCAAGTGCCTGGGCCATAAATCATTTTCGCATCAATCTGAGAAATTAATATGCAAACATTTAATTGCGACTGCAACCGTTAAGTCAGCTTACGATTTGTTTCGGCCTGCTGTTCACTAATTAAGTTGTGCTAAGCGCATTTGCAGCTAACAAATGTGAATGCGTAAATACAGAGATAGAGAATGCCTGGACAGACGAGTGCAACACACACACTCTCTCTCTCTTTCACTCTCTCTGCCTCTCTCTAAAAACTAGCCAAGCGAATCAACGAAACAACTTGGGAATAGCCAACGGCCGATGACTATAAATGGCTCTGGGATTGGGATTGGGCAGCCGTAATATATTTGCATTAACCCAGTGACACATTTGGACATAATCTGATTAATTGGCGTGTAAAAGAGAAATAAATCGAGCGCACTAATCAAGCGCAAATGGAGCAACCCAAAGATGTTGCAGTCGCAGCAGCAGCAGCAACAGCTCCACTCGATTGGAGCTCACACCCACGCCCACGACATTAGAGAATTAGTTAGAGTCGCCATGCGAGTGGCTTCAAATTTCCAGCTAGTCATAATTTGATTCAATCTAAGCCGTCTGCTGACTGGCGACTGCCTGCCTGACTGCCTTCCCGGCTGCTAGTCAATTTTTTTTCTATTTCGTATTATATTTTTCACAATTAATTGATGTCAACGGCTTGCAGCAAACCAGGAAGATTGAGCAACCAGACCGCAAAACGGCGTCGCTATCGATACACACACACATATATATATATATATATATGTATATAGATATATATAGATATCGTCGGTTTGGCAACTTCATCAAAGAGACGCGTCCAACTGGCGGCGTTTGTCTTTCTTGTGGCTGCATTGGCTTCAGCCTCAGCCGCAAAATCAATCAGGCGTGGCAAAGTAGCGCACTTTTCACTCAGTCTCCAGTGCTCAGCCCACCACGCCCTGCAGCCATGCCGCCCACATTTTCAATTTATTAAATGACATTTGTTTTGTTTTGTCTCTCGCCCAGCTCGCTAGATCCATGCCCGGCTAGGCATACAGCCAGGCATATTTGTGCCTATGGCCCCAAAGCATCAATTTTTAATTTCATTAGCGTGCCGCGGCCTCTGAGCCCCACTTTTCGTTTTTCATTATCTGTTTTTCCAATTTGCATTTGCCGGTTTTGTGTTTTGGTTACAGCACTCGCACATTTTCCGGTTCATGCTTTGCCCATTTGAATTTTAAATGATTATTGATTTTTCTGTTTTGTGCCCGTTTTTATCTGCCTCTTTTTTGTCTCTCAGAGTTTTGGGCTGAATTGCGCTTATCGATGGCCTATTCTGTGGCCTTGCGAACAGGCTCGACTGGCTGGGCGCCAGGCCAGACCAGGCCAAATATTGAAATTCAGGGGCAAACAAACTTGTTAATTACCCAAAGTGCACAAAGTTCGCAATCTGTGTGTAAGGCACAAACAAACAGTGCCCAGTGCTCAGCCATTTAGGAATAACATTCAGGTATAAACATCAACAGGCCATCAATGAGCTCGCCCAGCTGTTGCCACAAATTCTTTGCGAGTAAACACAGAGAGCTAAGAACTTGGCTATCCAGCGGTTGGCTAACGATTAGCTCAATTAATTCATGTGGCTTTACAACAATTTAAAAACGATTTAGCTACTTCACAGTCTGATTTGGCGAGCCAAGAGTGCCTGACAGCCTAGCGGATGATAAACACTTTAATTTTTAGCATAAAGCAGACTAAGAGTTACCCTGTGAAAAGGTATTTATTTGTTATTAAAAGAAATTGATAAAGCTGGAAATTTATCTCTATTACAAATAAGCAGATCTAAGCAAATTTATGCTTAAAGAATTCTTTAAAAATACCTAATATAAATATATATATACATACATAAACAAACATGTCTATCAAAGCAATTCAAATTGGCATTGCTGCAGATAGCGATTGAGAATTTGAAATGTGGTTTAGCCAGCTGTGGTTCTATTTTAAGAATGCCATCGTGCACCACTTACATATTTGCCTAAACAGATTCAGCGATTCATCGTAAATCCAGCCAAACGCACCTGGCCATAATCGAAAATGTTTATTTAACAAATAAATTGGCCGAATTGCGCAGCGTTGAGATGATAGCAAAACAATGCCGCACCACCTGCCCCAGCACCACACCTGCACCAGCGCCCGCAAATAGTTTACGGGTGGCGGCCATTTATATATTCGTGAAATTAAAAGAAAATTGCTTTGGTTTATTTATGATCCCCAACTGCAGCCAGGTACAAAATATTTCGCCCACCAACAATGCCAACAATGTAAAATCTGTGCAAATACTCGGAATATTTCGGTGAAATGGAACAGAACGTAAACCGAAATATTCAAATAAAACTGCCTGGATATGCAACACAAAATATTGCACTAATAACATACAAATTTCGATAGGAAAGATTTTTGTAAAAGGGAAAAGCTTTGCAGTGGAATTTTACTAAAGTATTTTGAGACTTGCACTAACTGTGTTTCACGGCAGAATTTCCTTGAATTAGGTCTAATGCGGCGATATTGCGTGTTGGAATTTTCATTGGGTGCTGCTCATTAAAATCCGCTCAGCGGGCAGCAGCAGGCTGGAGTCTCGGGTGCCGGGTCTCGGGTCTCTCGACTTTTACTCGAAAACAATTTGCCATGCTTTCGAATATTCGAAGAGCCAAGGAAAATAGTTGCAGCTCATTAAAGTCGCATTAGCGCGGGAATCGAACAATCGTATCGAGTACTCACTGTACTCGCTGTACTCGATACCTGATTAACGCTGCAGCTTAAGACGCTCGTAATGAGACAGAGACGACTTTTACTTTCCCTTAATGTGCCGCGATTTTCGACAGCAGGAGAAAAAGTTCAGCTAGTTTTTGGTGTTTTTAGTTTTTCTGGTATTTAATGCTTCACGCTTAAGTGCTCTCATCAATGGACTAATTCTTCATTTGAAGTCCAAAGTCTTTGATGCGGGCTGACATTGATAAATGAGCCGATCGGCTCTACTGTAGGTGCTGTCTGTCCTAACTAACTAACTGACTAACTAACTTAACAATGCATAACTGTGAACTGTGCTGTTGTTAACTGGGCTCGAAAGTTCGTCGACTGCTGCTGCGCTTCATGTAAATTTTCTGCTCAATTAACTTGTCAACATTTTGACAAACATTTGCGCTCATTAGAGACTTTGCCCAGAATTATTAATACTTGGCTGCTGCACAGCCTTTGCCCCACCCGCCCAAGCAAGTCAAGTAGTGGGCAGGCAATTTGTGGATGATTTGCATAAACTGCCTCTCTACAAGCCAGTTGTGATTTGTGCCTTCTTTTGGCTGAGCTGCTTTGGCCACTTCCCCCAGTGAGCAGCAAAAGAATTCCTCCGTCTGTCCAGCGGACATGATGTGAATTATTTCATTTGTTTGCCTCTTGATGCGCTGTGCAGTTCAATGAAGCGCATCGGCATGAGGGGCGGGCGAGTGCTGGCGAGGGGGCGTTCTCCGTTCTGCTAATCACAATTGAGATAAAGGTTTCAGTTTAATTGAGTGCAACTCTGGCTCACAACATAATTGTTCAATTGAAATGATTGAGAAGCTGCTGCCCGATAAACATGCTGCAATTAGTGTGGCAGTTCTCAATTGATTGGACTCGAGCGCTGGCAGCGCGCGGAAATAAGCGTACAGCTATTGTCAAGCTGCTCTTGCCCGCTTATCACTCAGCTGCAGCTGCCAACCTGGCCTAAGCGCCGATCAGCGGGCCTCAGCCGTGCTACGTGCTTGGCCATGCATTTGTATGCATGCAACTATGTGGCTCATGCACCACGCAAACAAATCGCATACGGCATTTATGGGGCGCTAAATATGCTCTGATATGCCACACTGCCGTATCAATCGAAATTCACTTGAAATGCTAGATAGGCTCTGCAAATCATATCATGTGCGAAAGTTTTCAATTTCTCGCTGAAGATAGTCTATATGCATATATGCTCTTGATAGTTGACAATCATGGAGTTCTTTTTGTACATTTCGTCACGGACTTATAGTTTATATAGCATATTCTTGATCAGTTTTAAGACATATCTGCCTGTCTGGCTATCTTTTGTAGCTCAAAGTCTTCTCAATTGAACTCGACTGGATTGCAGCTCTATATCAATTATGGAGTCAGTTATGTTATAATCATAAAGCTGATTATACATCTGAAATGCTATTATAACTGATTCCATATCTTATATTCATATAACTGATTCCATATGTTATATGCCATAATCTCATCCAATCTTGAAATATTTTATAATATATTAAAAGTAAAATACCATTCATTAAAAGATTAATTCTTTTCTTTCAGCTCTTCATTTCTTTTGTTTCTTTAATTTTGCCTTGCTTCAAATGATTTGCAATAGTTTCTAATTATATTTAATATAAACCCAATATTTATTTAGTATTTTCTATTTTCTATTTTGTATTTTATATTTTATATTTTATATTTTATATTTTATATTTTATGTTTTATATTTTCTATTTTATATTTTCTATTTTATATTTTATATTTTATATTTTAAATTTTATATTTTATGTTTTATATTTTATATTTTATATTTTATACTTTATATTTTATATTTTATATTTTATATTTTATATTTTATATTTTATATTTTATATTTTATATTTATGTTTATATTTATTTATTTATATATTATATTTTATATTTTATATTTTATATTTTATATATTATATTTTGTATTTTATATTTTATATTTTATATTTTATAATTTATATTTTATATTTTATAATTTATATATCATATTTTATATTTTATTTTTTTATATTTTATGTTTTATATTTTATATTTTATATTTTATAATTTATATTTCATATTTTATATTTTATATTTTGAACTTCATTTTATATTTTAAATTTTACATATTAGATCAAATATTTTATTTGCCCTTCTATGCTACATATAATTGCATATAGTAGTCTTTGGCAAGCTGCTTGGCAGCATCCGTGGACACTTGCTCTATCGCAGCTTGATTCACTTATCTGACACGCTCAGCTGCCATTTATTTCGATAAGTTATTTATTCACACCAGTAGATGCTTGTTATTCCACAATATTTTTTTCTATTTTGCATTTGCATTTCCATCCAAGGATACATTTCATGCACTCGCCGTCTGCAGATGCTTGAAATGTGCCACTGCCAGTGCCACTGAAACCACCACACCCAACAGCAACAGCAACAACAACAACAACGTGCCAAGATAGCAGATATTTGTCTTCGGCTTTGGGCCCAGCCAAGATACAAGTAAGAGTTGCTGTTAGTTGTGCCATCTTATGCAATTCATCGCATACATTTTCCATCACTTGGCATGCAAAATGCACGACGCCATCGACCGAGTGCCCCTGCCAGCCCCTGCCTCTGGCTCAGCCTGCTATCTGCTCTCCTACTCGCCTCGCTGGCTCTTTGTCTCTCTGTCTGTCTCACGTTGCACTGGCATGCAATTGCAATTGAGTTGCAGTTGCATCTTTCGGGCCTATAAATAACCACGTCAAGCAGTTAACACCATTAACCGCATATTAATTGGCCGAAATGGGCACCGCGAAATAATGCCAGCAGGATTAGGCGCCACGACAAAGTCCGATCCGAAGTCGCGACATTTGGCTGACATTTGTATAAATTCCGTAGAAGGCGTCGCATTGCCACATGTGTAAAGCCTTAAATGGCACTTGGCGTCTGCATGTCGCATAGAAACGCACACACACACACACACACACACACATCTATATACTTTTAATATATGAACATATTTATCCTCCATCCATTGCCATGCAAATGTCACTCAGAGCTGTGGGCGGGCGGGGGACTCTCGCTGTTGCGTGGGTGCGGAACGGCGGCAATTGCGGCGATAATTGAACATTTGAGGCACGCGAAAATTGCCAGACCCTCCTCGGCCCCTCCGCTATCGAGTGCCCTCACTCCACAGCGAGGGCTCTTAGTGCACTAATAAATATCAATTGTATGTGCCACAAAAACGACATCAAGAACTTCAACAACAACAAAGTTGTGTGTTGCCTTGTCTTTGCATTTCCCGTACCAATCTCCCTCAACACACAGACACACACATACGCATATGCAAAATGCATAAATAAAGTGCAATTATCATAAATAATTTCCAGCTTTTAGCTGCAATCTAGAGAGCAACAGTCAGCAGCTTGCAGCATGCAACATGCAACATGCAGATTCAACAGCTGCAAAGCAGCTAAGTCAACAGCGCGAATTTCTGTGATTATTAGAAAACCAAATTTGGCAAATCCAATGTGGACAGGCGTCCATATGCGATGCTCTTGGTAAACAAGTGAAATTTGGGTTTACGCCAGCGAAAAAACGGATTGGGTAAACAAATTTAATTTGTTAGGCATTAAAGAGATTTGGTAATAGAGCAGAGTTAGCTTGCAAGAGTAAACTATTCTAATTGATAATGTTATTACTATTATCATTATCTCTTATACATTTATATGATCTTGATTATGCTGTTGCATCTTTACTCTCTAACGACTTTAAGTTAACTTTTAGTTAAACCAACTGCAGCTCAAGTAAGTTCTACTGGACTTTGGATTTCTAGAGCACATTTAATCATATGCATACATACATACTTCAAGTCCCTTTGGCGCATTTTAACTTCTTACGCAATTGAATGTAAGCAAATTCCCTAGAATTCATGTGGATGACATCATGTTGCAGCTGTTTTCAAGCGAACCAAATCCATGTTTCGCATACAGTTTTTGCAGACAAAGAAGCGACGAAGCGACCAATAGCCGAAAAGCAAACGAGCCCACGAAATGCACACAACAAGCTTGAAGTGGCTCAAAGAAACAGAGGGGGGGAGATAGTGAGTGAGAGAGGGCGAGAGCGAGAGAGAGAAAGAGACAGCAAAGCCCGCACATGGTTGGTGTTTGTTTACACTTCTTATGATATTTGCAGACATTTATGTTTATATATGTACGTATATTAATATTTTATTTTATTAAAATTATTATTTTTTATTTTTTTTTATTTTTTTTTTTTATGATAATGTAAAGATATAAATTCATATTTCAGTAATGCTTATGCTCAATAATAATTATTTTAAAAAATTTAAAGAAAGCAAAGTCAAAAAAAATTAAATAAAAAATGAAAACGAATCAATGAAGAATTTAAAATAAATATATAGAAGGTGCGCAATAAAATATTTTTTAAATTAAAAATACCTTAAAAAACAACTTATATAATCAAGAGGTAAATATGGAACCTACATATATACAACATTATTTCCATAAATGTATGTATGTATGTATACAATAAGTCAAGAGGCACAAGAGTTAGGGGAACAGCTTACATGTGTTATACATACTTATATATTGTTTATACAAATGTACATATGTAAATATGATTAAAGCCGTCTCATTGTACGAGAATAAGGCATATTTTTATTTAAATGTGCATATATTTATGTATATAAAATACAAATGAAAACAGCTGCAGCTGTCGAATAAGGTGATGCACTTCATTCTGTCTCCACTTGACATCAGCCGACTCTAGCTACTCAAAGAAATATTTTACATATAGTACAAAATCTTTCGCAAAGCCATTTTAAAGCCAATCAAAAGTATTTAACTTCTGCCAAACATTTCAATAGAAGATTCATCAAGAAATCAAAATATTTGTGTTTCAATTGACATTTGTGCCCTCAATAAAGCATTCCAATTGGAAAGCTGAGTTCGCTGAGTTTGTCAAAAAATTGCTTAATTTATGTACATATGTATATACATATGTATATATATACAAGACTGGTTCTAGAATGTGTGAGCTACTGCGCTTAATTGCGCTCAATGTGGCGCTTATCGGCCCAGCCGAGCATTCGAAGTGGGTCAAAGTTGCTGTGGGGTTCAAATCCCTACCGCAACCCATAAATTTGTGAAGCTGCGAAGCACATGTGTCTGCCCCATCAATAAATATGGGCTCTAGCTGAATTCGAAAACGGCCTCATCATCATCGCAGCTCGCCATTAAATGCCAGACGCAGCTCCAGTGTGAATTTGCAGCAGCCTTCTGTGGCATTAATTATGTGCCTTGTGGCACTTTTCAACGCCATCATGAATACTGGGCGGCATCGTAAACAAAAAACCGAAAGAGAGGGCAAGAAAAAAAAAACGAGATCGGAACGACAATTGTTTTCATTCGACTGTTAGATAAAAGCGACAAATTTATGTTCCCGACTTGGCTTCACACGATGTGTTTTATGTTGTGCGTGTTATTATTATGTACAACAAATGAATATTAGAGAGAGAGAGAGAGAGTGAGAGGGGGAGAGAGAGGCCCCTCAATATGCCATGAGATTTATGGGTCTCTCTAGGGGGGGTTAATAATAACAAAAATGAAAGTAAGGCAAGGTAAAAAGTAAAAAGTGTAAACGTACTTTGAGCGTGTCGGTAATAAGAATTTGAGCTACAACTGAGACTGAACTCGTCTGCAAAATACAAAAAAATAATCAAAAAGAAAACAATAAGAAACAATAAGAAACAAGAATTGTGACTGAAACATATGGCTAATTAAAAACAAATGCATGAATGTATTTTAAGATAATGCAAGCCGCAGCTGACAATTGAATTTACATTGAATTTTATTCATGATTATTCATGCCAGCAGCACTTTGAGCTTGGGACATTCACAGTGAAATTGTGAGTGAAGATTCCAGACTCCATGGAAGACCTTGAGCTGGCGCCTTGCCAACTAGATTGAGATTGAGATTGACATTGAGATTGAGTCATCCCGTCCTAATTAACCGAATGACAACAAAGACCTTCAGGATTGCTGCGCCCACACCTCATATGAGAGATCGTCCTCGGCTGAGACAAGGCTGGAATGTGCACACAATGAGATAACTCAGCAGCAGAAGCAGAAGCAGCAGCAGCTGCTGCTTTAACAATGACTAAGAACTGTGAGAGATAAAGAATCACACACACACACACATATGCAACCACTGAGATATGCAGATGATGATGAAGATGTGCGACAATGTAAACCCAGTTGAGATGCGCACACAAGTGAGAATGAGCACATGACAGTATGTATAAAAGACGCTGGGCACTGGAGTTGCTCGTGTCCCAGCTGAAGCTCTGAAACATATGACAAACATAAGGCACCACACTGGAGAGAGTGAGAGGGAGACTCTCAGTGAGACTGCTACTCTGTCTCTCTGTCTGGGTTTCTCAATCTCAGTCGGCACTGCTGCTGACAGGGCAACAGGCAAATACAGCGACAACTTTAGCAAATACACTGCAAGCGAGTCCTGTGCGACGAGGGGAGCTTCGGTGCTCCCCTTTGTGCCAGAGATTCAATAAAATGCAAAGAAAATAATAATAATAATAATAAACGACCTTCGCTGGTCGGCAGCCGTGGAGCGATTCGTCTCCGGGCGTGTGGTGCGTGGGATATGAAAAGTGTGGTCGTACCCAGTTACAGGAAGGGTGTCCACAAAGCGAAGACATGAAATGTGAGCTACCTGTTTATATACTCAGCATTACTTGAATCAAAATATACACGGGAATATATATATATATACATGTATATATCTGTATTATCTGACTTATCGCGTCTGCCATGCAGCAAAGAATGTCGCGTAAGCCACATGTAAATTGCATTATCATGCCGTTTGTAAACTGAAGTCAACTTGTCGATAAGAAACAATTCTCGACAAGATCTAAGTGTATTATTTAAGCCAAAGCGCTCTTCGGTATTAGCCATCAACAACAACCATAATAAGCCAAGTCGATCTGCATTTCAAGACAAGTTCACTTAGCGTTTCCCATACGAAATAATTTTGCTGGTGTAAGCAGCTTGTTTTTTTTCATTTTTTATACAATATTAACTTGCAATCAACGTAAATAAATATTGTATTTTTTTTTTCGTTGTTAAGCTGTCTCGATTTTATTTTTAAAATGACAAAAACAAAACGAGAAACTGAATTAATTTCAGCGCATGCAGCAAAAATTTGGACTTAACGCCGTTGCAATACATTTTCCCAACCACACAACAACAATAACAACAACAACAACAACATCATCATAAATATAGGTGAGTAAATTGTGTCTAGATTCTAGATAAAAGATCGAATGCGCGCACAGCTTTAACGAAATTCACCGCGCATGAAATGCAAATAAAAAACAGGAAAACTCTTCTCTGCCTATTATTATTTTGTTTTTCCTTTGTCGTCTTGTAAAAAAAAAAAAAGGGGCGCACAATTTAAAACGTGACTGTTACAAAGAATTTCATTTCTTTTATCACACAAATTTCTGCCATGCTGCCGACGCGTCGCCGACGTTGACAAAAATTATTGTTATAAATGCGACCTTGTTACTCTTGTTACTTTCGTTTGTCGCACAACAGTGTTTTATTTAATTTAATTTATTTTATTTCATTTTTTTTATTTATTTTTATTTTTAGCATTTTTGGGACTGCTTTCGGGTTTTGTATTTCACTTCTTGGGAAGCAACGCTCCACGCTGCATGCTTTGAGAACACGACACTGAGCACACAAATCACTTTGTTTTTATTGCTTTGCTTTGGTTACTTATTGCGTGGGCTCCCTGCTGCACTTTTTCTTTAATTTTTTTATTTTTATATTTTTACAATTTGCATGTATCTCGCGCTTTGCAAAATGTATCTTTCGTTTGGCAAATGCCGGCTGATCGCGTTCTGCGCGCGCCGCTTCTACAAAAAACGCAACCAACTTACGCGCCGACGTTTCGTTAACTGACCCAACAACAACGCCGGCCGCATGCGTTAAGTGAACGGCCGTCAGCGTCGCTGACAGCGCCAACGTAAACGTCGACGTCGACGTCGCTGTTGTTGCTGTTGCTGTCACTGCAGCCACTTTGCGCTCAAACTTCACTAGCGTAACGAAACTTGTTCTCCCCGATTCACACACTCACACTCTCATCATACTCGCTCTCGCAGGCACTCAGCCCAGCAACAGCAGCAACAACAACAACACGCTCTCACTCTCTCACGCTCTCACAAGAACTTGTTGCTCACTATTTGAGTTTCGCTTGTGTGTGTGTCTGTGTGTGTGTATGTAAATAAATATACATGTGTTTGCATAGATTTGTGTATTGTTTCTTTTTCGGCTGGTCCACTTTGTTTTGTTGTTTCTCTCTCACTCTCTCGCTCCCTCTCGGCTTCTGGGCTCATTAAGTGGCGTGTTGAGTGCTTATCTGCCGGCCAATTGAGTGGGGCTCTTGAGTGTTGTTGCACTCGTAACATTTCAATGAGTTTTGCGATTCGCCTGGTTTATTGCCACAAATTTCTTGTTTTTTGTTTTTGTTTTTCTTTTTGTTTTTGCTTTGCTTTTGTTGTTGTATTGATACATTTATAAATGCATTTGAATGGCTCGTTTGACGCTCCGCTTTATGTTTCCCGCATTTCGTTTGCTTTATTCGATTTTTATGGCATTTTACACGCGCGCCTTTTTCAGCTCTCAATATTTTTGGAGCTTATGATTCACGGACGGGTTGTGCATCATAATGGAGCACTGAAGGATTTATTGGATACATTTATGTGTATAAACAAGCTGGCATGACCTTGAAGCTGCGTTGCTTGGGGCTTAAAGTGAATCGAGTAGAATGAGTGTATATGTATGTATGTATAGAGTAT
The DNA here is from genome assembly GCF_054131105.1 of Drosophila navojoa. Taxonomy (NCBI): domain Eukaryota; kingdom Metazoa; phylum Arthropoda; class Insecta; order Diptera; family Drosophilidae; genus Drosophila; species Drosophila navojoa. The sequence continues at coordinate 15,076,370 of NC_142890.1, forward strand.
AGTATATAGTCTATGTCTTTCCAATTTCTTTAAATGACATATCATTAATTGAAACCTTCTCATGTCTCTTCATGGAGAGGCTTTGTCAACTCGCAGCATGCGATTCTCATTTGAAAACTCATTTGATATTTGATTATTTTCAAGTCCGAATATTGTACTAGGGTCTTTTCTGTTTGCCATCGAAGCAAGTTTATGACAGGAACATATGTATATTCGGAATTTTCATGATTTCATGAACTGACAACAGAGACCACACTCGAGCGAGTCTGTTCACCTGATGACCGGCATATATCAAAGGCACATGCAGCCTTATCACCAGTCAATAATATATCTATATATGTATATCTATAAATATTGCAGATAAAGACGAATATGCCAATGTCTTTTGCCGGGCAACAACTGAATCTCGGCGAGCTCTGAATGAATTTGATATTAAATGGCAAATAAGCGAGTATGTGGAAAGCATTTGCAGCTTGTTGCTTGCCACACAGCCGTCGGTTATGGCAGAGTGTGAAAAATGCTCGCAACGAGTTATGATCAGCTCGAGAAGAATTTTTTCTTGAATTTCAGCTGTGGATTTGTCCACACTTGTGCCGCCAGCAAAGGACGTGGCAAAAAAATTTATTAACTGCAGACGCGACAGCGCGGACGAATCGGCTCTGGACGGACTCAAGTGGAAACTCCATGCAAGACAAGTCTGCTGCTCTTCTCTTTCTATTTCTTGTATTTCCCATTCATTTTTTCTATTTTCAAGTGTCGCTGGAAAATCTATTTCGAGCGCATAATTTTTCACACTGCCACCTCTCGGGGCAGTCGTTTTCCCATTCTCTCTCTCTCTCTCTCTCTCTCTCTCTCAGTCTCTCTGTTTCTCTATGTGCATATTTCTCATCACAAAAGTCGATTTGTCGTCTGGCAGAAATATCTTTTGGCCTTTTTCTGCTGCTGCTGTTGTTGTTGTTGTTGTTGTTTTTGTGGCTGTCGGATTTCCTGCATTTGCAAATTGAATTGAAATCTCTGAGCTGCTCAGGCAGTGCATGCAGTGTGCCCTTACATTCCAATTAAGTTGCATTTATTTCGGAGTTTTCCTCTTCATTATTGACTTTAGTCTTAACTCATGAATAATGCAGCTGTTGTAATTTGGTTACGGCTAAAAATGCAAAGCACTTGTCATAATATTTATATTACGAGAAAACATAACAATTTAATGTTTGTTTTCGATAAATTCGTGAATACTATTTAAAATTATCGCGGCTTTAATAATTGTTGGCTAATACTCAACCGTTTCATATATACATATATATGTATATCTATAAATTTAGTCATATCTAAAGTTAGTTTCTTTAGCTTTACTTTAGTCATTTAAATTTATTTTATTTTTAGGTTTTTCTTTCAGCTATTTGATAAATTCTAGTCTAATCTAAAAAATATCTATAAATTTTCTTTCACATATTTTCATTTAAATGAGCAAAAATAGATATATTTATTATTATTATTTCTTTATTCCTTGTTTTCTATATATTGATATGTATTTTTATTAATCATCTAATAGCTCGCATATGTGCATTCAATATTTCATGTTTAAATGACGCAAAAAGCTCCATCAACTGTAGGCCCAAACCACAAAGCGGTTGAAGGGTTAAAACTGCAAACAAAATGGCGTCAGCAGGCGACAAAAACAATGCAAAAAAAAAAAAAACTGCAGAAAAACGGCAAATGAATTGGTTTGCGTGCAGGCAGCTGCACTCACATCCTGCGTATATATACATATATATATGTGTGTGTTTGTGTACATGTTTGTGCTTGTGGGCGATTGGCTGTGTGCACGTATTGTCAATATAACTGAACACGTTTGACAATTATGCACGGTTACATTTCATGGCATATTGGTGCAGTTTTGCAAATAAAAGTCTAGCAAATAACAATAACAAAACAAAAGGCTATCAAAAAGTCAACGAGAACGTGTGTGTGTGTGTGTGTGTGTGTGTGTGCTGTATATTGATAGTGGCAGGCAGCGAGCGCTGCGCACCTAGAGCCAAGCCACAATCATAGCCAAAGTAATCAGCGAATGTGTAGAAAGAGCAAGAGGCAGAGCTAGAGCCAGAGCCAGAGCCAAGTCAGACCCAGAGCTAAAGCCAATGCTAAAGCCAAAGCCAAAGCCAAAGCCGAGCCATTTCAGCGTGACAATCAATTGATTTCCCATGCGGGAAGCAGGAAAAAATAATATTTTTTCTCCTTCTACTTTTTCTATATTTTCATTTTTTTTTTTTTTTTTTTTTTTTTGTGAGCGTTTTTAAGCTCGCCTTTAACCACTGCAGCACTTTTGGCATTCCTGTCAGGCTAGCTGCAATTGCTGATCAATAAATCATTCGCAGTTCGCCATTCGCTGCTTATTTAAAAGGGCCAACCGAAAGGGTTCAAATGAAAAGGAATTGCAAATAATGTCGACTGCTTTTTTTCATCGACAATTCCATTTGATTGATTATATTTTGTAATTTTTTGCAATTTGTCCATTTAATTGGCGCTTTAAACTCTATATTAAAGTGCGGAAAATGTTGCAATACCACAATACAATTTTTTATGGTTTGTGTCCCATCTAAACATAAAAGCATTGCATACTTTTGGGAGTGCATTAAAATGAGATGCCAAAACAAAGAGTATCTCATTTTGGAATGTTTTCAATTCAAATTTAACCAACTGCCATAAATCACAGCGTACTCGCAGCTCGCATGGCGTATGAGTGATTTATTAAACGATTTTCAAAAAATTCCATTTAAATTGATTTCATTGTTGTCTGGACTGCATAATAAACTAAACTAGCCGCTGCTGCTGCGCTACTGCCTCTGCCTCTGCTGCAGCCAGAGCAGAAGAAGGAGCCGCAAGGACCTGGCTGGGCAAGGACAACGATGTGAACGAAGTTGAACATGGTCAGGGACCAGCAGCAGCTGCCGCAGCGACCAGCAAGCAGCGGTCATAAGCGGTTAAATGAGTTGCCTGTGTGTGTGTGTGTGTGCATCTGTATGTAAGTGTGTGTGTGTGTGTGTGTGTGCCAATATCGACCACATGTGGTTAAATTATGGCCAGCAGAAGTGTTCACAATGTCAGCAGCCCTAGGGATGCCGTTAGCTGACCGCTGCCCTCTGGCCCATATGGCTTCGACTGTTGGCCAGTGCAATGTGTTTTCGACACATTTATTTTACAATTCTTACAGCTTTACAGGAAATCAATAAAGCATATTTCAAAGCGCCAAGCAATTGCGCTCAGCTCTGGGCTGCCACTGACGCATGGCTGTGGCCATTCGCCACTACCCTTCACACATTTTGCTACCCCTAAACCAACCCTAATCAAGTTGCAATTCCAGATCGGGCAGCCCAAGTGGGTCAACTCAGATCCCACTCTGCCCCATAATGAGCATTCATTGGGCCACTCAGTCAGCGGCTTTTAGAGGACTCCTTGGGCCCATTGATCAGGCATTGCTGTGGTCAGGCTTCAGTTTGGTGTCAGCAACGGGCTGCTGACTACGACAACTCGGCCAATTACGCAGAGGGCCAGCAGGGCAGCTCTAATTGGAGTCGGCTTCATGCGAGCGGAACGGCATTCGATAGCACATTGATTGAAGATGCGGCACGTGCACTGCCACACCACTGCACCAGTGGCAATTTTTGTGGTTTGGCGGCGGCAAGCCAGTTAACTCGAATGTCCATTAGCAGGCTAAACTGTCAAGGAGCGACCTCCCTTCGCCCACTGCAGTGCACTGGGTGGCTCTGGGTAATATTTACTCGAGTCAAAATTAATTATAAAACATGTTCTCTCTCTCTCTCTCTCTCTCTCTCGCTCTCTTTTTGTTGTTGTTGCAACATGAAGGGCTGTCACAAAAAGCTGCTGACTTCGCGCTGGGCGTTTGCTCAGCGCACTTTCAATTAAGCCTGTAGCTGGCGAAATCATTTTAATTTCATCAGCCACACGAAAAAGGTGTCAAAACGTAAGCCACGCTGCGGATGCGTGCCATTGACAAGCCAGCATTTTTGTATTTACACTCTTTTGCCTGTCCAACCCAGTGGACCCCACGGCGTATGCTTAACACATACGCAATGCCTGCATAAAAAGTATATAGAAAATGCTTGTTAATGAAAATGCAGTTTTCAATTAAATTTAACACGCCCACTGCTCGCACAAACTTTTATTCAATTAATAGAAATTCCTCAAGCTAGCTAGACCGCACACAGAGCTGCGGACAAGGGACAGCGGACAGCAGAGAGCGGACAATGGACGGACATTTTTGTGGTCAATTAACCGCAGCGCACGCTGCGGCTTAGATACTCTGCGCCAGCTCCTGGTCAGCAGAGATGTGGGCAAAGTTGGCTAGTTGGCTCTTTGGCTCGCTGGCCCCGTTTAGAACGGGACGTATGTAGCGTGTCCGGCCGTTGGGCGACTTCATTTAAGCAGAGTCAACCGCTCCATAAAGCGTTTATTTTAACACACTGAAAGTTTCATTTGCGCTCGTCGCTCCAATTTCGTGCTGGTTTCCTGGTAATTGTTTTAAGTTGCATTTATTTAAACTTTTTACGTTTCTCTCTACGAAAACGCACCCGCGCTCCGGGCACGGATAACTTTGCCAGCTTGTTGAGAAAGTTTTTAATGCTATTTCGCTTCGTTCTTTTTTTCGCTTTTTCGTTTTTTCGTTTTTTACTGTATGTTGTTAATTTTATTAAAGTTTGCCTTATCACTTTTTCGTCGACTGCAACCTGCACCGCCATGCACAAAGACCGCAAAGCACACAAAAAAAGGAAATGGTAAAATTAAAAAGAGGGAAGAAATTCACCTTTTGTTAAGTGATGCCAAAAGTATCGCAACTTGAGAGTTTCAGAACTGCTTCGCTTCGCTTTGCACTCAATAAATTATGGAATATGTGGGCAATATTCATCGTGTTTGATATATAGATACTATAAACTGCTAGCTACAAGAGCTTAAAAACAAAATATTTTCGTATAGTCTCAAATATTTTATACTCAAATTCGTAAAGAATTTTTTCTAAGCAAGCTGAACTACAAATTTATTTTTATTTTATTATATTTTTGTATATGATAATCTTCTTGGCTAACTTTAAAATTTGTTCTTTTAACATTTCAAATTTTAAATCTCATAAATAGGTCACTCAGCTGTCTTGCATTGGGACATTTATGTGCACAAATACACTCGCATTTGTCTAGTTGGACGCAGTAAAATATATAAAACAGCTCCCTGGTGGCACATCTGTGTATACATGAGAAGAGAAAGAGACACAGAGAGAGAGAGAGCGAGAGAGAGAGAAAGAGGGGCAGAGTGGAAAGAAGCGAGCTAAAGATATAGAATATATAATCTAGTAGGAATACAGAATGGCAGACAGAGACAACAACAACAACAACAACATTATAATAATAAACTGACAGCATGAGCTTTACATTGTTTTCATTTAGATTTGGATTTAGATAGATTGTGGCTGGCCTTAAATATGTGGCAACATTAGCATATGCCTCCGTGTTGCACTCCAAGCACAAGAAACGGGGCGGTATATGAGCGAGTGAGCAGGGCGCGTTAAACCCTTAACGGTTGACATCTTAAGCCCACTTGCCTTGACTCTCCATCCCCTCTCTCACTCTGTCTCTCTCTCTTTGCCACTCTGTCTCTGTCTACGACTCTTGACTTGCCATTCAACTCTCATATTTATGCGCACTTTGTGGCAAATATTTTTCTATGCCTCCTCCGCTCTTGTTGTTTCTATTTTCAACCCACACACACACACACACACACACTCATATACTTATATATTGCTTCGTATTGATTTTCGCTGGAGCTCCACTCGGGTGCCCAAAAGTATGCTATACAACTCGCATACAGCATACAGCATACATCATATACAATATGTGCATTTTATGCGCTTTGATATTTTATACAACCGCCCACTCAACGAGTTATATACACACACACATACACACACACACACACACACACACATGTACACATGTACAGCACATGGCTATCCATTGTTTGCACACTCTGTGACATTTTTATGCGGCCAAACTTTGTTGCATCAAATTTACGGTGCGTATGAGTAACGACAGCCGTTGCCAGCCGCCCCGTCACATTTGTGGCAAATATTTTGTTGTTATATTCATGTTGTTGCTGTTGTTCTGCAATCCAAACGATATGTGTCGTAAAAAACACACTTGCATTTATTAGCCATCAGCCAGAGCCCACCCAACCACAGCCACAAACCCCTCGAGCCCACAAACCCACAAACTGTCAAGCCAAAAAAAAAAAAACAACAAAAAAACCCCAAATTGTGCGGAGTAAAATAACAATGCGAAAGCAAAAGCCATTCAACACTTTCAAAAGTATTTGTTTTTTCTTTTTCGGTGTTTGTGGGTTGTTTTTCTCGGCTTCATGTGAGCATAAGAAAATGTAATTGAATAATATATTAAGGACTTGAGTGCGGCTGAGGGATGCAGCAGTCCACGGACAATTTAACCGAATAACTAATGAATGTTTATTTAAATTTTAAGAGTCGTTCAATGGGTATGCCCTGACTCAACTGCAGAAATTACAAATTCTAATTTTTTTTCTCCTCTTTTTGCCTCTTAATGATTCCATTCAAGAGCTCTCTCCGCTGGCACTGATTTGATTTCCTTCACAAAGTTTGAGCACCTTTTCGCATTGCAAAACATAATTGCACGCACACACACACAAAGAAAAAACCAAATTTCGTGGAGCTGGCGCTGCTCAGGCTAAAACAAATTGGATGCCATACAAATTACAGTAAAAGTCACGAGCGTTCGCACCGGGCCTCAATTGAAATGCTCATGAGATGCTTCAGCCGCGAGTCAGAACAAATTTATGAAAATGTAACACGCAGCGCGAAATGTGCGGGGGGGGGGGGGGGGGGTGGGTGGTAAACGGAGTTAGCATTATCGCTGGCTGACTTACCGTCATGTACTCGTCCAAACGATGCTTCCAATTGTCAGATCTATCGATTAGATTGTTCCACTGCTCCGAAAGTTTGCCCACCTCGCGCCGTATGCTGCGCGCCAGTTCCCGGCTCTGCTCCTCGGCGGACATGTAACGCGAGTCGGAGTCGTGGGCGGCTGCAAGGAGACAAAAGCCAAAAAATCAAAAAGTCGAAAAGTGTGTGAAAAAAAAAAGAGCCAAAAAAATTATAAAAAAATTGTCGGCAGACAAAAACAATTGCAAGTGCTATCATATTCGGATGGGGCCCGCCCCCGCCCGCCCACTCGACTGACAGCACGTAACTTTATGAATTAGAGATGATATTACGGTTCCAAGTGTTTACCGACAGCCATGATTATGCTGACGATGCCGAACGGCGCCCAACGTTGATTATGCTGATTGCGAGCGGTGATTAAATTTGCAATAAAATAATCTCAGCTCGGCTTTGGGCACATCGGGGCAGGAGATACGCTCATGGGACAGCTCAACTTTAACCCCCGGAGAGTTGGCTTTCAATCAAATTAGCAGTTTATGGTTCCGCTTGAAAGAGACTCGCAGAGCAGTCAGGCCTGGATAATGATGAGCACTCTCAATGGCTTATCATATATTTAAATTATCGCTTAGCCTACTTAATAGTGCCAGGTCAAAGGCAAGCAGTTTAAGCCATATCCTATACCAAATTGACAGGGAAAAACCAGAAAAGAAAACATAATGGAAATGTCATGAGACATGAGAGACAGGCTGACGTGCATGTGGCGGAAATGCAAGAGAGAGCGAGAGAGAGGGCGAGCGGAGTGAGAATGAGAGTGACAAGTGGCAGGCGAGGCTAGAAGAAAATCAATCCCCAGAGCTGAGAGAGAGAGAGACAAGGACAGCGGCTTCTGCGACTGAGCATCGATGAATGTCAGAGCCGTTGGCTAAATCTGAATTTAATTTAATGCACGAACGGAGCCGGAGAACAACTTTTATGGCCCAGCGCCGGCGGCACTGCTGACTGGATGGCCAGTCGTCATCTGCTAATATGATGCTAAGCAAATATCGGGCATGGAGAAATACTTTGAGGAAGCGCCCGCCAGCAGCGGAACTGTTGTAATATTCAAATTCAATTTGAGATTGAGTTTATCTCGCATAGATGTTTTCTGCTCTTTCCGCGCTTCACTGCCTGACGCCAGCGACAGCGACAGCCACAGCGCCAGGAGATTGTTGATGGAAATGGCAGATGCGTCTGAAGACGGACTTCTCTCGATGGAGATGAACGTCGGCAAAACTTTTCGCTTTGCCGTTGATTTCGTTTTCATTGCGACTTTTTTTTTCTTCTTCTTCACCATTTTTCCAAACAAATTCAATTTGGTCAAATGCAAAAGAGAAAGGAAACTTTAAATTTCAATTTGAATGCTGAGCTGCAACCAATGTAGGTTAAAAGCAAAAGTATTTTTAGCATTTCAATTAAAAGGGTCAAATAACAAGCAAAAAAAAAAAGGAGAGTAAAAACCTAAAAAAAAATAGAAAAATAAAACTGGGCTTGTGTAGGAGCTGTGAGGAATTCAACCTGTTTGCTGTCAAAGCAAAATAAAAGTGTAACAAAGAGATGAGCCGGGGTAAAACAAAAACTAAATTAATTAGTTTAGTAAGAGTCAAAGAGTGAACTTTAGATGAGATGTTGTCTCTATATGAAACACATTTGTCTTTCTAGTCTAAGTGTTACACCAATTTGGCCATCACTGTACAGCATAGACTGGGAAAGTTGGCTAAAATAATGTGAAAAACTAAATTAATTAGTCTAATGAGAATCAAAGCTTTGTAACGAGATGTTGTCTATACATTTATGAAAGACTTTTCTATTTATGATCTAAATGTCTCACTTATTTGGACATCACTGTATAAGCAGAACATAGATTGATATAAATGACATCATTTATACATATAAAATAATATGAAAAACTAATTGAATTAGTCTAATAAAAGTTCAAGGAATCTACTTAATATTGACTTTACTAATTCTAGCCAAGCTGTCTTATTTATTTGGTCATCACTGTATAGAAGAGAATAGCATGGCCCGAGTAAATTTAATGAGTTTAATAGGAGTTAAAGACTAAACTTAATAAAAAGATATTCTCTATATATGCCAGATTTTCTTTTTCTAGTCAAGCTGTCTCATTTATTTGGCCATCACTGTATAAACAGAACAAAATGTTGTCTAGAATGACATGAACAAGTCAATTAACTAGTCTAATAGCAAACAATGAGAAAACTTGAAGCACAGATATTTTACTCTGCATACAGTTTCACTTATCTAGTTATCACTGAAGTCTGATATAAAGTCTCCTATGATGATATGAATTTAAGCCTCAATTGGATTTGTCTGGAAATATCACGTGTCCTCTTCAGGTCTCTCGCTCTTGTATTCAATGCTGCTCGACTGCTCTAATAGGCTATATAAATATGTATTTTCTAATTGAAATTTGGCAAATATTTAATTGGGCTAAACAAATTAATGAGATTTTGGCTAAAGGGGAAGGATTTAATTTAATTTGAGCGCCAGTTTATGCTGCTTGTGCAGTGATACGGCCTGCCGATAGCCGCAGAATAAACATGAATGGTTAAATTTAAATGCCAGCTAAAAGCACAGATTCTGTAGCCACACACACACACACACACACACACACAAATGCCAAACTTAATGGCACACACACACTCATACACACTGAGAGAGATACAGTTTTGGGGGCAACTGTTGATGGTTTGGCACTAATAGCGCACTAATCGCACTAATTGCTTTGGCTGCAATTATCGTTGACGCCTCCTCGGGGCAGTGGGCGTGGCCATTGGTGATCTGTCGCCATTGTGCGCATGCTGGAAACGAACAGCACCAACTAAGCCAATGGTCATTTGCTAAATTGTTGGCTGTAGTTGAAAAGGAGCTAAGCCCACAGCAAAACAAGAAAAAAAATAGGAGAAATAAAAACAAAACCCGAAAAAAAAACATTCGCAATGAAACAAAATCAATTGGTGATTCCGAACCAGCCACAGCACAGAGTTCTCTACATTTAGGCGTCTCACGTGCACAAAACTCTCTCTCTCTCACTCTCACTCCCTCTCTTTCTGTGTGTGTGTGTTGGTCAGCACCGTTAAGCCTCTGCGGGCAGAGCTCAATGGAGTTCTTAGTTGTACATGTTGTGTCGATGTTTGATTTTGAGATTTGCCATACAAATTGCAAATGCAATGAGCAGGCAATTGTTGAATCCCGATGAGTTCTCAACTGCCTGAATTTGAGTTGAGTTGGGCTAAGCCGATTGCCGTTGATGATACTTCAGGCAGCGAGCGCACAGCGTTCGTTCGCTTTAAATAGTTGAGAATTCATGGTCAGTTTAGTGGTCAAAGTTTTATGGAGGTTTGTCTATCTGCTGCCCCCCCCCATGCATAATAATATAATGGTTGGCCGTAAAACTTACCCTCGGTATCGCTGGTATCCGAAACGGGCGTCTCGCTGGCTATATACTGACGACCGCTCGTTAAATTGCTCTCAACAATTGGGCGTTTATCCTCCAGCTGACGGCGAAAAGCTTTATGATCATCCTGCAAGGCGAAAAAATGAAAATGAGATTTTCTTGTAGTGCTTCGTGTTTATTCGTTTTCACGTACAAAATATACATATATATATTCATATTATTCTACTATTATTTCTGTCAAAGATTTATTTATTTTGGCCACAAATAATCATAGCGAGCAATGCCACTTGGCCAGCCATAAACTATTTGGCTGCAATTGCTTTCCAAATGAGAGAGGGAAATACACAGACGGAAATATATTAATCTATATATAGCGAGCGCACTTCATGGAAGCCCAGCTCGGCGTGAAGAGGCTCACAATAAATTTCGTGTTTAATGCATTTAGTGTTGGAATAAAAAATGCAACAATGCGGCCAAAGGGCACGCCAAGTGCTGGCGAATCAAATGAAAGGCAATGCGAAATACAAGCCGAATTCCTTTTCGAGTGAGTTGGAGCCGCAACTCAAGACTGGGCCCCACTCCAGCTCCACTCCATGCCGCACCAGCAGCCGAAATGTAAATGTCCGGCAGACCGTAACTTAGTGGCAGGCAATAGATTTCCACAGCCTGCTCCTGCTGCCCAGGGTGAAAGTTGCCTCATTTTTTTCATCCTTTCAGATCCCAGCGGGTGTTTGTGTGGGTGTATGTGTGTGTGTGTGTGCTGGGGGTAAGTGAAATTCAAGTGGCGCACGCTGTGTTAGACAGTGTTTCCCCATTTTCAACTGGCCTGGCCAAGTCCTGCCTCTACTGCTGGCTGCTGCTACTCCTGCTCCTGCTGCTGCTGCTGCTGCTACTGCTGCTGCTTTTTTCTACCCGCCTTAAGTGATTTCCGGCATACATATGTGTACATATGTGTACGTACTCGTGTGTGTGAGTGCGAATGCTTCTGACATAACAAGCATCATTTAACAATTATTTAAGAATTCGCAGCCAGAGCAGCAGTTTAGCCCCAAGTGGGACTTTCAATTCAACTACGCCATTCGGTCAAGTTGGGCAGTTAAGATACGCTGTGGCACTCGACTCTGAGCAGAATCGAAGGCAGAGCCGAAAAAAAAAAAAACATCAAAATAAAATAAAAATCCATGAGCTGGCAATAAAAAACATTGACACAGGCTCAGCCGAAATCTCATGCGAAGTCCTTAAATTATATTAGATAAATTTTAATTTCGATAAACGTTTCTATTTTATAAACAGACCGCATCATATCATATTAATATCGTGGAATTTCGCATATTGCGCATACGCACAGCAGGCCTGAGCCCCAATGTTCGTGTGCAACAAATTTCAATTATAAAATTCGTAATCAATTCAATGCACAAATATGTCGACAATAAAACTAAATGCGCTTGGGTCAATTTACTATGATAATACGCTAGCGATGCTAGTGTCAAACTGAATGTGTAACTATGTAAGCCGTGTCAAGTGCGGATTTGCAATTATTTCAACTGCGTTTGGACAAAGCGTGAATCCGATTTGCCTGACATATATATAATTATGCCTAAATATTTGCTCGAAATATGCCCAGCACACAAAATGGGCTTGCCAACCACTTTATGCGCCATTAAATCACAGAGACCCTTCACACACACACACACACACACACGCAGAGAGGGGGGAGGGGGACATGTACAGTCGAAAAATTACAAATTGCGGCTGAGAATGGCACTAAAAATGCCAGCATACCGCACTTGACTGTGCCAAAGCCTTCCACACAATTAGTTGGGCCGAGCAAATTGAGGTGCAGCCAGGGCTCTGCAAAAAGGTTCAAATTGGGTCGTTGGCAGCACACACACACACACACACACACACACACACACACACACACACACACACACACACACACAAGCACCGAGGGTAAAAGGACAGCAAAAGCCAACAAACAAGCTCATGATGAGCAGCGACTGCAGAGTGAACTTTGCGCTCGTCCTTATTGAGGGCATGCTTATTGCAAGTACTCTAGATATTCACTGAGAGCCTTCAGAGAGCGAACCAACTGGCTTCGCGCTGAGTGCAACACCTAGCAACGCATTTACTTTAATACTACAACTAATTAGTTAATTATTCTATAATTCGCAATTAGGCCATGTAATACTTTTCAGCGTAGACCCAAATACATTAAGGCCAACTTATGTTTGTGTGGAGTCAAGACTTTTGAGGGCAACAGAATGTGGTGTGCATAGTGCTTTAAAATATATATTAACAATAAATATGATTATAGTTGCTACGATTATAACGATGCTCAAGGGGCCGTCTTTACATCCGATAAACGCTATAGCCATATACTAAGTTCACTCTTATAAGTTTGTCGGGGAAGCAGAATTTGCATCATTAGCTAATGGACGCTATAAGCGTAGTTGTTATAGCCGCAGTCTACTGTACTAATATTTATGGTTGTAGGTAATGAATAATCCGTAAAGAAGCCCGTGCTTTCTCCGTTAGAGGGTTAAAGTCATTATATACAATTGTTATATATATGTATATTTTTTTATACATATTTATATTCACGAGAAAGCAAACTTAGATGTTCACAAGTTTATATATTGAGATATAATATATTTGATGTGGTTACATATGTTAAATATATAAGCATATGTTTATATATAAGATATATGTGTGTATGCATGTTATGTATATACATATAACGTTTTTTGTACGTTGTTGAAAAATAAATAAAAATATATATATATTAAATTTAAACATATTTAATAAATATAAATGTTAAATTCATTCGTTGATTGACGGATTGCTCTATATAATATTTGCTTAATTAGTTATACAATAGAAAAACTGAATGACTTTACAGACCTATCGACTGACTCATTGATTGCCTAACTGATTGACTGACTGAATGATAATTCAGCTGAGGTTCAGATTGATTGACAGACAATTGATTTTTTGATATACGAATTGTCTGAATAATGTATTTGTATTAATTAACAAGCCCATGCTTCAATCAATCTGTCAATTAATCAAAGACAATATTAACTGACTGAGCGAACATATCCATGCTTAAGAGACTGATTGATTGAAGCATGAACGGATTGATGAAATTTTAATGTTTTCTGTTATAATTAATTGACCAACTTTGTAACGAAGGACAACCTGACTAGTTGACAGATTGATCAATCGAAGCTCTCAAACTGATGCACTGACTGACTAACTGATTGAACAGCGAATTGAAGTACTGACTTCTTGTCTCTCCGACTAGCAGACCAACAGACAGGCCAGAAGAATATACTTCCTTTCACAAATATAGCTCAAATACTTTAAGCTCGCCGCCTTACGGCTTTCACTTTACGTATATCTTAGCACATAGTTTCGCATTATTTATCAGGTTATCTGGTGGATCAACTTACGAGCTGTTTTTGCAGACTGGCCGCATCGCCGCGCACCGGGCCCAGGCCTAAGCTGCTGAGCTCTGTATCCTTGCGAATGACCCACTCGGTTAGCTCTCGCAGCGACAGCAGCAAGGCGTTCCAGTGCTCCGAATTTGATTCCAGGCGATTTCTGTAAGCAGAAGAGGGTCAAAGTGCGAAGGTTAGCGGAGAATACATAAGCTTGATAATAATATTAAATTTAATTTGGCACTTTACAACACTGGCCAAGCAGCTGTGTTGATTACCAACGATGCCCAGCAACAGCCACAAAATGGCAGCGACAATTTGTCTGCTTCCGCCCGTCCGCCCGTCCGTCCGTCCGTCCGTCCATTTATTCGTCTGCCTGAGGGCGGGGCGTCTAATAAACCCTCCCGAGCTGCGCCCCCAGGCATGGCGACGACCCAAGTGGCTGTCGTCTATGCTAAATTTCAGCTCTCGCTGTAATTGTGAAATGCCATGACATTATATTTTCTGCTCCTTCTTCTTCTTCTTTGCTTTTCTTTTTTCTTGTCCATTTCTCGGGCATATTTTTTTGTCCCCGCTCGGGCATCTGAAAACTCTGCATCCGCTCCTCGCTCTGCAATAACAATAGCCCCGCTTTGTGCTTTGTCTGTTTATCTTTGGCGAAATTCCTCGGCTCGTTTTCTTGATTATTATTTTCGCCTGTTCCTCGCTTGTAATTAACGCAAGGCCCGGAACAGAGATCGCACCCGGGCAGCCATACATATGTCCTCAGCCGACTCCTGCCCACTCTCGCTTTTCGCCCATGCAAATAATAAAAGAAATAACTCGCCTCGGAAATATGCTTGGGAAATAAGATGTATTAAAATGCTCTTGGTTTGCTCATTTCGTTGTCTGCCTTCCCCGCTCTTTCGTCTGCAATCTGTAGAAGCACCGAAATGTATACCCACTTCATGTCACTCTCCATTTGACAATGTCTCGTCAGATTTCTTTGCCTCATTTCGACAGCTGCTGGCGTTGACTTTAACCGGGGCAAGGCAATGGGAAGTGAATTCAAGTGAATTTTAAATGCTCTCTAGATTCAGGTTCTGTGCCTAGCAACATTCAAGCGAATTTAATTACGCAGCAATGGTTTAAAGAAGCCTCAAGTATTACACCTCATGTCCCATAGCTCTGCTCTCATCTCTCTCTGCGTATTCATAAAGGGCTGCCTGACAAGCGAATAAATATTGCGATTTTGCACAACTGTCAGTGCTTAATACATTGATTGAGCATTGCAATACTTTAGCAAATCCATCATTTAAGCTAGCTGGGGGCGTGGCTGGCTGGGCATGGCATTTGTGTATCAACCCTCGTCATGGCGACATAGCAACTGCCAGCCGTGTTGTCTGTCCCAAATGTAATTTAAGACAATCCTCCACACGGCACACTGAGCAGCCACATGTGGGCACTCCATACATCAAGTGGGTTCATCAATCTTCGCGCAACTCAAGCGCCGACGACGACGACAGCCTGCAGTTGAGACACCTGTAGATGCCACAAAAACCAAGTTGAAAGTAAAAAGTTTTGACAGCCCAATAGAAGCTCAAAGCCCGAAACTATGCACACAAATGACCCAGAGCGAGCGAGTGGCCGCGGCTAATACAAACAAGAAACTAAAACTTTTCAAGTGCCAGTCAAGTTCCAAATATTTCACTGGAATTTATAAGCCAGCAAATCTTTGGCGCAGCAGGGCAAACAACAAGCGCAGCCAAGGCAAACAGCACAAGGGGTGCCCCAGGAAACGGCAAAGCAAATGCTGCTGGCCAAACAACAACAACAACAGCAAGCGTATCGGAAGTGGAAGTGGAGAGCTGAAAGTGGCCAAACTTGGCTAACGGAAATATGCCAAAACGCCAACAATGAACGTAAATAGAAGGCATCTCGAAACTCTGACAAAGAATAATCGTCAGAGCTTGGTCAACAAAAGGCAATGCCAGGCCGCACACACAATGCCCAACGGGGGCTGCTCTCAGCTGATGGGCGTGGCCAGCGCACACTTAAGGTGTCATTCATTGGCTGTTATGCTGTTATTCTGTTTTTGGCTGCCTTAATTGAAAAACGCTCCAAAGGGAGCCTCAAATATGGCTGCCTCTGCCACAGCGCGCATACGCACCGTTGTACGGCGCTGTCCCTCGACCCTCGACCCTCGACTCTCGACTTTATATTCATATTGCGTTCGCCGCGTTTCTCGTGTCACCATCATTATTCATTTTAAGCCATCAGCGCCAACTATCTGTGTGAACGAGTAAACAGAAGCGCGCCGTTCGCCTGACTTTCGATCAAGTCAGCCGCGGCATCAGTCCGTGGCCCGGCATCAATATCAGCAAGCGGACAATATTTGTAAACGCTGGCGTGCTTTATTTATGAAATGCGGAAATTACAAATACAGCCACACGGCCAGCCGCGGACAAGGACCTGCTGAACCCGCGTCCTGCACTGGATAGCATCATATTGCCACTCGGGCAGCTGTCAACGCCCATCATGGATTGGCCACATCAACGGCGCGTGCGGAGCGACACAGTGTTCTCTGTGTCCGTGTCACTTTTGCCGGTTCCGGGACTTTTGCACGCATTTTGTTGTTCATGTTCTTCTTCTTTTTTATTTATTTTTTTTTATTGATTTTCAAGCTCTCTTTTATGGGCGTAGCTCTTACATCTGACCGCGCGTAAACTGACGTCGCCCGGCCTTGATGGCCGGCCCTGGCTCGTTTGACTGGCTTGTTTGTACGGTTATTTTCGCATTTTCATCAACACAAAGTCTTTGAGTCCAGCATCCCGTTGTCTGTGGCGCTGCAAATGGCACACAACATGCCTTTAATGTGGTTTAATTAATGCGTCAGCCCGTGTTCACGATACTCGGCCACGCTCACTCACCCTAGACAAGCGAATTAATTGCTGATGCTAAGAACTGAGATTCCATGCTGGAATATTGCAATAGGAAGTGCTTAGAATTCTCATTTTACACTCGTGCCCGAGAGCTAGAGTTATGTAATACCAATGGGTAAGGATTAATAATAGGAGGTGAAATGGAAATCGAAAACCGATTTTTTAGCCATGTTGAGTCGAGTAATCAAAGCTTCTCTAAACCTCAAATTTACTTTAAGTGTTTAGCACTCATATACCTAAAGGCAACAGCATATATTTTATTCCTTATAGTCTATAGTCTACCCTTTATAAAGTAAGGCTTAAGTTCTTTGGGAAGCTGAAAGAGCACATATGTATTTTTTAGCTAAAAAAAAAAAAAAACATTCATTTTTAATCTGACGCAGAAATCCGTTAATAATTTGTCGAATCCAATATGAAATAAAATTCCGATTCTTGGTGAAACGAAAAAGAAGAATATATCAAATAATTTCTGCATATTTATCAGATCCTTTACAAGGACTCAAGACTGTATATTAAATATAATTGTTAATATATATATATTTGCATAAAGAAGCTAGTTAAAGATTTTTGCATTAGATTGTGAATGTTTCTCAAAATGTTTTTATACAATATCTAAATAACTCTGTCATGCTTTACAGAACTTAATTCCCTTTGAAGCACCTTTCGTTAAATCTTCTACTTCTTGTATTTTCTCTCGTCGTTCGGGGAAATCATATCAAGCCAACAATGGACTTAGGTACCCTACTCCACTCGCTCTCTCTCTCTCATTCAACAACAACCGCAGCTTCCTTGAGCTATAGCCACCTACACTTTTCTATCTGGCTGAGAGAATTAAAGCATGCAGATTAGAGATGCGTGCAGCTGAAACGCAAACTCATTCAGCTAATAAAAGCTGACAGCCTCTCTCAGCCATACTATGGCAACAGCGGGAGGCAAACACAGCATTACAGCCAAAGGCTTTGCTATTAATTTCTTATTATATTGTACATATATTACATATATGTATATTATTTGTATATATTTTATTTATATATTATTTGTATGTGTTTATATAAATTATTTACACATACATATGTTTTATTATAACTTTAATAAATGTTTCATCATGATGTTCATTCCATATATTTACGCATTCATCGAAGGCCTATT
The DNA here is from genome assembly GCF_054131105.1 of Drosophila navojoa. Taxonomy (NCBI): domain Eukaryota; kingdom Metazoa; phylum Arthropoda; class Insecta; order Diptera; family Drosophilidae; genus Drosophila; species Drosophila navojoa. Next base: position 15,094,313 of record NC_142890.1, read on the forward strand.
GGCCTAGTTATTCAGAGCTCAGAGAGTTCCCTGAACAGATGTGAGTTTGCTTAGTCGCAAACAAAAGTAAATAAAAAATATATATATGTATACCGTTATCGGCTAGAGCTCGACTAGCGAACATCATTATTATAAAGCAATACAAACACAAGGCAACACTCAGAGGGCCAGAAACAAATATACATATGTATGTATGTAGAAAAGGAGAAAGTTGGGGGCCAAAAGCACTTACCTGATTGCAATACTTTTCGATTTTAAATTATTCCAGCGTTGATTCATTTCATCCAAGCGGCGCTGCAGCATAACGGCATCCTCTTGCGAGGTGAGCGAACCCAAAAGTTTGCGGCCGGTGCCATCGAGACGATCGTAAACAACGCGATGGGTTTCAATTTCCGATTGCAGATCCTGCAAAAGTTGTAAAGTTCAAAGCCTGAATGAGTGAGTGTGCAAAAAGTAACCAAAAAAAAAAAACCGAGTTGTGTGGGAAATGCTAATAAATTAGTATATGTGAAATTTATTCAAAACTCAGCCAACGCACGGGCAGCTGCAAGGAAATTGAATTTCAATTTCTATACAAATTTTCCGTTTATGCTAGCCCCACACCTTCCCGCCTATAATTGCGAGCATATGTGTGTGCGTGTGTGTGTGTGTGTGTGGGTGTGCTTTATGTACCCAAAAGCCGTGATATGCAAAATGGCTGCAAACATTTTTAGACAAAGCCAGCGGCACTGCAAGCGACCCGGGCAGCGGATTAAAAGCCAGCCATTTAGCACAACAAGCAGGCCATGAAATTGCCGAGCAGGCCATCAATAAGCCCGCACATACCTCTGGGCCATTCCGGGCGCCATTGTGTCCGACATGCGCTCCACGACTCGCTCACCTTGCCCCACCTGCCACCTACAACCTGCCACCTGGACACTTTTGAACATGAGTGATAAGTTTTTAAGCGCCTCGCTACCCGTGTCCCGTGTCCCATGTCCCGTGTTCCGTGTTCCGTGTTCCGTATACCGTATTTCGTATCCGGTGCCTCGACTCGCTTTGCAATTATTAACCGCATGTGACCTCCGACCCCTAAAGCCACATAGCTCCACAGTCACCCACCCACAACCAACAACAACAACCACCTGACTAGATTTCAAGCTGCGGTGCGTCTCAGTTTTTAGCTGTCGCTGGCATCTGTGCGCTGTGGCAGGTGTTTTATTTGTCAACCCGCCTGGCAAAGGCTTAAAAATGTTTTGCTCCTCGCCTTGGCTCGGACCCAAACAACATACAAAAATGTACCCAGTTATTCGCTGTGGTTTTGTTGGTTAAGTCACCCACAAAGTCCACACACACACAGGCACATATACACATGCATATATATATGTAGGTATATGTATTTCTATATATTTAAACAAATATACACACATTGTATGTGGGGTCTTGTGAGTTTTTAGGGCCGGTTTTATGGGGCTTTAACTTTGATGTGGCCAAGTTCATGCGGTTCACACAGCACATTTTAGTTCCCGGGATAGCTTATGTGAACTCAGGTCTTCAGTCGCCCACTGAATAAATGAAGTTGGCCAGCCCGAGAGCCCATTTTTCGCAAATTCAATTAACAGGCAACAATAAGCGTTTATGCATAATAATTTCAGATGGACTTGTCTATACAGAGAACGAGTGAGAGAGAGAGAGAGAGACAGGAAGACATTTAATACCATTTATCCATTATGATTCGTTAACAGCTAGTCCCTGGCTTATACTTCAATCAAACTCAAGTCGAAATGTTGCCAAGGCTGTTCTCATTTATTTGGAAATTCTCGCATGGATTTACAATGAATTTTGCTGTTTATTTGCAGCTTTTTAATCCCAGAATCCTTCACAGTTGACGTCGCCTGTCGCGGGCGCATTGCCAGGCAGCTGGTTTCGCTAATTGAATCAATCAATCAATCACACACAACGTGCCAAATAAACTAATTAAAAGTGGAATTAGTGGCACATACGAGCAGACATAAAAATAGCAGCGCAGGAAACGGCTTCTAAAATAATGCCTGCTTAAATACATATATATGTGTGTGTGTGCGTGTGTCACTGTACTGTGGGTGTGTGCGAGTGTGGAAGTGTGTTTGCTAATTAAACCTTCATTAGGGCGCCAATGGCTTTTGTTGCATGTAAACAATAGAAAAAAATTAGTAGGAAGGCAAGAAATAAATAAAGCCAAGCAGTCAAAGGGCGTTGAATTCCAACGACGTTTTCACTCGGCTGCTGTGCGAAACGAGGCAACAATTAATTTGGCTTATGCATGTCACACACACACACACACGCACACGCACACACACACAAGCCGTGCGATTCAATTAATGCGCAAAAATTGTTTATACACCAATAGAGCGGAAATGAGCGATGCCAAGGGATGGGGCTGTTCCAGCGAAAAAATAGAGAAGAAAATAAATAAAAATACAAAGCAGTTTTAATGAGCAGCCCAGCTCGCGTGTGTGTGTCAGCAGGAGGCGTGGCATACATGAGCCGAAGCCGATTAAATCAATAAAAAGGAACAACTGCCAACGGCACGGCGTCTCCACTAATAACAGCAATTTGTCCCGTTGCATTCGGTCATTACTACGTTGTCCAAGCAGCACACTTCCCTCTCCCCCATCGCACCGCCAGCCCCGTAAACTGACTCAACTAATTTCCGTGACGAAAGCTCGCAATTTGCGACTCTGACTCTCCATCAAGGCTGGAAGCCGTGAAGCTTTTTAAATCCGACTTTGCGGCAGACTTTGGCGACTCCCGCAAAGACTCATAAATGCAGGTATTATCAGCATTAAGCTGGGGTATTTTTGTGCATGTGTGTGTGTGGGTGCATGCATGAGCAAGTATTGTGCATGAGTTGTGAAGGAAGGCAGCTTAGCTCACGCTTTGTTGCCTCATTTTTTACATTTCCGCTGTGCAAGTGTTTGAGTATGTGTCAGTATGTGTGTGTGTGTGTGTGTGTGTGTGTGTGTGTTTGTGTGTGTGTGAGAGTATGTGTATGCAGTGCATTTTGCAGTTTTAAGCCCCAATTAAGTAAATGCCAAGCGTACGCTCGCCCGCCCTCTGTCTCTCTCTCTCCCTCTCTCCCTCTCACACACAATGGTGTGAGCCATAAAGCAAGACGTGATTTAAATGCCAAGCGAACGTGGCCCAACGCCTACTTCTGGACGCATGCGGCTTAGTTGCTATTAACTACGATTGCTTTTCAGCCAGCCGACATTTTTTTAAATTTTTTTAATAATCACTCGGAAAAATAAATGTTGAGCCAGTGCGCTCAGCTTAAAGCTGTGACAGCTCGAATTTAGTTATTAAATTATGCTATTGTTGTGCAGCTGCATAGCTGCTGGCAGCAAAGCACTCTTCAATCGCACACACAGTGCGTATGATAAATTTTCGATTAAGTCGGGCACAAAATAAACACGACACTGTGCCACTGAAAACTCATATGCTCGCCTGCTCGTCTGCAACGTCAGCATGAATTTGAAATCAAATTTTTGAAAAGAGCCAGAGCCAGAGCCAGAGATACCTGCGGCTGCTTTTTTCCTCATAAATAATAGCTGCAGCCATCAAGGCAACAACAACAACAAGTTGAGGAAGCCAAGCTAAATATCAAGAGACAGCAGCCGACCTTACAAATAAAATGGAAATGCGTTTATAACGCGCTCATAAATATATTAGGGGCACATAATAAACACATCACCAAGTGCTGTCGACTGAAGCAGTGACGAATGTTTAACAAGACTGCCCAGACACGCCCACACCCACACACACACACACACACACACACCACCCCAATGGCAGCTGCTTGGCTGTCAACAGGGCCCAGGCGGCGAGCCGTCAAGTGGATCTCACTCGAGGCGACTGTGAGCCACTGCCACGCCCCACTGCCGACCCCCCAAAACAAGTGAAAACGGAAACGACAACAAAATTTAAAAAAAGGCCTCGATGAGAACTCACTCATTCGCCCACGACTACCCCTGCCCCTCTTGTAAACATGCTGATGGAGCGTTTTACATAATTCACATGGCCCACTGTTCGGATGCGTGTAAATCCTTTATGGCAACTTTAGCCGGCTGTGGCAACAACCGCATGCTGGAAGCTGGCAAACTGAAATTTGATTTGCACCGAACGACACAAAATGTGCTCAGCTTGTTTGCTCAACGCTTATTTCAGCTTATTTGATTATGTTTACCTCAGGTGTTGCCTTTATTTGCCTGAGCAACGTGAGCGTAAATATTATCTACCTGACTGAGCTCTCTCTCTCCTCTCTCTCTCTCTCACACTCTCTCTATCTCTTGGAGCCGCTGAGCACTGTGTGGAATGTCAAATGAATTCAAAATGAAATTTCACGCAATCCGTTGTGAATTTATTGATTCAGCCTCAGTCTGTTTACTCGGCGCATTAAATACGGCCAGGCAGCACTTAAAGCGTCCAGAGCAGAAGCGAATGTGTGCAAAGTCCTTTCGGTTTCTTGATTTCCTGGCAAAGATTTGTTTGTTCCACTGCCATAAGAATATTTTCTGATAATAGTAAACTATTGTTTTATTGCCGGGATTTTCCTGAATGCTTGTTAGCAGGAAGAATTATTTTTCATTGATAAATAAATATTTTACGATGCAGCCAAGAAAAACTTGACTGCAATGAGAGCGTGAGCCACTGCAGAAGCTAAGGAAAACAGAGGACAGTGCTTGACTTTTTATTACCTTAAAGGAACATCTCCATCTCTATATAGAATGGACTCTTAACTAATGAACTTTAATTTCAATCGCAAGCATAGGTATAAAAGTCAGTTGGCATCAGCTGCAGTTGCTAGAAGAACAAAAAGCAATACAAAACGTTTCACAGAGACAAAACAGCTCGAAAATGAAAGAAACTATAAACTCCAATTTATCTGTATGTCATATAAGCTTGGCTGCACTCGTCCTTGACTTATCTGCAAACTTTACGCTGCACTGAGCAAAGGCAGCACACAGCACTGACTCTGTGAATTAGCTACGTTTAGCAGGTGGTTCGATGGCAACAAAAAGCCAATGACAAAGCCAGAGACAGAGCCAGAGACAGAGCCAAATCCAAATCATTGAAGCGCTTCGCAGTATCAGCTGTGCAGCAGTGAAGCAAGCAGATCTGATGGAAAACTCAGTTGACGCACGTTGGGGGCTTCGCTCAGTTGGCTAATTCCTTTTCCTTTATGGCTAACGAAGCTGGCTCATAAAGAGGCCGGACGAAGAGTCGCATCATAGTTTCCTACACCACAGGGACCCGGGCTGTGCGCCACTCAGCGCACTGCCGGCACTCGGTTTGCTTTGGCTTCGTTTCGTTCGCTCCGTAGGTGGCTCAAGTTTACGGCTTGGGCTTGGGCACTCTCGTTCCCTCTCTGGTTCCCTTGCCTGTCACCATTATATTTTTAACCCGTGTCGCTTTCATTGTTTAACCCCCGTCTCCCCGTTGTCCTGCTGTAGTTTTGTATTCAAAGGTGCAACCCTATCTCAAGCCGTTATGTGCTTTCGACCCCTCTTCAGGGCATATCATCTTTTCCACTTAGCCGTGTGACACACCTTAAAGGCCCGGCTACCTTTAATGCCATTAGGAGAAAGTCAGCGCTGGCCCAAGTTCGAATACATCAGATATTCACATCTGGGGATAGATAAGCAGCAGCAACTCCTTCGTTCTATTCCTGGCCCAATCCCCGAGCTCGGGGGAAACAAAGCGCCGTTGCCGTTAAAGCTGCTCAGCTTCGCAAATAACCAACAGCAGGAATATTACATTGCTCTGCATAAGTAGCTCAATGGGTCTGGCATAATCCTCAATGATGCGTCCGCTCGCATCCGCTCGCATCCGCTTTGCATTTCAATGCTTCTGTCCAGCTCCAGCTCGCCAACAGAAGCCTTTGTTTCTGTGCTGTGTCTCTCGCTCTTTATTGTTGACTGCAGGCTGCAGGTGAGCTTCAGTTACGGTCTTAGTGTGTCGTGTCACACTCGCCTCGTCCCAGGGCTTGCATATTGTTACTCGTGTTGCCTTTGACTTGGGCGTCACAAAATAAAAAGCAACCAAACAAAACAAGCGCTGCCATTATTTTTGTGAGGCCTGCACCACACGTACGCCCGGGCACCTTGGCTAAAACCATTCAGCGGGGTCTACGGTCGCCGGTCATAGTCAAAACAATTGCTGTTGCTCTTGTATGTATTCCCGGCTGCCTGACTCCTGGCTGCTGAGCTCTGAGTCCTCGCTGCCAGCCGGCTATTAACCCAAATCCCCAGAGTGGCAGTTGTTGTGTATTTCAATGTGTCTGCCTCGCTGGCTTTGGCGGAAAGTTCAACGGCAGCGCCCATAAATAAAAACAACTGTTTTCCTTCATTCATTCATTTCATTTTTGTTGTTTTGTTTTCAGCTTTCAGTTTTCTTGTTTGTTTCGCGTTTAATGCATATTAATCATACGCCATGTTTGCCGGCTGCATTTCAATTGGCCAGCTGCGAGATCCGTTGACATTTCCAATGCAAATATTTCTTAGTCATACTCATTGATTAAATTACATTTATGCTGAGCTCTCGACTCTAGCTGAATTCATTTGCTAAACGTAGCCAACGCTAGCTGAACATGTGAAAAATGCAACACGAGACGCTTGCAAAAATGTTTTTAATTAAAAATTTCAGAGCGAAACTGCGAAAAAAAAAATGAACAGAGTGTTGAGCACTAATATTTCACATAATGGGATACTACGAAATGAAATTCCATTAAGGACGCAGCACTCAACGGATATTGCGAAGACTGTCAGGAGATATTCTTTAAGCTGTTGAGGTAAAAGCGCCAAAGGAAGGGATTTATAATAGGTAAAGTAAATTTACTTTATATAAATTTAAGCTAACAACATATAAAAAAAAGTAAAACAAATTTTTATTTAAAATTTGTTATCTAGTTTTAATAATAGAGAAAACTTTTATCTGCTTCTACAGACTATTCTTAAAATATTTAAAAAGAAGGTATATAAATTCTCTATTGTGAACATTGAAATGTGAATTTATGAAGGAATCTCTCTCTCCCTCTCTCTCTCTCTCTCTCTCTCTCTCTCTCTCTCTGTCTCTCTGCCTTACATTCTCTCTCTTGCTCTCCCTCTCCCTCTCTCTGTCAATCTCTCCCTCTCTGACCGCCATGCGAAACGTCAACGTTTGTTTGCCAACAAATTTATGCGCCACGTTAACGAACATTTAGCAATGCTAACAGAGTCGGCCCAGTTGGCACATTGGCCAAGTTGGCAACTATTTTCGCAGGGCTGGCACCAAAATGTGCTCAGAGCGCTGCAAAATAAACGAAAAGTGTCTGCTTTAAGTCAAATGAAATATGCCAAGAAGAGTTGAAGCACTGTGGAGCAGGAGACGGGAAGAGGAGGGCGACTGCATTGAAGATTTGCGTGACGTTTGTTGCGAAAATATTTTGCATAGCAAACGAGGCAACGCTCATTAAAATTCATAAAGCAGCGAGCAGCCAAACGAGGAAAACACCAAAGATGAAAAACTGGCAACAGCCAAATGTGTGATGCCATTACTTTTGCTTTATATTTCTATTTGTTGTCTCGCTGCTCGCTTTGCTTTTGTTTTGGCCCAAAGTAAATTGAAAGAAATAAAATGCGGTGGCATCATAATTGCGCCATCTCGCGCATCTCCTTGCGGGCATAATAAAATTCCACATACGACTCGGGATACCCGGGCCCCGGTGCGATAAGAAACGAATATAATTGAGAAATGTTCGCTGCCTTCGCTGCTGGGACTTGCCTGCGTGGGCGTAACCACTGCGCAGAGCCAAAAGTTTAGTTATTTATTATGCTTGGCAAATATGGAAATTAAAAATATCTTAAGCTGCCTGCCGAGTGCAGCAAATATCCTAAGTAGATTTCGCAAATACTGGAAATTCCATGGACTTGGGCAAATGAGTGCAATGCGGGGCTTTAAGCATAATATGCATAGATTATGAAGCAAAAGTAAACATTACTTAATCAGCATGGCATGAAACGAGCTTGGCTCGGGCTACTTTCAAAGTATTTTCTCCGCTTCAAAAAGTATTTATTATCGTGGGAGGGCGAGCTAAATAAAAGCAGAAACTAAAGCAACAGCAACAACAACAACAGCAACAGCAGCTCCAGTTTAATTTGTTTATTAAATATGAACGAGTACTCAGTGTGCTCCACATCCACTAGGGTATAGACTGATATGGACTGGCTGTCTGTGTGGCTGTGTTTCTGTGTGTGTGTGTAGGTAACTAGTTGCTGGATAAGCTCATCAGAAGGCTCATCATCACGACGCTGGCAAGGACGACACTTTTGAACTACTTTAACTTTGTCTAGTCCTGGGCACTCGGCTCTATCTGCCTCGACATGGGAGGCTCTGCGCTCAGGCCCTTAAAACGTTCGCTGCTGCTCATAAGCAGACGCTTTCATGTGGCAGCGACAGCACAAAGTTTTCAAGGGACGCTGTCGAGCGACTTTTTAAATTAGTCGTAATAAATAATTAAGCATATCGCATGTGGATTTTGGGCCAGGACATGTGACTCGCAAAGCGCAAACAGAAAATTGCAGTTGATATTTTCCTTCTCGTTTGCTTTGGCTCTACTCCGGAGCTGCGGAGCTCACATAATTGGAGCTGGCAAACGAGCAGTTGGCAAATAAAAGTTTTCGCTTTGGATATAACAGCAAAATAAAACATATGCAAATTCAAATCAAATCTCTGAGATATACACAAAAAAAAAAAAAAAAAACAAAAACAAAATGAAAATAAAACAAATAAATAACTTTCTATGCCAAATGCAAATGTTTTACAAACTTTGCAATGTAAATACGCAATTTGCCCAAGACCAAGCCGGAATATTTACTGCACATTTCAATAACAGATACATGCAGCTAATTGCTTCAAGTCCGTAATTGACTTACGAAACAGCCACATGAGGTGTGCTGAAGAGATACATACACAGCATCGAAAGAACTGAAAGTCAATGATAAGTCCGGCTGCAAACAGTACCTGGATTACCTTAAGCACACGCAGCAGCAGGAGGACCTCAGTAAACTGCATGCAAACATCATCGACGGCAATCACATGGACAGCCATTGGCAGTGCGAGCGAGCGATGCGCAAGGAAACACAATAGCTCTAATGTATATAGCAACAGGAAATACGATTCTCCCCCTCCCTCTCACTCTTTCTATCTCTCTCTTTCCAACACACACACCTAAATTAAAGCAGCTAGCCCCGAAGTCAAGCTGCAAGAGCTTCAGCTGGCTGATAGCTGCAGTTAATCTGAGCTAATAGCAGAGCATAATACGGATTATTTACTAGCAATGCAACGATTGGATAGATAGATAGATAGATAATAGTGAAACGCTTGATAGAATATTAATTTCAATATAATTAATGAGAGCTACTAGGATTTATAGAACAAAGGGCTAAGCATTTGCCATCAAATTCAAGTAGAATTTATAAACGAAAACAATTCAAAAACTAACTCGAGCTAAGAATTTATTTAAGAATTTTTTATAGCAGTTTAATTCAGTTAGTTTCAAGATTTTAGAGGCCAATAAATGCATAGTTATTTACCTGACTTATAAAGTCTAAAATTAAAATTAGTTTTTATTTATGTTTAATTTTTGAACTTTAAACGTAAATAAAATATGCATTATTAATTCGACTACAAAAGGTAAAAGGTAAAACTTAGATTGTGAGCTTTATTATCAGAGTTTTATGCATATACAAAAATAAAAAATAAAATAAAAATAAATAAACAAATAAAGAAGTAAAATAAAAATAAATAAATACATAAATAAAGAAATAAAATAAAATCAAATAAATATACCAAACAGAAAATTTGTAAAATATATATAAAAGTAAATTCCTAGTTTGTTTTTCCTTTACCATTTCTGTTGACAGATTCTAAATGAAATATTTTGCAGTTTAATTAACATATTTTGTAAATAAATTAATATGTTTTCAGCCATTTGGAGTTTGTTGATTAAATAAAAGTCTGGCATACTTACCCCCCATTAAATATGCATTTTAAATTAAATTCGCGTTAATTTGTTTTCATCATATTTGGCGAGCTGCAGCTATTCACACTTGCAATAAAAACTAGCAAAATGCGATAATTATTTATAAGGGTATATATTTTTTTATTCGGCTTTTTCATTGTTCAATTGTTTATGAACATATAATAATTATAACACATTTTTTTTTCGCACAATTTAACTAATTAACATTTCGGTTTCATGTCACTTTAAATGCATTTAAGCCATTATATCATTATCTCAAAACATGTAATAAATGAATAAAAATACCCAAAATTGTTCAATTATTCTATTTCCAAAAAATCTACATCTTTTTCACATACAGGGCATCAGCTAGTCGTTCACATCCAAGTTCACATCCAATTTCAGACATTTTTTAATATATTTATGTATGCAAATAAATGCTCTGAGCGTATGTTTCTGTGGGACTCTATGTTTGTGTGTGTGTGTGTGTGTTGGGTTTTCCTTAATTTGTTTTACAGAGCTACCTCATGTTTTAGTCGTTCCTTTTTTTTCCACTGAGTTCTTAATTTAATTTGATGCTGGCCGCAAGGACCGCAATATTTAAGACTTTTTATGGACTCGGCTGGCACAGTCTTTATGAGCTAGTTTTTAACGTCCCAGAGCGCAGCGCGCTTTGCATAACTAATTAAAGTTTGTTGCCTCAATTTAAGCGCCATTCCTTGGCTCTTGTATGCAGCTGCAGCACACAAAGCAATAAATGTAGCAAGAGCAAAAAAAATTATGACAAGCAAAAGGCGTTACCAGCGGGAAGAAGAAGCATTAAAAAACTGAGCGAGAGTCCAGCTGGACTTAAATTAGCATGCTTTAAATGAAGCTTAGCTTGCTTTGCAAAGGCTTAAAGCACTCTATAAGCTAAGCCAATGGCTAATCAATACACAGAAATCCCATCACATGGGACCCTTTAGGAAACTTTTTCTCTCACCCAATTGACCGAGGAGCGAAGCTAACCCAGCCGCAAGGATCTACCGATGAAAAGTTTTCACAAATTATCAGCGCAGTAAATGAAACTTTGTTATGGCACGACCCAGAAATTACACACGCTGCTGATGTAGGTCCCTATACCCTTTATACACATAGACAGCTAATAGAAAGGGTATATCAGCTAGCAAGAGAAGCAGGCAGATATGAAAAAAATAACCAATGGAATTTTCAATATATATATATATAAAATATAATATGTATTTATTCATTTTATTTTTTATTTGATTACCAACTCAATCGACTCTACTGGGTAACTGCAGAGTCGCACAGCTTGGTGAGCTTTCTGCTTATGGACCGATAAACTTTGAAAAGTTGCGCTGGCCGAGCCATCATTGCTCGAGTTGTGTGTGGCCTCCACGCGGCGACTGGGCAGGCGCCTCACGTATGGCACACTTTCGTGTAGTACAAATATGTAATGGGAGTTTTACAAACTGGCCGCGGAGCAGGGCCAGTGGTGCTAAGCCACGTGCTTGCGTACCAGTTAGCGTACAATTAAAAAGACAAATAGCACAGCGAACTGGTCAAGGCCCCAGGAGAACAGGAGACCAGGGGACCAGTAGACCAGGAGTCCAAACAAGCATCAGCAGTTCGGGGCTCAGTGTAAATCACATTTGGGGAATAACATTTTAGTTGGGTAATTAAACTTATTGAAATAAATTGCCAATTTGCGGTCAGGTTTGTGGCGCTTCGGTTTTTAACTTTTAATGAAATGTGCGCAAAAACTCTGGAGCTGGACAAAAAGCGCCAAAGCGGAAAGCAGCCAACTTAAAAGAGAATATAATGCAACGGGTCAGCGAATGGCTGCAAAAAAATTGCAAGTTTTAATGCGGCACAAATACAAATACAAATATCGTTTTTATGTGAGTTTTTCCTCACACACACACACAGAAACATTTATATATATATTATATATACTATATAAGTTTTTTTCTTTTTCTCTTCTCTCTGCACATACTCTTTGCACTATTTGTTTGTGTGCTTAATGGCGTCGAAGCGAAATGGAAAAGCGCCAACCTTGTTGGCACTTTACAAGAAAAATATTATGCCACTGATGGCTGATGGCAACTCGTTCGCGAGCTTAGTGTCAAGAGTTGCTTGCACCATTACGAGGGCGTACGTTGAGTGAGGGTGGTGGAGGCGTGGCGTGGCGTACAGTTGCATTTACTGTTTATCCACTAATCGAATGTTGGATCAGGCAATAAAAGCATTCCATAGACTGGCATTGATTAAGGTATTGTTTCGAGCTGATAAGTATTTTTGAAACAGAGTGCAAGAGCAAAGTACACATTGAGTAAGATATGGCTAGCTCATCCCTTAAGCTGTTCAGTGCGGGGCTAATATAGCCGCAAGCATATTGTTGCGACGAACAGCATGTGAACATTCTATTGAAAATGTTTCGAATCGTGCGCAGAGCAAACTTGACAAACTTTTCTTGCCATAAAAAACATGCCACAAAGTGAACAACAAGACAATCAGGCAGACAGTCTATTGAAAAGTTAAAAAAAAAGTAAGCCGAAGCAAGGCAACGCACAGCGTATAAAAACCCAACTGAGACGCACATTAATAAAGTTGGCAACTTGCAGTTAACTTTGCCCGTGAGTGTGCTTAAACATTATAAACAACAACAACAACAAATGGGCAAACAAACGACTAAATTACTTGGGCCGACAGGCGCCTAAAAGTATACAGCACGCACCGAAGCAATAAACAATGTGAAACCGCAGCGCATCGTAGCAGGAGTAGGAGCGAGAGCAGGAGGAGCACGAGCAGGACTTCTTACGGCAAATGGCAAACTGATTTAAAATTAAGCGAAATGATTTTACCTAACGCGCTGCACAACACGCAAACACAGCCCACAAATGAGTATCATCAATCACGCGGCACCGAAACGTGTGTGTGTGTGTGTAGGTGTGGGTTTGGCTTGCGAAGGGGTAGCGCCAGCCAAGTGAGCGAAGGGCTAACTTTGTAGAGAACAGCCGGAAGTTGGCTTACAGCGTCTTTAGGGGAAATGCTGCGGATATTCCAGATATTAAGTAGCCGTCCCGTTGGCCAAGCATCAGCTGCAACTGCGCCCAACTTTTTTAATAATTTTCCTGGTCTCGGCTTTGGCACAGCAGTCAATTATGCTAATAAATTCAATAAACAAATTGCTGACTTGGCTTGCAATCCGCCATCATTGTCTTGCCATTGGCTAAGCCTGCCCCAGTTACGCTCTCTCACTCGCACTCACTCGCTCTCCTCTCTCTTTCGCTCACTCTTTAAGCAATAAAGTTGTTGGCCTAAGTGGCGCACTTCAAGTTTTGCGGTTTGTCGCAAAATACACAAATTCTAAAGTTCGTCTCGCACTTTGCCAGCTGCCACACCTACACACACGCACACACACACATACACACAATTGCAATTGCCTCTCGTTCAGCTGTTTGTGCGAGGCTAATAGCTGCTCGGCGTTGGTGTTGATAACTTCCAACGGCTGCCGGGCGGAAATTGTTGCCTCGTTTAGTTTATTTATTTGAAAATGATTTCGCCAAGAAAACCGCAGGTACTTGAAATTAAATTATTTACATTTCCCTGTCATCAGCGCAAGCCGAGAGAACGAACCATACACTCGACAACAGATTCACATCAGCTTCTCGCCTCTCGCCTCTTGCGCTCTCCTTGCTACCCCGCTCACGCCCAACAGCGAAAACTTTGATAATTTGCATTGTTCTCACTCTTCATGTGCTTGGCAGACTCTTAAGTTGCCATTGTTTATATTTGGATATGTTGCAAACTTCACATGCTTGAGGCGAGAAAGAGAGAGTGTGTGAGAGAGAGAGAGAGAGCGAAAGAGAAAGAGAGAGACATAAGTACTTAAATTCATTATTTTTCAAGTGCATTCATAAAGTGAAATGAAATATTCTATACGTTTCTTATATTTCATACACATTTCTTTTCAAGCTTAACGAAATATATATATATTTAATATATTTTATAAATAACTTTAAAATATATTGAAAGAACTTAAAGTAAATTTAAATTGTTGTTGAGCTTTAATTAATCATATATACATATTTGGAACAGTTTCTTAAAGACTTCATAGTGACCTACATGAAATGCCACTCATTAATAACTCAATTGAATAAGATAGGTGAATATATTGCAGATTAAAGAGCTTTGATAAATATGTGAAACACATTCGAAATATAAAGTATTAAATAGAAAGAAAGATCCACATGTATAGTTCATTCATATATAATATATAGACTTGACTTCACTTTCATTGCATAGTTCACTCATATATAAAGATTTCTGCCATTCTTCTCAAGATATTAGCCATGTGGAAATGCCAGTTTATTATATTACAAATGTGTGGGGAATGCGCAAATACCACAAGCAGCTACAATTCCAAGTGATATCTATAAATTATATTAAGCGCACAGCAGATAACTGAATTACTATATAATATTCGTTATGCCCCTAAGCAGCTGCAATTAGCCAAGGAAAAGTATGCATGTATATCGTACAATAATACATATACAGCATATAGCAGACGACATTAAGTCGCATATGAGGCAGATTAAATGGTGCTCCGAGAGATACATAAATTATGAGCACAGCTGACAGCTAGGCGGATTGTGAGACGAGATTCGGAATTTCAGACAGCCGAGACAGAAGGAGTGCAGGAGGCAACTGGCTCAGTCTGCGCGTCCTTGCGAGCATGTGGCAGTGGCAGTGGGCGTGGGCGTCGGCATGGGCGTAGCTGCTGCCAAATAAGACAAATTAAGGCAGGGCACACACACACACTCGAAAGATACAACATGTTAACAGCGACAATAACAAGTTATGATACAGTCGAGGCCATAACAATAAAATGCAAAGAGCAACTTGCCAAATTCATTTCATTTCACAAAACTATGTCGCAAATAATAAACTGGCGAGCAGGAGCAGAAGCAGGAGCAGGAGCAGGAGGAGGCCACACAGCAGAGTACATGTAGATTGTCACGTGTAGTTCCTTATATTTGGCAGCCTGATTTTGGGACAGCTTATCCACGTTGATAGACGGCAGCGACCACACTGAGCGCTAAAAGTATTCGGCAAGTAGATTTTTGACTTGGCATTTACGACAGCGCCGCCATTAAGCGTTTCAGCGATCCGCACGTCACACTAAGACCCGTCTGGTCTACTGCGCGACTGGAGAGATTCGTGTGGCGGCCTTTGAAAAGTTTTTTCTACGTTTTTCTCATTTTTTTTTTTCGCACGATTTTAGCATGGACTTAGTTGCCCATATGCATGAGTGTGTGTAGAAGTGTGTGCGCACACTTACACTTACTTATAAAGCGCTTTCTTCTAACCGCACAGCACATTAAGTGTTGTCCTAGAGTGTGTCTACCACTCCCCCATCCTCTCCCTCTCCCTCTCTGCCAGTGTGTGTGGCGTGCAAATCTTTGAGTTCGTGTCCCGAGCTTAACTTTGATTTCTGTGTGTAACTTTCTCACTTAAACGGGCGTTAGAGCGTTACAAACTGTCGACTGGAAAAAAGTTGAGGCCGTCCGACAAGGGAATTGCATAAAACTTATCCCGTTGCTTAAACCATAGTCAGGATTCCCACTGAAGTTCACACTTAAAGCAATGCATTGCCACAAAAGTGTGAGCTATATATGTCATATATATGTATATATATAAATAAAAGCAAATATCTGACAAGTTTCTCTCAATCAAAAACCTATATCGATTTTACATTCTCGTTTGCCATTCAAATATTTAAGAACCCATTTTGATGGCAGCAAAAAGCTTTTATGGGATTTTATTTGCACTCTGTGAGCAGCTTAACATTTTGTGTCATTCAGCTTATTGATTCGAGCAGAAATATTTACGAAGCTGGCAAAAATGTCGAAATGAATAAAAGTGCAACATAAAACTGAAACCAACTCGACAGCCGGCCACAAAAAGGATCGCAAAACTTTCTCGCACAAACACAAAATACGAGCCGGCAGCGAGGCATCGGGCGCTTAGGTTCTTTGGGGTTTTGTTTCTTACGAGGCGGCACTCAGCGGGTGGAGGGGTGGGTGGTGCCCCACACCACAGCGCTGCTGTGGAATGTATTGTGTGGCTTTCACAATTGAAGTGCAGAAATTGCCATGTAGCAAGAGATAATGTTATTTGTGCCCGACCACAGGAAACCCTTCAGGCGCACCAGCCCAAGATAAGATGGCGAGTGCGAGCAATTTGTGGTCACGCCCACGCTCAGGCGTGACATTTGAAAATTCTTTAAATATTAAAATCTTGATTAAGTTAAATGCGCATTTGGGGCGAACGCGACTTAAGTACACATTTCACATTTACCATGCACATAAACTGATTCCTTGGCTATATGCCACAGCCAAAAAGTTGGCCAACAACAAATCTCTTTCGCTGTGTAGGCTGTGCTTTCTCGACTGGTGTGGCTGTCCGATGGGGGCGTGGCATATAAATTTAAAAACTTTACGCACGATTTGACAAAATGGCAGTTCCTGTCAACAGGCGAAGGACAAGCAACTTGAAGACGGACGCAGCGATGTTACGCATTTTAAATTTGTTTGCGTCTCAAATATAGAGATATATATACACATACATACATATACATTTATAGAGAGAGTGAGAGAGAAGACAGAGATTAAAGCATATTTACACTGCGTATCGCAGTTCAATTAGGTGAAATTTGCGCTGATTGAGGGCGAACTTATCTAAATTTTGTATACCCTGAACCCATTGAAAATGGGGAATAAATGGGGTATATTGCATTTAATCAAAGAATGTAGCAGACAGAAGGAGACATGGCTGACCCCACAACGTGTAAGCTGAGTCGATTTAGCCCTGTTCGCCTGTCCGTCCGTCCAAACGTATATATAAACGCGTCGATCTCAAAATATAAAGGAGCTATAGACTTGAAATTATTTTCCTATGTCCGTGTATATCACGCACATATCGAATTAGTTTCAAAATATCGATAACAACTTTCGTCATTTTGTCATCGATTAAAAACATTATTGAAAATTAGTTGTAAAATTATATCTTCTACATCTTTAAAGCAAAATTATTTTGTAGAATTTCTATATTCTTTATATTACGCAAAAAGACGCGAATAATTATTGAAATATGAGTTAATCGAAGGCTTCAGGGGATCTCGAAGTCGGGCACTCTCAAATAGAGCTTTCTTATATGATTTATAAGAAAAGGTTGAAGCCTTTCAAGGGTCGCTATTCGCATTTTTATACCCTGAACCCATTGAAAATGGGAAATCAGGGTATAATGGTTTTGTTAAAATGTATGTAACAGGCAGAAGGAGGCGTGGCAGACCCCACAAAGTATATATATTCTTGATCAGGGCGACGAGCTGAGTCGATTTAGCCCTGTCCGTCTGTCTGTCCGTCCGTCCGTCCGTCCGTCCGTCCGTCCGTCCGTATGTTTGAACGCGTCGATTTCAGAAGATATAAGAGCTAGAGACTTCAACTTTTTTTTAAAATGTCCGTAAAAACAGCGCGCATATCGAGTTTTTCACTAAAAAACGATAACTCATTCCGATAGTTTTTTATCGATAAAAAACCTTATCGAAGATCACTTAAATAATTATATCTCTTACATCTTTCAAGCTAGAGTCTCCAAATTTAAAATGTATATTAAGATGTATTTTAGACAATTTCGGTTTTTGTTAAAATTTACCCCCCACCCCTAAATCCACCCCCTCACCCTCATCTTTGTAAAAGTCGTATATCAAATACTAGAGACTTGTGCTTCGGTATGCACATACATTTAAACATCATGATTACGTTCTGTAAGTTTCATTACGATCGTACGTCTAGAAATTAAATTATTCAACAAATAAGTTCTCATAATATTGCCAACACTGCAGCGCAACCCAAGAGCAATAGGTTATAAATTTATAACTCCTACATTTTTAGAGCTATAGTCTCCAAATTTTAAAAGTATATTCCAATGCATTTTATACAATTTCGGTTTTTGTTATATTTTGGATACCGGCTCCAAATTCACCAGAATCCCCAGTGAAGGTCAGATTCTAGTATAGCTAATTGTGAATGATTTGATTTGATGTTTTCTTTTAAATGCCAAATATTCAATAGAATATGTAGATCATATGCTGAAACTTTCATTAAATTCGGTTTAGTCAATCGACGTTAAAAAATAACAAAATGTTTGGCCAATTAACAAACGCACGTGCTGCAGCAACAGCAGTTTTCCAATACGTGTGCACACATACATTCAAACATCTTCTAGCACATTCTTTGAATCACATCAGCAGTTAGTTTCGTTTAGTTCTGCTAGATGGCGTTGCATCAGTGAATCTATTTCAGCTTTGACATTGCAAATGAGAACAGAGGAGTGGCGTCATGGTAGAGGGCGCGGCGCTCGATCGCGAGGTCCCCGGTTCAAATCCTGCTGGGCGTATTGTAGTTTTCTTTTAATTGCTTCAAAACTTTTATATATTTGTGATTAAATTTCTCTCATATTTTTTCAAAAATCGAAATTGAAATTTTAACATTTTTATTAGTTTGGTTGTTCTTGCTTATTCTTAAAGTCACATCAGCAGTTAGTTTGACTTAGATTTGGTAGATGGCGCTGTAGCAGTGAATCTATTTCAGTTTTGACATTGAAAATTAAAACAGAAGGGTGGCGTCAAGGTAGAAAGCGCGGCGCTTGATCACAAGGTCTCGGGCTCAAACCCGGAGCGTGTCGGAATTATTGAAATTTGAACCATACTAAATGTGCTTTTCTATTATTTTGGTTCAGGGTAGTATCTAGTCGAGCACTCTCGACTAGAGTTTTCTTACTTGTTTCTTTTTTTTTTAATTTTCTGTCTTTTGTTTCGCGCGTACATATTCAATTTTTGCCGGGAAGCCTACTTAAGTTGTCATTTTGATTGCTTTTGAAGCCAACGCTAATTTCTCGTCCCCCTCCGTTGCGGGCCGCATGTGTCTTGGCTGTCTTTCATCTATCATTTTGTCAGTCTGTCGCGGCTAACACAATTTCCATTTATTTTTTCACGGCTTTTCGTTATCGCTTCTTCCTTGTAGCTGCCTCTTTTTGCGTATTTACATACTGATTCGCTGGTGACATTTGTGCGGAAGAGAATATAAGAAAATTAAATAAGAATATAAATCGCACAGGGAATGCCACCAAATTAGGCCTCCATTTACAGACATTGAATTATTGAGTTAAAGCAGCTCACGAAAACAGATGAGGAAAATGATAAAAATAAAATGAAATAAAAATGCGAGACGCGCTTTCTGTTGACGTTAGTCAACTGACAGATTTTCCGTGTCAATTCGGGGAAAAATCTTTGCAATCGATCGAGCCGATTTCTGGCGAGTGAGACGCAATTAAATCAGACTCAATTCAGATTTGGTATTCTATATTTAAATCCATAAATAATAAAGCTATTAAGTCACTGTCTGCCAATTGTCAAATTGATTCATTGACTACTTATAGCAGTTGATTAATGATTTAAATATATTTTCTTAAATGTTATTTATGTTCCGATATTTTCAGCATGAATAAGATTGGCTTTAAGTCTGAAACTCTTAGAGATGCCAATGAAGCTGAATGTTAGAGATATAAAGGATAAATAGAAATACTATGGAATGACCAAATAGAACTGAAGGAAAAAAGTTTATAATAATTGCATGTTTAAAGCCCATCAAGCTCGTTGTTAAGCGTAAATGTTGTCCTTGGCCATTTCATTTGCTATTCACATCACTTACGGCAACTTTAAAACAAATTTGGATTAATGTGCGTCCAGAACTTACCTGCAAAGAAGAACAAGAAAGTGTAATCAAAAATCATTATTGAGTCGATACGTGTGCGAGCATAAACATTAGATAAGTAATTCATTTAAAATTTACAGCTAACGCCCGCACGCATTTGGAAATAATTGAAAATTCTGGTCGAGCATGTGACATTAAACGAAGGCAACAAATATTTCAGGCTCCACTGAGCTATGAATTAAATGGATTCAGCTCTGATGTGAGCCAGAGAGCTACTAGCTACTGCTGCTGGCTTAGCGTTTGCCTCTTTGGCTGCTGAAATGGCACGACCCGATCTCTCTCTAGCTGTATCCAATTGAAGGAGCCAGCAGCAGCACTTGGATACTTTCACATCAAAGAATCCACTTTTTAGCTGGAGGCCTCAGGTTCCTGCGTAACAATAAGCGAAAAGGCGCAGTCGTAGCTGCACTGCTAGCCACAACAAAAGTGTTGGCAGAAATGAGCATGCGGCAAATGAGATTTTTAGGTCAACAAAGTCCAACCGGGGAATTCTTTAGGGCCATGCCAACGCCATTTATGTGTCACTCGCTTTTAATACTCTAGCAGAATGTCGGCTGAATTTTTGTATATTAATATATTTTTAAAGAGAATAGAGATTACATTTAAAAGTGAAGTTTTTATTAAGAATGAAAGTTGACAAAAAATTAAATTATATTAATTTATTAGGAATAATATAAGAAGAAAAGAAATGTGAAAAAAAGTATAATAATATTTATTTTTATTATTTTCTTAGCTCTTCATCAACACCTCTGTATATAGAATTTGAATCAGTTCAATCTTTATTACTATACAATCCGATTCTGTCAATTTAGCGTATTATTTTGACTATTTTATAGACTAATTTATATAGCGTATACAATGCTCGTATTCATAAAACCAATTTCAGCTTCTGCACATTTTTTTTTTTTCCTTTTTTGTTCACTTTTACTACAGCTTTTTCTTTATTTTCTCTTTTTTTTTTTTTACTTTTCTCTGCCTGAACGCTTTGAAGCTGTGCTGCGCGCCACTCGCCAGCCACGTGTGCTCATTTCTGTCCTTGCTTTTTTAACTGCTGTAACCAACTGGCGCTTTATAGGCCAAATAAACAGCGCAGGCGGACAGACGGACAGGCGGGCAGGCGGGCTGGCGGTTAGGCGGGGTCTAATGGGTTACGGGCTGACATAACACTTTTGTGCGTTACTTTTTGCCTGCTGGCAGTCCAAACAGCTATTCATGCAGTTGGTCACGTGGCTGTGTGTGGTGCGTTTTTTAGTCCGCTTGCCGCAATCACAGTCTCTAGTTGAGAGCGGAGCAGCGGCGGGGGCGGGGGCGGGATGGGCGAGAGTGCATTACATACTTATAGGCACTTAAGCGACGCATTTCAGCGCTGACCTGAATATCCAACTGCCAATAGTATTGAGAGAGTGCAAGAGCAGCTCAGCTGATGAGTGTCGCAAGTGTGTTGAGGTTTTTTAGGCATGTAAACTTGGGCTGGCTTAACTATTTATAATCAACACACTGACCTAAATGAATCCAACTATTTAATGCAAATGCTAGGTATGCAACTTTTCAAGACTGCCGACTCCTGCTGTTGCATCTGCTGCTGCTGCTGGCAGCCGAGTAGTAGCAAATGTTTTCATTCAATTTTGCATCTGTGGAGTTCATTATATTTTCACATCATTACCAAGGCAGACGCTGGCAGTCGTCTGGAACAGCCAGCAACGAGAAGCGCTGCACGTTTTGCTATAACTATGCTAATTTTAACTCGTTTCGAAAATAACAAACTCACATGTAACTACGCCAGAGCAAGCGAGACAGAGGGAGAGAGAGAGAGACGACCAGAATGGAGTGTGGAGCAGACGAGAGTTGTTAGCGCGCCGTAGCAGCTTGGCCCCCAGACAACCAGAGGCAGATATCCGATGCGAGCAGGACACGAATACACAGACATGCACAATTATTAAGCCAAGACCTGCTGCGAGCTTGCCATGCAGATTTCCCATGTCGCATGTTCTTACCTACAGTGATGATGGTTTTATATGTATCTGTGTGCTGGTTGTTGTATTGGGCGAAAATTGTACGTTTTACTTCTTTTTTTTTTTGCACATTTTCCTGGGTCTAAATTTCGTGTTTGGCCAACACAGAGATTGCTGCTGCTGCTGCTGCTGCTGCTGCTGTTGCCAGTGGTGCAACGCGGCGTATGCGTAATTTTGCAACAGACTGAATTCCATTCACTATGGTTAAATTTTACAGCCAGCTGCCAACTGCAGTTGCCGCTGCCGTTGCCATTGCCAGAACAGTCACTAATGACTCGCTCCAAATGACGAGTGCTCAACACATTTACAGCTGCTAATCATTTTGGAAGCTCCATGGAGTGCATAAAGCCGCATAATAACCCGAGTTACAAAATCAAAGCATGCTTTTCAGCGCGCATGAAGCTCAGCGAGGGTGAATAATATGCACTGTATACGAGTTAATTACCACTCAAATATCTTCTCTAGTATTCCATGTGCTTAAATTTTTACTTAATTTTGCAACACAAAAAAAACGAAGCTATTTATGAATTATGATTAGTCCAAATGGACGACCACACACTGTGCCACAAATGTACAGGCACAAAAAGTAGTAAATTAGAGGTCATAAATAATTGGAATTAATTTCAGGCGACACACACACACACACAGAGGCAGTACATTTGATGCAAAAAGTGAATGCTATATGGAGCTAATAATGGCAATGACATACTGTCTGCTCACGGAGCACACACACACACACAGACAGAGGGACCCCAACACATGACACATAATCGCATAAAAGCAATAAACTGGGCAAAAGTAGCAGCATGACTGACTGACTGAATGAATGACTGTGGGACTGACTGACTGACTGACTGAGTGGGTAGCCAGCCCGGTTAGCTGGTCGGATTGGATGGTGTGTCAAGTGAGTAAAGCTGCTGGTAAAATGGGTGCAAAGAAGTTGTCTTCAGCACTTACAAAGTGTGTGTATGCGTGTGTGGCAGACCGTTTCTGTGCCAGCCAAACGTAACTCGAGCGTAAATGCAACAAAGCTTTAATGCAGCCAGGATCAGTGAACAAAGGGAGCAGCTGGCAAAGAGTGCTCTTAAAAATATATTACGCCCGCATCATATAAATCAACATTGAGAGAGATGAAACAGATGGCTAGAAAATAAAGTTCTAGCCGTAAATTGAACTACAGATGGACGAATTCACTAGAAGATAAAACGGCAGGGAAAACTATATAGTTTAAAAATGCTTTTCAATGGAAATGATATTCAGCATGCTCACACTCAATTAAGGCAAAAACATTTTGTATAGAAAAATAATTTCTAAAAAATCTGCCCTTTGCTGTGAACTGAGAGCGGCATTGAAAAAGTATGTTGCAAAAACATTTTTCAGCGCGAATTGCAACAGCAGGGGTAGCCAACTAACGGTTTATTAGTATGTATGGCACAGATGCCAGTGACCATGTCGACACAGCTAACATGTTGCGGCTATTGCAGGAGCAGCAGCAGCAGCAGGAGCAGCAGCTTTGGCTCCGCCTCCGTTGATGTTCGTGTTGGTGTGATGTGGTCATGTCATTGCCTCGGCATGCTGATAAAAATTTTCAACAAACTTTGAGCTAACGACAAGCCCAACCACACACTGTGAAAAGCTATATATGTGCGTGTGTGTGTGTGTGTGTGTGTGTCGAGGAGTGCAGCATCTAACGAGCTTGGTCTGAGCAGAGACTGAGTGCACGACTGCCTCTTCGCTTCCTGGGCGACTCTCCGCCAATTTCAGCGTTCGCTACGCGGCACTTTTTTGAAAAATGGCCAAACACTATTAGCTCTTACTTTTGGCGGAGGGAGAATGGGGGAGCAGAAGCTACGTCTAAAATATTAGTTTGTACATGTTTCGTGTCATAAAACCTTAGAGTAGTCTGCTTCCTTTTTTTTGTGTGTTGGTTTTGGTATTGCAATTGCAGCAGCAGCAGCAGCAGCTGTCCATAAATTTCGTTCTGCTTCTTTTTGTGGGTGGATATACATACATACATATATATTTTATATAAATATAAAAAATGTTATACAAATATTTAACGTGGATTTATGATACAATATTTGATAGGTACAACTAGATATATTTCGTTTGGCTAGAAGAAATAATAGTGGACAGCTGTGACAGCTATTCGATTCAAATAGATTCACCAGAATGGAATTGCATTTTGAATGAATGCACACAAAAAATATTTAATAAATTTTCAGCTTGAATAAAAAATCTAAATAAAAAGTTGAAATATATAAAATGTCATATTCTATGCTTAAAATAAAAATAAAAATCCTGTTAAGGATTTAGTTAATAACAGCTTAAAACAAAGAATAATAAAACTAAATATTAATATTAATATTTTTATTTATTATTTATTATTTTTTATTTATTATTTATTATTTATTATTTATTATTTATTATTTATTATTTATTATTTATTATTTATTATTTATTATTTATTATTTATTATTTATTATTTATTATTTATTATTTATTATTTATTATTTATTATTTATTATGTATTATTTATTGTTTATTATTTATTGTTTTGTTTTTAACTTATTATTTATTTTTATTATTAATTTATTAATTTAAAATTTAATAATTTTAAAATATAACTATTATTATTATTTTATTTTATTTAATTTTTTTTTTTTTTTTAAGGCTGAGCTGTATTTCCTTCTGCTCTTGGCCAACTGTTGCCTTAGGCTTGCATAGACAACGCCCAAATGGTTCATCAACCCGTTTTTTATTTGTTTTCAATTTTCCGCACAATCGAACGAAGGGACGACAACAGTTTTGACTGTCGCCAATCGCACGAGGAACCCTCAAAGAGCAAAATATACAATCAATCTGTGTGCGAGTGCGTGTCTCTCTCTCCCTCTCTCTCTGTGTGTGTGTGTGTGCGAGAGGAAGAAGACGAAACCAGTGCCATAAATAAGCAGACTTTTCAACACATTAAACACAATAAATCCGAGCCGTAACAAAGACAACGAGTAAACAACTTGACGCGTCTGCCAAACTGAGCGTTGACTAATGTCAACATCGGCCCAAAGCAACAACAACAATAGAGGGAGAGAGAGACAGAAAAAAAGAGAAGGCTAAAATATGTCTGTGAACGGCAGCTGGCGCTGTGAACTCGCTGAGTAATCTAAAAATCCTCATGGCACACACAGAAAATCCAATTGACTGTGGAGGCATTGTTGTGCCAGAGCTGAAGCAAAGCCGCAACACATTTGCCAGCATTAGTGAGATTGCAATTACTACTGTTTGAGTGGGAATGCGAGTATCCCTCTCCCTCTCTCTCACTCTCTCTCTCTCTCTTTGTGTGCACGCGCCCAAAAGCAGAGACTGTAAAATATAAGCATCGCACACAATGCAACGAGCTAAACTGCAGCCGGGCATGATGATGGAGAGATCAAAGGCTGGAGCCAAGAATTTTTGCATCAGTTCGTTGGCTCGCCGCTCGAGCCGTGCCGCCTTTAATAAACACACTCGACCGGCAGCTGACATTGATGTAGAGCACTCGAGAAATGTCAAGTTGTCGCTCAGTTTGTTTTGCTCTTCGCTGCCTATGGAGAAAAAAAGAAAGAGTGAAACGAAACAATTGCATAGAAAGTAGAGACAACTAATAAAGCTAAAGTGTCAACAGGAGCTAGCTGCCTGAAATCCCAGATATTAGAGACCGTACGTATGCATTGCAATTGATGTATCCTTCTTTATCGTGAGCGAAATTGGAATTTCAGCCAAGTAATTGCACAGTTCAAGCCTCGGCAGGCCAAACAAACGGCCTGCTTGCATCTCGTTCAATCGAACCACCTACCCACCACACACGCAGCATCGCACCACCCGAGTTTCTATCTGCATGCTGTGAAAGGTTGTTTGAAAAAAAAGAAAAAAGAAATCGTGTACTACATGAGTTTGCCTTTTCTCTCAATTTTTCTTTTTTTCCCAATTCAATTTAGCCAAATGTAATCGATGCTAAAGCGTGCAAGGAAATACATGACACAATCAAAATACAAGGTCGTTCGCTTGAATAATGTATGTGGCTGAGCTGAGGGCAGGCACACGTGTGCGTCGAGCGGGAGTTTATTTAAAAATTGCATTTCAATTCGATGAGACATTGAATAAGCTTTAAGCTTGGAAATGTAAACGAAATATATACAGCTGCATATATGTAAGATAAAAAAAAATAATAATAAAAAAAAATAAATAAAGTAAATAAATAAAAAATAAATAAATAAATAGTATGAGTGCGCAGTTAACAAGCAAATATAAAATATTTATATGTGTATATCAATATCAGTAAAAACCAAAACATCTCTTAGTTAAGCGATTAACAGATAAAGGCTGAACTTCTGCTCAGTTCTTCTGCATACAGTTCTGTTCATAAAAATGGCAGTGGCTATAACTTTTGGCTTCATAGTTAATAAATCATATTAAAGAGAACAATTTGTTATTAATTTTTAAATAATATTCATATATAATAAAAACTAATAAGAATTTGAGTTGAAAGCACAAAAATCTGTCCGTTCCAAATTATGTGAAACATTAATCCTAAGTGCCTAAGCCGTAATAATTAGTCGTGAGCCTCTATCTACGGTCACAGGCTTCACAGTTTTATTTAAGTTGAACCAATTTACTATATTTATTTTCAAAATTATCCATTTCCATCGAAAATGAAAAGCTGCACATTTTTCATTAATTAAAGCCAAAACCTACAAATATGATATATATATAAATATTTTCGTTTATAATTAAAACTGATTTTACTATGTTCTCTGTCCATGATATGGAATACCTATGTCCCATAGGTTGTCCATGAATTACCCTTCCCATTCCATATGAATGCTATGAGCTATGAGGATGCGCAATTGCCAGTTGTCGGCTTTGCATGTTTCATGTGACGAACTGTACTTCACGGATGTCACGCATACGCAGAGTGACACCGAACGAGCTGCACAGGCAGCTGCTACATGCATTCAATTGGGCTGGCTGATTTACTGAATGCCATTAAGATAATTGTACGCTATTTTATTTCATACATAAAAATTTGATTTTCAGTCTGCCACAGTGGAATCAAAATGCAATCAAAAATGTGCGTGGGGCCAAAGTGGCTGCACCTGTAGTGCTTGCTACCTGAGTTGCGTGTGTGTGTGTGTGTGGAGCTATTGAGTATTTTGATTAATGAAGCTGCCATTCAATAGCGCAGGAAGCGGCGCCCACTGCCGCACCAAATTGAACTGTTGCATATGTCAGGTACGGCAGAGATAGTTGTGCCGATACGCCAAGGCAGGGTGGGGTAGAGGGGTGGCAGGAGGCATGCAGGTAGCTTGCAAATTGGGAAAATGCCGAACACATTTCGTTTACTGCCAGCTGCAATCTGTGAGATACTTTTTCATCTATTTTCTACCGGCATTTGCATAGCTCGCACGCCGGGTAGCTCACCCGTTCGCCCGTTCGCCCGTTCGCTACCCGGGCTGCCTGTTAACCCAGTTGCACCTGCGAAAACGCCCTGCAGTTTGTTAGTTTGTTTGCAGTTCGCTGTCAAAAGAAAATATGTCAAAAATCAGCAGAAGCTGAACGTGGGGAAAAAAACGAAAACTTTCTTCGATCGCCTACAGCTTGGGTAGCCCACATACGACCACGACCACGACCACGCCCACTCCCCACTACACATTTTCTCTTAGCTGTAGGCTAACTGTCTTGTGCTGCACTGGAGCTGAAGCCTTGTCTGACAGCGAGCCGGCAAACTGTTTCTCGTCTACGAATTTCGTTTGTATTTTTGCAAGAGGAAAAAAAAAACAAAATTCCATTTGCTTTTCACAAGAGCAGCGCTCATATCTGCATTGGCAATTGTGCCGAACAACAGCTGAAAGTAAATCGCAGCGCTTTTTGCACTGAACGCTCTGCAATTGCTCGATTCAATGGCTCAAAGCGCTGAGAAAGTGAAATCGCGCTATCGATAGGGCAAATAACTAAGCGCCTGCCAGTCGAGTATGACTGTATATGTATCATATACATATATGATTAATGAACCGGCTAGGCAGCTCGATGCGAAACGCGAGTGCTCTTGCCACGGCTTGCCCAGGCTGTGAACGAAACTTTGCAGAATATTCAATTTAATTTAATTGCAACAGAGTCGAGTTTCAGCGATGCGCCGCGCTGCACTGCAGGCGTGTCGATAAAGTGCGCTTTTGTAGCCTACTTTTCAGCGCGTGAAAATTTCGCTCGCCCATTCTCTCTCTCTCTCTCTCTCTCTCCTGTCTCTTTCTGTGTGAGTAATGAAGTGCCTTAAATATTAAAACCAATTTACGTGACAACATACGCGTGTTATGATGCTTGTTACCCGCATTGTTGTTATTAATTCCGTGGCCCCCGAAACGGAAGCAGCTGACGTATTTCCATGGCCCTGATGCTAGTCATGGTACTTACGGCCGGACTCTGGACTCCGGCCACCAGGCCACCAGTCTCCCAGTGTGTCTCGTAAACTTTTGCAATTAATCAAGATAGGCCAACCAGCAGCCCGAACAACAGCCGACGACAACGACGCATTTGCATGAATCTGCCATATGGCAGTCGCTACCTGGCCATCTCTGCACTCTCGCCCTCTCACTCTCCATTCTCTCTCTCGCTCTCTCTCTCTGCATCATTCTCTCTTACGCTCGCTGTGTGGGCGAAAAAGATTAATATTAATAACTGCGACTAGCGCAGCGGTTGGTCAGCAAGTGGCATAATCATGATTTATGGCATGCAATTAATAAGCGACATGGACCGGACCGGACCGAAGCGGAGCGGATCGGATCGGACAGGCGGCAGGAGCCGCAATCGAAAGCTGTTGAAATGCCTCCTGCAGCTGCCCCAGTAATGCATATTGTTTAAAGCATGTTGTAATCTCCTTGTAGTGGCTTTCAATCAAGCGTCAGACACCGCGCAACAAAATATTTAATGGCCAATGCCAACACATTTAATGAACGTATCGAAATATGCGATAAAAAGCTAAATATTTATTTTACGGTAAAATATGGAACATTTAGATATGCAAAATATTGAAAAAAAAAATGTTTATAAAGAAAAAAAAAAATAATAATAATAATAAAAAATATATAATTATGAAGTAATTTTATTTTACGGTACAAAATGGAAAATGTAACTATGCAAAATATCGAAAAAAAAGAAAATGTTTATAAAGAAAATACTCGCTTTATGTTGAAAAAAAAAAAAATAATTAAATAAAAATAAAATAAAAATAAAAATAAATAATATATAATTATGAAGTAATATTTATTTAATTTATATTTTTTTTACGGTAAAATATGGAAATTTTAGATATGCAAAATATTGAGAAAAAAAATATATTTATAAAGAAAACTTTGTACAGAAAAAAAAAATAAATAAATAAAATAAAATAAGTAAATAATAATAATATTAATAATTATATATAGATATTTCAGATACTTCATTTCAACATCCAACTATGCTTTAGTCATAACAATTAAAATGATAATTATGCTGCTACACATTTATATTCAGGTGCTCAGCCGTTGAAACACGCATTTATAAAGGCCTTTGCCAGCAAATAATTAAATGGTTATTACCGCTAAGTGTTGACCGCATTGCAATTATCAAATGAATGAAGAAAAAAATTCTCTTAATGAATTCGCTGCACACCCAGCATGACTCGTTGTTGTTGCTGATGTTGTTGCTAGTTTGTTGTGCAGCCAGCTAATTAAAATAAATGACTTTTGACAATGCTGTCAATGCGGCCGCCAATGCATTGGCCAAAACTGAGTGTAAATGTCGTTTTGGGGCTAGCCGTCTATTTGGCAGTTCATTTACTCCACACGACTCCATTGCAGTCCATTGCAGTCCACATGTGCTCGACAAACATGGCGCTCGTTTACATTGGCCGTTTAAATAATTACATTGGCAGCGAAGGGAATGCCGTGTGGCCGTCGGACAATGCAATTATTTCAGTTAGCGCATATTTGCACAATTGCTGGCAATTACATTATGAAAAACACATTTTAAACATGCATATGTTTACTTTGCGCTGCCCGAAAAATAATTTGATAGCAGCAACAACAATGAGAATGGCAAACGGCAAAAGGAATTCATTTAAAATGCAATTCGCCGAATAATGTTCATATATGGAAAGCTTTTAAATTACATTGATGTCAGCCGCCATGTATGCGTTATTAAAACAAGAGAGAGAGAGAGAGAGAGAGAGAGAGAGAGAGAGAGAGAGAGAGGGGGGGGGGGGGGGGGGGGGGGGGGGTGAGCGAGAAAAAATAATAATCAGTTCAATTAACCAATATTTTGATTCACTTCACACAGCTTTCCACTGCAGAATTTCAATTCGAATTAAAATACTTTTCAGCGAAATTTTACATGCCGAATCCATTACAAATGAACCAGAAAATGTCTTTGCATTGTTATGGTAGTATAATATATGCTAAAGGTAGCTTTTATTAAAACATGAATACATGAATGAAGAGTATATTAACTATATAGTCGAGTGAAAACGCTTTTCATTCAATTTAGCTAAAGTTATCAATGAGTGTTAATACCAACTCCACCACATAAGAGTGCTATGTTTTTAACAGAGTTATGTTAATAGCATAACTCCAACACCGATGCTCCTAGTAGTTCGCTCTACTTGGTGTTCGGCTTCCTTTTAATGCAATTCTTACATACATATATTTGATCTACTATATTTATATATTTGATATTTGATCTACTATGAACGAAGAGCACAGCTTTACACATATAATAAAGAAGAAGAACTACACCAAATCTCTCATTTATCATCGAGACAATTTTTTACGAACTTGTGCTCTGTTTATAGCTTTGTTAAGTTTCCCCACTAACCCTCCTCCATCCTAACTAACTAAGATATCCTAACTATCTTAAACTACCCTTAAATTTCAGTGATTTTCAAACATCTTTGGACCATTCCCAATCATATGACATAAACATAAAGAAAACCGCATTTCATTATTTTTCTAATTTTTGCTAGAGGCAGAGGCCACATTGTGCATGGAAGCCTCAACTCTAACAATGAGTATCTATGATTTACTCTTGCATTTAAAGACAACTAATTAGAGAGGTCTGCATCGCAATTAAGCTGCTCAGTAGCTTGATGAATGCCCAACATATACTATTAGTCTCTGACTCTCTCTCTCTCTCTCTCTCTGTCGCTCTTATCAAAACTTACCACCCAGCAATATAATAATCGCACTTAAGCTCTGTGAAGTGAGAGAACTAGTCTCTCAAATAGTGCAATTGCCTATGTGAATATTGTATTCACGGGCCTTCACATTATACTCGAATGCACTGCCGAGCTCAAGGCTTATGCAATCATTGCAGCAGGTGAATTTCATGGGCTAGGCAACTCGCACAGGGTCTGACGTAAGCCACAGGCTGAGTAAAGCCAAGGGAAGTGGTGCAGTTACACGGACACGGGTCAGGATCGTGTACAATTAAAATGCCCAAAGCGACGTTAGTTGTCATTAACCCGTACAACACACACATACACAGAGAGAGAGACAGACACACAGCTACTCACACACACACTCAAAGGAAAACATAGGGGTTGGCAAGCGACCGAGTTCCGTTTCCGTCCCGCAGGCATGCAAAATTGTACGAAATTAGTTCTCTGATTTATTTTGCATATGAAATTTTGAGGCAGTGGCACATCAAATGCTTGCGGCGCTGCCAGTGTCAGCTCATGATAGCCTCACTGATTAGCTACTTTTGGGAATTTTCGTGACTTGTCGCTTGATTACTTCGCTCAACTGTCGCCTGGGCTGTACCCAAGTTTTATGGCCTTTACACAGGCCAACCACCCAACCACCCAACCAACCACACACATCGTCAGCCCCAATTCTCTGCTCCATCATAAGCATCATAATGAATGAGCTGCCTAAAACTACACATGCCAAGGGGCGTGCCGAGTGAAGCTATATGTCGGGCACAAAATTTGATTAAAATTTCAATTTTGCTAGCTGAGCTTTATCTGACGATTAGCATCAGAGCAGCATAACAGCTATGTAGTTTATTAATATTAATTGCCAATGCTCAGCAGTTGCTATATATACACACACACACACATACATACATACATACATAGATAATATTGATGGTCTCTCTCGTTTATGTTTTGACTTTTTAATGGCTTTGCTGAAAGTAAAAGTTTCTGGCTCATTAAGTGCTTTGATGGCCTCTGGCTCATGTGTAATTGGCCATAATATGCGCTGGGCCCAAATAAATTTCATTTTTTTGGCCAGCTCAGAGACATTGATGCATTTGCTTGATATAAATTTCAATTAACAGCGACAAAAATTGAAAGCACAAAATTGAAAGGAAATGTGAAATGGGATTAGCTAATCTAAGTTGTCAAACTGTGGCGAGTTTATGAAGTTCATATGATATGATATTATATTATAATACTCGCACAACTAATATTATTTACAGAATTAATATATTATTATAACTGGCTAAAAATGCAGCCATGCCCATTGTGGCCTTTGGCAAAGCTAAATAAGTTTTATTTAATCAGCCTTAGCTATTTCCCTGAGTGAATATTATTTACTAAATTCAATTAACTCATACTTACGCAAGTCTTATACATACATTACTAACTCAATAATATCGGAAACATACCTGTAATGAAATGAAGAAAATAAAATCAATAAAGTTTGCCAAGAGTATTATTTGAGTATAAAATAGGGAATAAACTGGGACACCGTCTGTCTTTGCATTTAACCAAACATAAAATTTTATTCACCTGACTCAAGCGATCCTGACTATCGATAATATCGATAAACAAGCGCATACGATCGTCGAGTATCTGCACGCCGTTGCGCGGCAGCAGCAGCAGATTCTGCACCGCATCCCGAATGCTGCCGGGCGTGGTGCTGCAGGAGCTGCTGTCGTCGCTGGTGAAACCGTTGGGCAGGTGCTGCTGCTGCTGCTGATGGAACTGATGCTGCTGCTGCTGCTGCTGGAATGCATGTGGATGATGCTGTTGCTGCTGCTGCTGCTGCTGCAGCTTCAACTGCAACGAGTGCTGTCGCAATGCCTCTGAGCACTTGCGCAAATAGTCGTAGGAACCTTTCGATTTGTACTTATCCGCCATGGCGTGAAAACTGTCCAATATCTCGTTAAAGTCCGACACCAGCGGCGCCGTGGAGGGCGTGGTCGTGGCACTCGACGGTGTCGTCACCGTCATCGCCAGCGAGCCCAGCGAGCTGTTCGACTTGCTCATGACCATCTGCTGCTGCGGCGAGCTGGTGTTCACCCTCAGCTCGGTGGTGAGGGCGCTGCTGCTGACGCTGGCTGCCATCGTCTTGAGGCTGCCGCTGCTGGCCGAGCTGCTGACCACCTTGCTGGGGCTGAGCGCCTGCAGGTCCTCGCTCATCAGCCGCAGATTGTCGGAGATCTGATGGAAGCTCTCGGAGGTGACCAACGAGTGCTCGCGCTGCTCCAGCTTGGCGCTGCTGCTGCTGCCAGGCAGCACGCTGCTCTTGGGCCGCCTGCGTGTGGGCAAGCCACCCGCGCTGACTCCGAGCCCAGCCGCTGTCGCTCCATTGGCTCCGGCTCCGGCTCCGGCGCCGACTCCTGCTGCACTGCCGCACGGTGTGCCCGAGGTGACATCGGGCATTTGCAACTGCTTCGAGATGAACGAGTCCAGCGTCTGGGAGCTGCTCAGCTTGGGCTTGTCGGAGCTTTCAGGTATTTTATTGGCGCGTATTGCGTCCAGAAACTGACGCAGCTGATCCGAGGGCGTCGGCGGCGGCGGCGACTCCTCCGCTGCCTTCTTAGCCACAATGGGTGGGTCGGTGGTGCGCTTAAGCGTCGCCGTTGGCTTCAGCACATCCTCGGGCATGTGCTGCTGGTACTCCTGCCGCATGCTGCTGCGAATGTTGTCGAGGAACAGCCGCAGCTGATTGGACGGTGTCTGCACCTCGCCAGTGTTGGACAGCGAGGCTAGCGATTTGCTCACTATCTCTGGCGAGATCATGTTTGGCTGAAAGTTGTTGTTGTTATTGTTGTTGTTGCTATTATTATTATTGTTGCTGCTGCCGTTGCCGTTGCCGTTGCTGTTAGCGCCGGCGCCGGCGCTGTTGGGCGTCAGCAGATTGAGATTCGTCTGGCTCTGCCTGGTCAACTGCTGCTGCCGCTTCAGCTCGGACAGCAGCTTCGCCTGCTCGGAGTACTTGCGCACGGACTCCGTTATGGTGCGCAGCTGCTCGGAATAGGCGCGCAGCTGGTGCTCCAGATAGGCCTGATCTGGCCCCGATGCCGCATAGCTGGAGGGTCTCGCCTCGCCCTTCTCACTCTCCGCCGGCTCCTGGCTGCCGTGAAAGCTCAGCGAGTGCCGCATGCTGCTGCTGCTGGTGGGCACCACAGCTGGCGGTGCCGTCTGCAGCATGTTGTCCGCGCTGCTGCTCTTCTTCGGACTGCGATGCCGGCCGAGCGTTCCATTGTTGTTGGCGACGCCGCCATTGGCGCCGTTGGCGAAGCGCCGCAGCGGTATGGGCGGCGCCTCTGCCTGCATGCTGCCATTGAAACGGTCCAAGCTGCGCGGACGCTGCGTCCCATTGCCATTCAGATGGCCATTAACAGGCGAGGCCATGGCCAAGTGCTGCTGCTGCTGCTGCTGCTGCAGTGAGGGTCCATTCGGTCGAGGCGTGCTCTGCGAACGGCGCGGGACGACGGGCACGCCGGGCACACCGGCTGCTGAGGTCGCCGGCGCTGGCTTGCGGTGCATTGGCACCGGTGGTGCTGCCGGCTGCCCATTGGTGGGGCTCTGTCTGTACTGCTGGAAAATGGCCGCGTAGAGGGACTCCTTGTCGGCGCAGCCAGCCGAGGCCGCAGACGTTGCGCTGCTGGCGCTGTTCACGATGCTGACTGCGTTGCGCAGCTGCTGCTGCTGGCGGGACAGCTGCAGGAGGCGTTGCTGCTGCTGTGCGTTGTAGTCCACAAAGCTCGAGCGACCGGCAGCCGTCGGCGATGCCGTTGAAGCGGTGACAGCGATGCTGTGCGGACGCTGCTTCAGGCCGCGCAGACGCGACGGCTCTGCGTACTCGGGCATCTCGTAGCCGCTCGCTGTTGTCGCTGCGGGCTTCGCAGTGGGCGGCGCTGCCTCTGTGGGCGAGGGGCTGTTCAGAAAGGGATTGTTGCCCTTCAGCGCTATGGGCGTGGCAGCGCCTGGTATGCCAGCTGTAGGCAGCATGCTCGTTAGCTGCGGCGGCGGTCCTGGAGAGCTCTGCTGCAGTTGTTGCTGCTGCTGTTGTGGCAGGGGCTGTGTGCTGCCGGGGTAGAGCAGCGATTCGCTTATGTGCAGATCCAGCTCGTGGGCGTTTGGCTTGGCATAAATTGTATTTGCAGTGTTTGTGCGTGCTGGGGGCGTGGCTGCGGCCGGGTAACCAGTAATGCGAAAGCCATTCATGTTGTTCACAGGGCAAGGAGTTTGTTATTGCTGCTGCTGCTGTTGCTGCTGCTGCTGTTGCTGTTGCTGCTATTGTTGCTGTTGCTATTGTTGCTCTCGTTAGGTATTGCCTTAATTCAGGCTGCCTACGTGGCCATTATGGCCCATTTGTGTGTGCCACTGATGTTTCGGTTGTTGGCATGGAAATTTATCAGTCGTGAGAGCAATCGATACAATTGCTCCATCAATCCGTCAAGCACTTAATCACTTAGTTCCTGCACATCCGACATTGTCTTGGGCCAATCAAATTAACTGCACTAGGCGGGGCAGTTTTTGAGTTATTAAGCGCTGCTATTAAATTGAACACTTTCAGTTAAACGTTGCGTATACGCAATGTTGCATATGTCTCAGAGCAATCGATCAAAGTGCGCAGTTTTATAAATTCTTTTTATATTTTTTATTACTTTAGTTATTTTATATATTCCACAACACATAATTATTATTTTTTGCATTATTCGTCAAACAGCTTATAATAAATCCTAGCACATTTCATTAGTTAATGAAGTGATTAAAAGAGAAAAAGCTCTGCTCTATAACTAAAATGAATTCAAAATAAATACGCCTGACCATAAGCCCATGTTGAACAACATAATAAACTATTATTGTAATGATTAAATTTATAATGATATGCACAAAGTCATTTTCAATTAGTTCCGGCATTGATAAGCCGACTCTGACATAGCCATGCGAATGGCAATTCAAAGAGTCTGTTGAGCGTATTGTTTACATGCGAATAATCAGTGAGTAAATTGAGCAGAATTCCAGACTCCGAATGGAGCCCTGAGATGCATTCGCATCAGCCGACGGCAGCAATGCAAATTGAATTAGATGCAAATACTTGTTCCGCCTGGAAATTGCAGCCCGTATCCAAATATTCCGACAGTTGCTGTCGGCCAGGGCTCAGTATAACAGCCATACATACATACATATATGCACCTGTATTATATATGGCTGTGGCCAAGGAATTTGTTGCATGAAACTCGAAATTGAAATGCCAAACGGTTGCAATCAGCCAAGACTCTGTGTATGTCCTGGCATTGACAAAACTATTTATGAGTCTCTATGTGGGCCAACCATCCAACCATCCAAGACCCAACAGCATCTCCCTGCTGGCTACATGGCAGCTACGTGTCAACAGCATTACACGTATATGCATACGCCGGCCACTGACAGCAAGGACAACAAACAAGGAAACGAGAATAACAAAACAAAAAAAAAAGAGGAAAAAAAAACATGGAAAAACAACAAAACAGAAATGTGAAGCATTTGCACGCTTTATGGCATAAATACACCATAAAGGGATGCAGGGGACGAGGCGCGAGGGATGCCAAGGACGATGAGGCGGAGGGACACGACTTGCGGTTGAGCTAAAACTCGGCATTAACATAAATATTTAATAAAAAATGCGCATAAATTATAAATTACAAACTCAGTCGAAATATGAAAATAAACAAATGAGCGAACGCAGCGACGGTGTTCGGGTTATGGCCAGCGCATAACGGTGTAAATGGGAAAATGAAACATGCCATGAGGGAAATGCGCGCAAACATGTAACAGATACACACAGAGAGAGAGAGAGAGAGAGAGAGAGAGAGAAGGAGAGAGAGAGAGGGAGAGACATGTGTGTGTGTGTGACAAACATGTTGCCAACTGAGTTGCTTTATATGCATTGTACTCTGTCTAATAAATATAACTTAATTACACTGAGCGAAATCTCTGGCATGGAATAAACATACAAAAGCTTTTGCCTTTTAATAAAGTTGCCAAAAATGAGAATTATGATTATTAATTTTTATTTAATTAATTAACTAATTTTTTGCTGCTTGTTCCAAATGTTAAAAAGTTAAATAGCAAATATTTATTCTCATTAAAAATTTATTTTTATATATCACTTGTTATTTTAATGTGCGAAGCCTATATATAGCACATTAAAATAACAAGTCATATATAAAAATTAATTTTTAATGAGAATAAATATTTGCTATTTAACTTTTTAACATTTGGAACAAGCAGCAAAAAATTAGTTAATTATATAAAAATAATTCATGTTAATGAGAATTAATTTTGTTGTTTTTCTGTAAATTAATCATATAAAATTAATAATTTTAATGATAATAAATTATAAATATGATAATAGTTATAAATATAAATAAAACAATAATTGAATTAACTATATAAAATTGAATATTTTTATATAATAGAATAATTTGTATAACATAAATTTGTGTTTTTTAAATAATTTTATAAAATTAATTATGTTAATGAGAATAAATGTTGGCTTCTTTGTTTAATTAAAAAAATGAAGTATTTTAATGATCATATTTTTTTATTATTTTTTAAATAATTTTTTTTTTTTAATTATTCTGAGAATATAATTTTTGATTTTAGGACAAGCAGCAATAATTGAATTCACTATGTAAAATCAAATATATTTTAAAGAACCAAAAAATAAAAAACAAAAAAAAAATTAATTTTATATAATTAATTATTTAAGTACGAACAATTTTATGCCCTTTTTAATTAATCGTATGCAATTAAATATGAGCATTAAATTTGGCCATTTAACAACTGACTGACTGCATTCGTTGCTGTGTAGGCCAAGTTGCAATGCCTTTTCGAGGGCGGACAAAAATAAAGGCAGGAAGCGAAGTGATTGGGGTAGCAGAATATCAAGCAAAATGTTGCTGCTGCACTTTGTCAGCTCGTCCAGCTCAGCTGTCTGCTACGTGCTCAGCTGTCTGTCCGCCAGTCTGCCTGTCTGCCTCTCTGGCTGTAAGTGTGTGTGTGTGTCTGTGCTCTTTATGACGAGGCAACGGAGAAAGGCACTGCCGCAGTCAGATATCCTACAGTGTGCCACTGTGCTGAGCTGCGAGCTGAGGACAGTTATAGCAGCAAAAGTAGCTTGTATCAACACTTTAGCACATGCACTAAACTGAAGAGTGCCACTTGGCATACACACACACACACACAGTTCCACATGCACGCACACACCTGCTGACCCGCAGAGCGTTGCCCCCAAAAGTCGGCTACAATGCGTCGAGCTAGGGCTACAATTTGACATATTTAGGTTAGCTCGACTCAGCTGCCACACCACACCCCCCCCCCCCCCCCCACATTGTCTCATTTGATATTCCAACTAAATGCTACTGTGTGTGGGTGTGTGTGCGAAGATTTGGAAATGCTTTTGAATTTCCTAATGAACGCAACTCAGAGACCAGCCACGCCCGCCGTGACTGACTGACAGAGCCAGAGCCAGAGTGGAGCAGACCGAGTCTTAAGATTGTGGTAATGCTTGTTCAAGTTTTAAATTAATGACGGCATATTTACTTGTGGTTGCCCAACTGAGGCAGCAGCTGCCCCCGTTTGCCCAGTGACCAACTCTTCAAAATAGATTAACAAAA
This sequence comes from Drosophila navojoa, assembly GCF_054131105.1. NCBI lineage: Eukaryota > Metazoa > Arthropoda > Insecta > Diptera > Drosophilidae > Drosophila > Drosophila navojoa. The sequence goes on from NC_142890.1 coordinate 15,133,087, forward strand.
ATTAATGGAATGCTCGGATTGTGCCCGCTCTAGTTGGCTGTGGTTCGCTCTCTTGGCTTATCTGCAGCAGAGCCAGATGAAATTAAATAAGATATGCTGTCACTGTCACGGCTTGTCATTGTGTGTGTGTGTGTGTGTGTGTGTTTGTGTGTGTGTGTGGTTGATGAATCTCGACTGCTTGGAATTTGATTCAATTTGCAGAGACCATGGAACGCGTAGATCGCATCTTGCGTTTGTCTACAAATGCGAAGGAAGGCTACTCGTCCTAGTTGCTGTCATCGTTTGTTTGCCTTCTGCATGCCACAATATGTGGCAAGTGGAAAGTGTGAGGCCTTGGCCAACACGCAAATTAAATGCTCTGTTCTCACACAGCGCACGCAAAGACTGAGCTCAGATGTCAGAAGAAGCTTAAGCGAAGGAACTCTCACTAGCCCTATATCACTAAGTTACTCTGCTAAACTTGGGACCGACAGGAAAATAAACTGGAGCATGATAGGCGTCTACTTTTAAATAGATGCTGTGCATTCACATTTGACTACCTGTTGGCGAGCACAACTCTCAGCGGTTTTCAATTAAAGCTAAAGCACATTCCACAACAAGAGAGCAGCAGCTCAAAGGGCAGCAGAGCCGGCTGACCACAGAGCCAACAGCTTGAAAAGGGAAACAGCAAAGAACAAAATCCGCAAGCTTAAGGCAATTTTTTGTTTCCTTTTAAATAAACTATCGACTATGGGGCTGATAAAAAAGAAAAGGCAGCCGCATTCAAAGCTCTTACACACACACACACACACACACACACAGCCATGCTCAGTTATAAAAGCAAACAAGGATAAGGAATGAAAGGGATGCAGCAACAGCAACAGCAGCAGGAGCAGCAGCAGCAGCAGGAGTCGGCCATGTCGTTCGTGTTGTAGTACATGCGATGGCAAAGAGAGACCAAACAAATAGACATGATAAATTAAAAAGGAACTGGAATGTAAGGCAAACAACGCGGCTGCCACACGCAAAAGCTCAAGCTAAATTACAGTCTGTCCACAATGGGGGCGTGGCCAAGCAACTCGTCTTGTGTCCTAGTCGTCGTAGGCGCCGCTCCAAGTGTGCTAAGTGGCTGGCCCCGCAGGCGTCGCAACGGCTTGAGCACGCCAAGCACGCAGGATAAATAACAAACCGACACTGATAGAAATGGGAATGCAAAAAGCAAAAGTAAAAGCAAGAGCAACAAAACACAGCCAACAAACAGTCCAAGGAACCAAGCCCTAACTCCAACCACTGCCAAGCGACTCACAGCCGTAGCCCCACTCTGTGCGGTTCAGCTCTGTCTACAGGTGTTGCAGCAGCGCTTTGAAATGCGAACGATTTACAATTTACAATCTACATGGTCTCAATAGCCAGCTCGCCCAAGCTGCCTAGGGTTGCCAGTAGTAGCAAAGAGCGATTGATAACTATGAAAAACATCCTGAGGGAATTTCACAGAATATAAGTATAAGTATCTGCATATATATGTATTGGTATAAATATAAAAATGTATACTCGTACATATATATACATTTATTAACGTATACATCTATTGATATATGATTGAATTGGCTTGAATTTGAAAAGAAAATTCAGGCTGCGTAAGAAATATAACTTGAGAGAAAAATGTCTATCAAAATAGTGAAGGAATGTGAAGATTCAAATGAACATATTTATTCAAAATATAAATTCAATGCTTAATTATTTTTTTGGATTTGAGGAATTGTAGAAATCAAGCTTTAAATAATTATTAAAATAAAATAAAATTTATAATGGAATTTAATTTAATTTTATTTGAATTTAATTTTAATTTTAATTTAATTTAATTTTAATTTATTTTAATTTTAATTTTAATTTTAATTTTAATTTTAATTTTAATTTTAATTTTAATTTTAATTTTAATTTTAATTTTAATTTTAATTTTAATTTTAATTTTAATTTAATTTTAATTTAAATTTAATTTTAATTTTAATTTAATTTAATTTTAATTTTAATTAATTTAATTTTAATTTCATTTAATTTTAATTTATTTTAATTTTAATTTCATTTCATTTAATTTTAATTTATTTTAATTTAATTTAATTTTAATTTAAATCACTTCCCAAATTAATAGACCTCTAATCCACTAAATATCTGCGTAAAAAACTCTATACTTTTAACTTTTTTTTTTTATTAGATAGTATATTATTTATACTAGACTTTTAATAAATAAATATTTATGCAAGAACAACTCTATATTTTGTATTTGTATTAGATATTAAAATTAAAAAAAAAAGTTTAAAATATCTTTAACTCTTAATAAAATAAATCAATGCCCTCGCCATTCCACGCTTCACAATAATACAATCCAGAAGCAATAATTTTGCTTTGATATATAGCCAACTTAACATCTCTATGCTAGTCTTGCCTGGCAACTCTATAGCTTAGCCACATGTCCACTGTCTGAGTGCGGCCAATGGACGGGCGGCAGCAGGGCCAGGCGGACAGTTCGCTTGATACAGTGCAAATACGCAGCCAAGTGAGAAATGAAGACGAGTTAGTAAAGGCAGCGCCATGGTTAGCCAGAGATTGGACCGAGCGACACACAAGAACGTGAATGTCGTAAAGCACAGCCCAGGCCAGTCGTAGCTCCTTCATTGGCAGGTGCTAAGCCTCAGTGTCGAGAGCTGAGCAGGGGGCGAGGGTTCGTGCAAGGCGACGACATAAATCAGCTTGTTTGGAATAGAGCAGGGGGATACGCAGAATACCGACAAGAAAGGGGGAGAGAGAGGGAGAGAGAGAGAGGGCTGAGGGAGAGAGAAAACGGACAACGACACCCGCAACGACACTAATTGAAAGAGCAAGGTAGAATTAATGGCTAGGGAAATGCACGAAAATGCTGCGAAAAGAAAGCAGTTTGCAGCACAAATTTGAAAAAGTAAAACTGAAACGTAACGGTACTTAAGTTGCCCAATTAAAGACGACCGCCAGGACATGCGAAAAACGTACGCAAAAGCTCCCAAGTTGGCCAGCTGAACCTTTCCCCCCATCCCCATCTCCCCTGACCAAGCCGAGTCCTGTCTGCGCGAGTAGACACAAAAATTAGTTTTTTCGCTTCGGTTAGACAATTTTATTAGGGTCTAATTGAAACAACCAGCCGGCAACAGCTGAGCTCCCACAGCTCCTGCTTCGTATGCTCGTATGTGTTCGTTCGAATGTGTATGTGTGTGTGTGTGTCTGCCCAGTGTCTGCGTCTGCTGTGTCTATAAAATAATTAAGACCACAATTCGCTTCAATTATAACGTATTTAAGTGTTAATAGAGTTCGGCACACCAAGTTGGTTAGTTGGGCGTATCCTGCGTGTCCTGCGTGTCCTGCGTGCCCTGCGTGCCTCTCTGTGTGTCTGACAGCCTTCTGACACTTTGATTTTTCGACGATTCCGCAAAGTTTGCCACGCAACGCCGCTGAATTAACTATTCACCTGACGCAGCTGCGATACAACGCGGCTAATTCGCAGCGACAGTTAAAAGCCCGTTCGAGGAGGCGACGCTCGACGACCGAGGCGGATCAATGTTTTAATCCACTAAAAGCTGTCGGAAATGTGTTTATACGATTTTCACATGTCATTCAAATGGCTGGGCGTGGCTGCGTGTGTGTGTGTATGTGAGAGGGAGAGAGCACGGGGGCTTTATAATGTGTTGCCATGGCATTTATAGCAAGGTGTGAGCTGGAAGCATATCAGGCTACAGCCCACCCATGCATTCTGGTAACCCTAGAAGGTTGTACCTTGTGGGACGTCATTGATTTAAAGGTTAGGCGTTAGCAAATTTTCACACATTAAATATAGACTACAAATATAATCCATATATTAATGAAATATATATTTATGACAGCTTTTATATATACGTTTTCCGATTTATTGTAACATACATTGCTCTTTTAGCCATTAGTCACATGACAAATGCCGGCCTTCGCCCGTGGGCTAATATTAAATTAAGTATACGCCGCGTCGCCGCGCAAAGTTGCGGCAATCAAATTTGAATTACGCACAACGCTCGAAATAATAAGCATCTCAATAATAGCAAAAGTTAAGAGCCGTTTGAACCCTTTTTAGATGCAAGTAATTTATTTATGAGCTTATCAAGTGCTTGGGGGCGGACCACGCCACCTCCTCCACGCTGGCCGTAGACATTAAAACTCTGGCAACATAATAAAAGTTCCGGCCGGACGTGCATGGCAAACCAAAGTAGGACAACTTTTTCTTTAGCCAAATGCACATATATACATACATATATATTTATTTCTATATACATACATATATAAGCTACGTGTAGCCTTTAACATTTATGTAAACCCAAAAATTGAAGCAGAATCTAATTGAAAGCATGCTGAAGAAAATTGATTACTCGCTCTGGTGACAGACCATTTGTTTGGTTTTTCCAAGTGCTTAATTTTTTTTTGCCACAAAGAGACACCCACACACACACACACACACCTATACACACACAGCGAGCACAATGAAATCACAATAAAGTAATTGAATTTAACAAATCGACTACAAAACTGCCAACGAACTTAACAAACTCTCTGCGCTGTGCGCAAAATTAATTCAATTCACTTACAATAATAATTTGCACAATAAAAACGGCAACAATTGAATGAGCAACAACAACAACAACAACAACAGCGTCGTCGACGGCAAGAATAGCCACCAGATGCTCGCTCTGGCTCTTGGGTGGCAAATTCTCATTTGAGTTTGGGGCCAGTTACGACAAACTTGTGCCCAGATTTAATCACAAAATGGCTGCCAGTTACCGCTACCTACCAGAGCCATCACGCCCCTGCCCACCAGCTGCCGGTACGTGACGCCACGCCACGCCTCTGCTGGCTAAGCAAAACTTTTGCCTGCAGCCATCGTAAAATTAATGAATCTGTTATGCAAAATCGACAACTAGCTGCAAAAGCAACAGCCCCGAACACCGTCGCACAACAACTGCGCCAAGCAATTAAGCATCCCAGGCGGTGGGCCAGGTGGGGCATGCCAAGCACTCAGCTAGTTGAGCAACTTTCTGCCCAACTGGAGAAACTATTATGCGTAGTTAACGCAGATCAATGGTAATTGTTAGCGGGCAACCAGGCCAGCAAACAAGCAGACAACAGGTAAATAAAGTACCTGTATATAGTACACCTGACTGGGGTGATAATCAAGAAATATTGCCAGTGCAAGAGACAACAGAAGATGCGAGATTAAATTGTACAAGAAAATTCGATTGTAAAACTGTTTGCTTTGCTTTTGGTTACTTAATAAAATTAAAAAAAAAAAAATTTTTAATTATTTATGCTTCATGTTAATACAAAAAATTTAAATGAAAGATTACTAAAGTCATATATAAACTAAAATTAAAAATTATTAAGAATTGTCTACACTTTATAATAATAAAAAATAATTTTAAAAAGGCCAGATTTTCAAATTTAAATATAAACTGCAAGTGCTTTAGGCGGAAACACCAAAGTAGCTCAGTGAGCCGCTGGGTACATAAGTTTCAGGAGACAACACCTGGGACCTCAAGATGCCAAAGACTGTAAGCAGAATCTAAAAATTATTGTTGAGGTGTACACACGCCCCCTAAGCACTCAGCGATTGGCAGATAGTGTGAGATATAGGAAAATATAAGGGATGAATGCTAACCCTAAGAGAGCAGCTTAGCTCAGCGAGAATAGTCCAATGCTGAGTCATATAAATCCAGCACTAGATAAACTAAATGTAAGGAATGACGTTATGCATGTTTCCGGGTATAAAAACTTAGGCTGGAAAGACTAAAGTTCAATACTAAACTGAACACCGTCACAGTCAACTATAATCATTCAATTAGCTACCACAGCTTAGCTCAGCTACAGCCATTACTCCAGCAACAACACCAGGAGAAGACCTAGGCGCCATCACCCACACGATCCCAAAATTGGACTTTAAATATGCCAAGCTTTAGCTGTCTTAGTAACAATCATTTTTCTATTCATCCTCCAAAAAACTAGAAACTATACTCAATTATTTTCTGTTACGCACAAAAATTATAATAAAATAAAAAATAAATAAAAATCAATAAGTTTTGTAACCAAAAGCTCCAACAGTGATAATATCCTGTCTTGAAGCACTTTTGGCAATCTGACTCGAGTTGATTTTCATCTGTCCGCCTTACTTTGGCTTCTCCGCAAAGTGCCCATAAGTGATATATAATGAGGATTCCATTAAAAAAAACGAAAGCAGAAACAGCAACCATTTGAAAAGGGCAATCCAGAGGCAAAGTCCGCACTTGGCTTATATTTTACTAGCTTTTACTTTACTTAACTGCAAATGTCCATTTCCATGTGCCACATACAAAGGTCAACAACATGCAGCAGCCATGGTGCCAGCCAGCGCTGCGTATACGCAATATCGTGTAAGAACCTTTTGGGGTTTTCTCCTTGGCCAAATACTCGAATCAACTGTGACTCGCCTCCACTAGATTCGCCTCGGGCACGTTCCTTGGCAAACTGCTTACACGCTGCCTCGGGCAGCTCACTTTATTTTTATACTTCAGCCATACAACGCCTTGTTCTTGTACTTGTACAACACTTAAATCCCAATTCGTTTTGGCTGCAGGAATCACAGCGCAGTGACCCACACACACGCACACATGTGGGGGAGGAAAAGGAAAACACTTACTTAGCATGCATGTATGGATATTTTATTGATACGCAACTGTGAGAGCTACCGGGCGGGCGGTTGCTTGGCTGCCTCCTCTGGACGGGATTGCTGGCCAGCTGGAAAAATGTGTGCGTAGCTTTTAATGCGTTTGCGAGAGGGGCTTGGGATCAGCTCGGCTCGGATTTCGGCCCGAGGCAGTGGCACATGTAACACACACACACACACAAAAGGCATTTTATGTTTCTCTTTTCTTCTTTTTTTTGTACTCTGAATGGCCATGGGGCAGAGGAGCAGCAGCAGGAGCAACTCATATGAAAATCCCTTTGAGTGTGCAACATTTTTCCTCTTGGCTTACACATTTTCACACTTTTGCATACGCTATCTTTGTGCGGTCATGCCCAGCCATAGGACACATTTATGCAGCACTCGAAACAAGTCGCCGCCGAGGGAAGTGAGCTGGCAAATGTTATTTAAACTAATCTAAAGCACATCTAAACGTTTAATTCGTTGGCCAAATCCGATTACAAATGCTGCGGCAAGGGTATACAAGCTCGAGTCGCGCGCTCTTTGCTTCTCTGATTCCATTTTGTGCGTCAAGCGATTCATTCATCTTCTTTGGCGTGGATTTCGGTATCCCGGCAACAATCAATAAAATTCAAGTTGCCTTTTTTCTGTTGCCCTCTCACTCTCTCTCTTTCTGTCTCTCTCTCTCCCACCAACAGCCGCGCAAAAGTCATGCCAGCTGCTAACGCGTCGCTGCTGGACGTTGGCAAAATGGGCTCTATGCCCTTTTACAAATACAAACAGACAAATCTATATATATTTATACACATATATATATATATATTGAATGTCGGGGCATTTGCAAATGCCGCCTGATTAATGACGCAATAATTGTTGCCACACGCCAGCAGACGGGCAGGACGAACTAAAAGCTGCGGCCGGGCTCGTTCCGGCTGCTTAGCTTTGTTTGCTGCCAAACAAAGTGTTAAAAAATTGACTTTTGGCTAAACCAGCTAAGCAATCGACGTCTTCGACTCGGGCAGTATCTTGTTCTGGCCATTTGATGGGATTATTATCGTGTTAGCTGCGCCAGTTTGCCATTTCTTGACGATTTCTTGACGTTCCGTTCAATTTACCAAAAAAAAAAACTGCTCAAATGGAAATTTCAACTACTTTCTGGGGCTGCCCAAGTCCTCGTTCGAGTCGCTTTAATGATGATTTATATGCCAACTTGTGCGTTGACTGCTCGCCACTCAATTGTTTTTCACTAAATTGGGTTTTCGTTGCGGCTGATAATGAATTTCAATTGGGCTACGATAGCTATGATAGTGCTCAAATGAATTGTTTGTCAGCTGTTGTAATGCGCCAATCAATTAAATGAATTATTTATATATAAACACTTATATATATACGTATATATATTTCTTTTATTTATTTACTATGCTCTGCTAAGCCTTTTTATTCTTTCAATTATTTATGGAATAATAAATCATGTGCATAATTCTAGCTGCATCAGCCGCAAGACTCTTAAAAATTCCCTAGAGAAAACACAGCACACACACACGCACACTGTGATACACGCCCACAACAAATAATTGCACAATGCGTAAACAAAGAATAATTAACAAAAGGAAACGGATAAAGGAGCTGCGCTGAAACTGAGGCGTTGGAAATTATGCAAAAGGCGGAAATAAAGTACAAATTTATGTTGTTGAGATGCGGCAAAGGCTTTGGCTGGTTAGGCTGATAGGGTGTTGGGGTGGTGTTCTGGGTGGTGCGATGGTGCGGTGGTTCGCTGGTTGCCACGCTCGCTAATTTGCTAAGCTCGCTTAGAGCCACTTCCCTGCTGCGTTGGCAACGCCCCCGGAGATATCAGGCGTGGAGCACGGCTTTTGCGGTATTATCATTAGAATTTAAATTGCCTTTTCGCTACCGGTTTGAGCAAAGGTAAATAATTTGTGGCGCAGCAACGCTTGGCATATTTTTTACGAGCTTATTTACCCTTTCTTTCATTTTTTGTTTTTTGTTTTGCTATTTTTCTCTTTTTATTGGAACTGCCTGTGGGCCCTTGCTTAAGCACCTGCGCTCTAAGCTCTCTTATCTAGTTGAATATTTAATTAACCGCAATAACCAAAGAGACAGCAAATCGTAGGGAAAGTGAAAGATGTTCCATGAGCCAAGAACTGGGCCAAAACAGCGCAAAGTTGCAACATCTCCAGCGCTGACAGACAGTTTCTCAAGGCATTTCGAAACATCGAGCCGCTGCGGACTCTGCGCAAATAGACAACTTCGCCGGGGCACACTTTTATCTTATTCAAATTTTATTATCTGTGGCGCTGCTAGATAAACCTTATCTGACATGTGTGTTTGGCATTGCTTTTGATGCTTATGCTGTTGTTTTTCTGCTGCTGCCGCTGCTGCTGCTGCTGCTGCTGCTTCTGCTGTTGGCATTTCAAAATAGTTGTGAACTTTATCGCACAAATAAACAGACAGCGAGCGGGCGGGCGAGCGAATGGGGCATCCAAAGTACACCAAGCAATGCCGCATTTTGTGGCTGCCACACCCACCCGCGCCCTTGCCACATGTCGCTTATAATTTGCTGTAACTTTTGCGTGGCTGTAAACTGACATTTTGGCTTGTGCGGTTTCGGCTGGCATGGCCTCTGACAACTGCCAACAGTGCAGCTGCCCAGTGCAGATGGAATGCCACACAAGGGTATGCATGGCAATAATGCATGCACACAGTGCAGAAACTATCCGGGAAGAAGCACTGCCTCAATAATATATTGATATACCATATATAGGAATAAGCAGTCAATGAGTTTCATGTGAAAATGTTAAAGAAGGAAGCATAATTCTTATGCTGAGAGTAAGCCAACTCTGTTGATAGCAGATGGAACAGTGAACAGAGCTATAATATTATACTAGATACTATCTGGGAATAAGCAAAAAATAAGCAAAAGTCAACTCTTCATTATAAATGAATAGATATGATAGATGTATATTATTATACTAGAAACTATCCAATAATTAGTCTTATAGTTTCATGTGAAAATGTCAAAGAGAGTTGTAGATGGATAACAGACCTATATTATAATACTAGAAACTATCCAGGAACAAGCTTTTTTAACTAATCAAAGATGAAAATGTCTAGGAAAGAAGCATAAGTCTTGTGCTAAGAAGAAGCGAACTTTCTTTAATCTAAATACATATATATAGATATATCACCGAACTACTATTATATGAAAATATCTAAAATAAAAAAAAAAAAAAAAAAAAAAAAAAGCATAAAACTTATCTAAGCATAAGATTCGATAGATGATCTACATACATGAAACTATCCAGTAATAAGCAGTATTGACTGATCTAAGATGAAAATGTCTAGGAAAGAAGCATAAATCTTATGCTAAGAAGAAGCGAACTCTTTTTATTATATTATTATAAATGGATATATAACGGAATTATATTATCATATGAAAATGTCTAAGAAAAAAAGAAGCATAAATCTTATACTAAGAGGAAGTCAACTCTATTGATGATAGATGGATCTATATGCATAGCTGATCTGTATACATACTATTTACTATAATTATACTTTAATAGTATATTGATTCACCTGATTATGGATCTACATATATATGAGTTTGTCTTTATATGTACATCCCTTTCAATAAATAAACTTTCTACAGGGTAGCCCTTTGTCGCATACAAAAATATTGCTCCCTTTTACGATTAGCCTGCTGGACCATAGAAACATTTGCAAAAACATTTTCACATATATTTCACATAATATTTTTTTACAACTTTTGTTTACACATGTCTGGCTGCTGACATTGAAAAATGTTGAATATACATATATATTTAGCTAATATAAAGCCCTGCGTCTCTGAATATCTCTGCTGCTGCTCTTCCCGCGTGGCAATCGCTCAGGCTAATGCTTATGTTTACAATTTGTGCTCCGATTTCGGATTGACAGCCATATGTCAATGCTTTTTGGGCAACATTCATTCACTTGTCCGGCCGGCAACAGAAACAACATTTGGTTCACTTTCAGTTTGATGAAAGGGTTGCAAGCAGCAAAGTTCAATTAAAACAGCAGTGCATTGTGATTGGACGTATGTGAAATGTGTCGGGAAAAAAAAAAACTCTTTTTATTCATTTTCTTTCGCCTGACAAGTTTTCGTTGCAACTGCCAAAAGTTCTGTTGATTTGTTGTGTGAAATTTCATTTGCAAAGTTCAGCTAGAGCGAGCATTTGCTTAAGTAAACAACAAAAAATATTTGGTATGTGTGCAAAAGTCTGCAATTGGTAATTATTATAAATATTTCTTAGTTTTTGCTTTTATTTGAAATCCTCAAGATTTTCATTTAAAATTCACTCAGCGTCGAGTTTAAACGTAACGAATCTAGGCACAATGCTAATGTACTTTTAATATGCACATAATTCCATTATGCTGCAAGACCCAGAGATATGTAAAAAGATGAAAGCAGACGAGAGTGAAAAAAATAAGAAAACTTACAATAGAAGATATAGAAATTTTCAGAGCAACTGCAAATAAATAAGAGTTTTCTTGTGCTGAAAACATGTTTAGAAATGTTGTTAACATTGCAAAACAGTAACGAATCAAGTGGAAGTGTAGTCAAAAAAACGAAGCAGAAGAAGAATAACAACAAGAGCAGAAAGCCACACAAACAAGCACACACACATACACACATCTATATACATGCACCCACACAGTTCACGAGCTGCAAAGAAAAGCGAGTGCGCACAAAAGTATGCAACAACAATTGCAGCTGCAGCTGCAACAAATGCCACATGAGTTCGCATTGTTGTTTGTATATGTGTGTGTGTGTGTATGTGTATCTATGTCTGTGTGTCTGCACTTCCAGCTGCATAAAGTTCGCATTTAATTTCGTTGCCATTTACAAAAGAAAACAACAAATATTGTTGCTGTCTCGTTTTTCACAAATATCTTTCAGTTTTTACTCTGTTGTTTTGTCCTTGCCTTTGCTGTTGCTGTTGTTGTTGTTGTAGTTGTTGTTGTTGCCTGTTTGGCCGCGAGTTACCATTTGTGCTTGTAAATGGAGTAACACAAACACAAACTTCAGCGCCAACAAACAAATGTTGCACTGTCTGTGCGGCGTCTGCAATTGTCTCCCTCAATTCTCTCTCCCTCACTCTCTCTCTCTCTCACTCACTCTCCCCATGACTGCTGTAGCAGCAGCCAGCGAGTCCTGGCGCAAATTAAATGCAACAACTTGATGCTAGGAAGGGTCACAAAAACACAAGCTAAATAAAAATATTCAGCAGCCGCAGCGGAAAGCCCCTGCAGGACTAAGAGAAATGTGCGCAGGCCATCGCCAGGCAACAGGATGCATCTTCATGGCTGGCGCATTGCAAATAGGTCTGTGGCAAACTGCCACGCCGTAGCAATTATAGCCAAACTGAAGATGTAATCTTTGTGTCCTGCATGCGACTGGCAATGACAAATAACTTCATCTTTGTGTAAAATATATGCAGCTGCTGCTGCTGCAGCTCCAGCTACTCCCCCCTCGCCCCTCCCAGCTACCGGCAATTGCAATTCCTTCTGCCCGTGTCACTTGATAGTCATAGATTGCTGGCGAGCGAGCTTCCGATATATCAAGCAGGAAGTCTGGTGAGCAAAATATGTGAAAAACTATGAGATTTTACTTGGAAATACATTTAATCATATTTTATATTTTATATTTTGCAATTTATGTTTGCATTTTAAATTTTATTTGTTTTTTTAATATTTAATATTTCATATTTTACCTTATATCTTTAACATTTTATATTTTGTATTTTATTTTGTATGTTTTATATATTATATTTTATTATTTATTTTTAATGTTTTATATTTTATATTTTGTTTTTTTTTTATGCTTTATTTTTTATATATTATATTTCATATTTTATATTTTATATTTTAAATTTTATATTTTATTTTATATATTATATTTTATATTTTATATTTTATATTTTATATTTTATATTTTATATTTTATATTTTATATTTTATATTTCATATTTTATATTTTATGTTTTATATTTTATTTTTTATATTTTATTTTTTATACTTTATTTTTTTATATTTTATATTTCATATTTTATATTTTATGTTTTATATTTTATTTTTATGCTTTATTTTTTTATATTTTATATTTCATTATATATTTCATATTTTATATTTTACATTTTATAATTCATATTTTATATTTTATATTTCTACTTTCTATTTCCTATTTTATATTTTATATTTTCTGTTTTATATTTTATATTTCATATTTTATATTTTTCATTTTTTATTATATATTTTACATTTTATATTTTATACTTGATGTATAAATAAATATTATAATATTTATTATTTTTTATATTAAAAACAAACTTATTTGAATTAGGTAATTTCAAGTGGTTTTTTTTTTTTTTTTTTATTTGGCCAAACTTTGCTCTTTGTCAAATGCAAAATAATTGGATTAGGCTGCTGGCAGCATTTGGTTTTGGGCTCTTGGTCTGCTGTGCTTAGTTGTTTCTGTGATTCGTGAGCCTTACGCCTAGCTTAGCTCGCATAGGTATTCCAGTACGAGCTGTCCACGCTGTGCTGTTGTGCTATTTGCGCCATGTCCTGACTGCATCCTGACCACTGACCGTTGCCCACTGGCGGACAAGTGGCACTAGAATCTAGTTACTGTTGTCGCTGGCGCCAGTTGAACCGCAGCGCACTTCAAACTAACCAGAACGAGCACACTCACACACACACACACAGACACACACACACACAGTCAAGAAGTGAATTTGCGGCTTTGATAGCGTTTGCATTCTGGCGATTTAACTACCACATCCACGTCGAGAGGCCAGGCACTCCACGACTGGACTCTACTTCTGTTTCTATGTTGTAAAGTTTTTCCACTATTCGCATTGTTGTTTTCTGGTTTTTCTTTTTTTGCACAACAAATTTTCCGGCTGTTTCTGCTTTGTGCTTCGCTGTTCGGCTACGCTTTGCACGGAAATGTAAATTAATTGCTTTAACAAAGTGCACTTGAATGCTGCAGCCAGCATGTGTTTGTTGTTGTTGTTGTTGCTGTTGTTTCTGTGGTTGGTTCTATTATTATTATTATTATTATTATTACTGTTTTGAGGGTTGCGCGATCATAAAACCTTAAGTGCCATCACTTGAAGGCAGCTCACCAGAACATTTCAGAGAGTGGAAAATGATTTTTGGGCTCTTAAGAAAATTACCCTTTCCACACATTTTCGAAATAAATTTTAATCAATTTTGTTTTGAGGCTGTGTCAGCTGACATGAAGCCGAATAAATATTGGAATTGAATGAATATAGGAATAAGAAATAAATTAGTATACAAAATATAATTTTAGTGTAAAAAAAGAGCTTTTTAAATAAAAAAAATATAAATATAAATAAATATCACAAAAAAAGATCATCTATTTTTATCAAATAAAATAAAAATTTTTAGGTTGTGTTTCATATTTAAATTCGTCTCTTTTCAAGTAAAAAAAAGGAATAATATTAATACTATAAAATAAAACCTTATCTTTATTTCAACTTTACAACTTTTGAGTAAATATTTTTTCCATTTCCAAAAAAATAAACAGAAGAACTACTTAAGTCGTTTGCTGATTAATCAACTGCTTATAAACACCCACTAAATTTAATGCTGCTCGAATACCTCAATTTGCATAGGCTCACGTTTATAACTATCGAATCGGCGGTTGCACCACTCAAACGCCTTAATTTTTAACTAAACATAGACAATTAATGCTCAAGTGGCGCTGCCCCACTATGTGTGCAACAAAAAAAAAAAAGAAAGAGAGAGAAAAAAAAAAAACGATCTCAGCTCTAATCAAACAACTTTGGGGGAACCCACGCGCTGCCAACAGCTGAAATAGACAACCGGGCAGACAATATTTTCAAGTGTTTCTAAGTCGTCGTCGACAGCAACAGCAACAATTACAACAACAACAACAAGAAATAAACAACTATAACAACAACAACTTCAATGCCTACGCACACTTTTCGTTTCATTGTTTATACATACGCTTTCAAGGGGTATTATAAATTTATGGAGAGAAAAAAATAACTAAATAAATAATTAAGAATTTGTATTGGTTACAAAAAAAAATATATATATACATATATATATATATATATATATATATATATATATATATATATATATATATATATATATATATATATATATATATATATATATATATATATATATTTGTTATATTTAAAATTTATCATTTCAAATAAAATAGATCAACAGGAATCGGATTTGTAAAGCGCTAAATGGGAATCTGAAAATCTTTTAAAATTCTTCCTGTTGACAAAAACGAGACAGAGAGGGAGAGAGAGAGAGAGAGAGAGAGAGAGAGAGAGAGAGAGAGAGATAGTGCGAGAAAGAGAGACAGGCAGCAAAAAACGTATAAAGAATATTTATTTCTAAGAGATTTAAAAGGCAAATGCTGTAACGGCAAAAGTAATTTCAGATATCGGTATGAAAACGTATATCGATATGTAAGTATTACTATAGCGAACATGCTGGAGATAACAAAATTAAGGGAAGTGCAAGCATTACTCTAGTATTATCAATATTGTTGCTCTTCTATTTTATTCTATAATCTATATATGAATCTTTGCTCTTTGAACAGGCAACGGAACATTTCCCTGGCCAGAGATGGAAAAACGATACACAAATGCCTACAACAGCTTTCTTCTGTCTACAATGTAAACCATTTTCATATATAGAGAGAAAATTAAGAATCTTTTAAGACAGAAAATATTATATTTAAATATATTTGCCTAGAAATTTGATCATATATGATAATATATCATATATGAGAGCATATTTCTTGTCAACATTTATATATTTAACTGTCTTTCTTTGAGATTTCAGCGTATTTATGCTTCGTCTTGTAATAGAAATTTGTCGCCGCTTGTTGTTAAATCTTTTGACTTGGTTTGTTTGTGAACTTGTTTTGGTTACTTGTTGCTTTTTGTGTCTTTCGTCGACACCGCCGCCACCGCTGCCACCGCCGCCACCGCTGCCGCCGACGCGTTGCGACGCCACAAGCGTCAACAGGTAAACGTAAACATGCCCCACACACGCGGCCAGTGGCCGGAGACAACTCCACGCGGAGAGCTCAAGCAAACGCATGTTTGACATTTGTTATTGACCAAGCCGCGTCTCGGCCGAGCTCTCAGAGGGCTTGCATATTTTCTAGACTTAATGCGCGCGCTGACGGGAAAATCGTGTAAACGAAAACTTTTTGGAAAGTGCGGAAATCTTTTTATGAATGAAATCGGGTCTCGACGACACGAGACTGTGTCGATTGTGTTGTCATTTGATTAATAATCGCATTCGATAGCCTAACATGGGCTGGGCCTTGGTTTCAAAGTTGAAGTCGAAGTTGAAGTTGAAAGTCTCTCATCATCCGCGGGATCGAATCTGTTTCTATTGTGGTTCAGTTCAAGTGCTTGCTACCGGTTATTAATGGCTTTACATATTTGTGTGGAGTGTTTAATGATGTTGAAGTTGTTGTTTCGTGTTCGAGGGGGACATGGAGTGCTTGTGCGCATAAATAAACTATTAAAGCGAAAAATATAATATATAGTATTACATATGGTATTTATTCATTTGAAATTCCAGACAAAGTGCATTCAACTTTGGCTTTACGACCCTAACTACAAGCAATTCAAATCTAGACTGAAATATCTTATGGTCCACGCTCTGAGACTGATAATAATTGTAATAGTAATAATAAAAGATAATATGATGCTGAGTTGACAACAATTCAGTTATCTAAAAACGAAATTCCATATCTTAAAAATTGCGCAAATTACGCCTATATATGCATATGATAAGAATCTTGTAGACAAACTCAGCCTGCTGACAATGTATGAGCACTAAAAACACAATAAAAGTGAAATATTATTAACATAAATACTTTTTATACACATTTCACATGAGCTCATACAAGCAAAAACTTTTATTCACTTCAATGAATTAATGAATTATTTAATTTGCGTAAATTTATAAATCGCACAGCTTTGATCGATTTTGGCATTTTAATGTGGAATGTTTTTTTGCAGCACAACTGAAACATGTTTAAACACGTTTGTATTACAATTAAAACTATTGTTTTAATTCGTATTGGAAACATTTTGCAGTTTCTTTGGCACTCAACAAAACTTTTTATGTTGCACAAATTTCAATTTCAATCTCACTTAGTTCGCTTGGCCAGCGGAAGCAGGCCTGGAATATGTGTGCATAATTAATGCACATTTCACTTTAAAATGCACACACACACACACACACACATAGGCGCATAATGGCAACGGCTGTGCCGCCTTTTCCGTGCGTTGCTTTAAGCAAAGATTTGCGATTAATTGTTGCATGGTGGGATTCAATTT
Source organism: Drosophila navojoa (assembly GCF_054131105.1). Classification (NCBI taxonomy): domain Eukaryota; kingdom Metazoa; phylum Arthropoda; class Insecta; order Diptera; family Drosophilidae; genus Drosophila; species Drosophila navojoa. Next base: position 15,150,226 of record NC_142890.1, read on the forward strand.
GCATGTGTGCACATGCAGCACATAAATGTGCGCTTGCATGTCTGCGGGCGCATGCATCTGCGGGTGTTCCACAATGCATGCGAGTGTGCGTACGCGTGTGTGTGTGTGTGTGTGTGTGAGTGCACGCCTATAGGTATGCAAAGACAAATTATATGGTAAACTGATTTACTTTATCCCTTAATTTACAACTGTTTCTCTTTATCATTTACATATATATACATGTACATATATATAATTAAGTAATTCAATATATCACTCGATTCGGAAATTCTGTTCAGGGTTTTTGAATGAATTTTGGAATTGTTTACAAGCCGGGCTAAACAAATCAGCGCCTTGCGACCGTTATCAACGCGCGTACGGACGCATCTCAGAACACGAACTGAACTGACGAAGAGCAACGGCAAGTGCGAGCCAACGCTCGCAGCAGCGCTGTCGACGCCAACAGTCACAGCATCCAACAGCAGCCGCAGTCGCAGCGGCAGCGACAGCGACAGCAGCTGGCAAGCCATCCAAAATAGCGCCACTCGGCTGCCGTCGTTGTCGGCATGTGCCGAGATAACAAAAACAGAGAACGAAAACGAAAACGAAAACAGAGGCCGAGAGTCTGCTCTGTGGAGTGGAGACTTTTCGGGCGCGCGCTCTCTCACAGTCTACACGGCAAGCAGCCGGTAAATATAACGGTATTTGCCGGCAAAATACAAAATGAGCGAAACTGATTTGCATGACAAACTAAAAGATGCCCTGCAACAGCCGAAGGTATAGAATATTGGAATTTATTATTAATTTTAATATCTAGCAACGACTTTTATATTATTCTAAGTGAAAAGCTAAAATATAATTTATGTACTTTTAATAAATGAAAATAATATTTTTTAATATTAAATAATTTTGCAAGCCAGCCTATATACCACTTTTAGGCAGATATTGAACAGTGTAGATTTGACAACAAATTGCCTTAGTCCGTTTCAGCGTTGCCAGCACAAAAGCTAAAAATGTAAAACGCTTTTGGGAAAATAAAGCTCAAGCTCCAACTAGGCTGAAGCTCTATTAAAAGCTTTTGCCATTGGATTTTGTACAAGGATAAATGTGTTTTAAGCTGCAAGGCAAAAGCTTTTGCGGGTTTGATGAAATGAATAAAAGCACATTACACGTTAATAAAGTCCACTCAAATACATATACATATGTATATACAAATACTGGTTCAAGTTCTTCAGTTAAATATATGGGACAGCAACAGTTTTAAATATAAACACATTAAAAGGGAAACTTTATAAATGTATGTGGTATAAAAAAAACATAAAGAACTCATTTAAGTTCTATGCCCAACAAATTTGATCAAGAAGTTGAAAGAAAAGAAAAGTGAAAAGTGAAAAGAAAACGCATTTACAGTAATTGGCTCAAATGGGTGAGTGCATGATTATAATAGGAAAGTGGAGTGGAGTGGGCGGCCGCATGCAGCACATGATGATCATTAAGTTGGGGATGATGATGCTGCTGCACGGCGGCCAGTAACCCAGGCAAGAAACACAAACATTCAAACAGACAGACGCCACGCAGCACTTGAAGAACACGCCGCACTCTCGAATGCTGCGTGGGTGGAGGCAGAGGCAGAGGCTGAGGCTGAGGCGGTGCTCTGGTGTTGTTGAGAAGTGTCGAGCCACACAGGCAAATAGGTTTGAAGAGGGCAGCCTATGTTGACTGACTGACTGTGTGCGTGTGTGTGTGTGTTTGTGGCATGCACCCGATTTGAGGCTGCAATGGCAATCCGGGTTGCAAATGCCATTGAGACATTAAGTGGCCGAGCACACAACTCGATTCATTCCAATCCGTGCCGGTCATCAAAGCAAGTCCACAAAGTAAGCGAATTCGAGTGGATCCGCATCATCGGCTGATGGGGCTGAGCACTTGAGCTTCGATCAGATATCACAAATTGATTGCATGTTTCATGGTCATGCGGCAAATGAAAATTGGAAATACTTAAAGAAAATTAGCTGATAAAGCCAAAGAGAGAGAGAGAGAGAGAGCGCCTTAAATGCGGGTCAATTAGATCTGATACAACAGAGAGGGGAAACTCTTTTAGGAAAATTGCAATTAGTTCTCTGCGTATAGCCCAAAACAAAGATCGTGCTCATAGATCACAACATGCTAAATAAACTGAAACGTAAATAAACACACGCAGAATTTGCGAAGTCGGAAGAGCAGATAGATCAGATATACCGTTATCGTATATAGAGATATATATAGCTGATAGCTTCAATAAATCAATATAAGTATTGGTATATAGAAATGGGTAAGAAAGAAATATATACATATATATATATATATATATATATTTTAAATATATATCAATGAAAAATTTAAGAATCCTCTGTACAGTTAAATATCTCTTTAACAATTAAATATACATATGTACATATATTATTTTTACGTAGCACATTTCTCACTTAAAATCCAATTTTCAATAGATTGCTTAAATTTTTATATACTATACAAACTCAATGCACTTACAATCATTCTCTGGTGGGATCGGTCAATGCACCAGAGACTGAAGTAAAGCACTCTTGCTATGCATAAATCTTTCACTTGAGGTCAGGTTAAATGCGATACAAAGACAGCGGTGTATTCATATGGGGGGTAGCGCTCGAATAGGGTAAATTCTATGAAGCACTTACCTTAAACATCATCGGATTGCGATCAATGTCCGATTCAGCATTTTCACAAAGGGTTTCCGTTTCCGAGAGAAAGGCGAGAAACTGCCAGAGAACAGAGAAACGATTAGAGAAATGTGATATCATATGAATCGAGATGATTGCTAACCTGATCCATTTTGCGATCGAACGATTGCAGATCTTGCACAGCGGCGTGCAGCAGTTTGCCTCGGTTGATAACACCGTTATTCAAGTTGGTATAGCTGCAAGGAGAATCAAAAGAAAATATATTAAATGTAATATATATATAAATCAATATAATATATTCATAGGTGATACATGCGATATAGCAGACAAATATTATATATCGGTGGTTGTGGAAGCTTTAAGAATTTGCTGATATTAAAATGTTTACTATAGTTGGAATCAGAAACGAAATCTTCCCTTTCCTTTGGACAGGTTAAATGATTTAAATCTATATAAAACTTATCTAATCAAGTTTTATATAGATTTAAATCATTTAACCGTTCACATTTAGCAATATATATACATATATATTCATATACTTTTTTAAGACTTCAAAAGATTATCTATATTTTAGGATTCAATAAGTTTTCTTAAACAGAATGAAAAAAAAGTTCTTGAAAAAGTCACAAACATTCTACACTCTTACTTCTTCTATGCATATTAAAGCACTTCCAACAGCTAAGAGGTTTATTGATTGAGTATTCTCCAAGAATTTAAGGATTTTCTTCAGGTTTCGTTTGCACCTGCTGTGATTTATTTGATTTGTGTTTATAATGCTGAGGCTTGGCAAGTGCAAGTCATTAATTCGCATTACACGCAAAGCGCACAAGTGCTCGGAATTGAAAACGCGTAACTATTTGCATTTTCGCACTTCATTTGGCTCGACAGAGTCGCTGCACGATGATTTCAATAGACGACACTCACCGTTGATTAATGGACTCAGTCATCTTCTTAACTCTGGAAGTATCATCGTTGGGATAGACTGCAATTAGTTTCTGCGTCAGCTCGCTGAAGAGGTCGAAGTGCTGCTTATTCTGATGCAGCTCGGCGTGGAAGGACTGCGGATATATAAAGGGAATAGATTAATTTATGCAAGCCATGTGAGCGATGCCAGCACAAGTCACCTTCTGCTCCTTCTGCTGGGCCTCCAGTATGTCTGCTGTGGTGGCCACGGTGCCCATTCGCTCCGCTCGCTGCTCCATGCGCGCCAGCCACATTTCCAGCTCGACGCGCTTGGCCTCGAACCTGCCAATCGGATTGAAGCAATTAATTGGATTGACCCCAAAGTGGGCTAAAGGATAACCTACCGCTGCGAATCGCTCAGCATGCTCTTCAGCTGCGCCGCTCGCTGCAGCACGCACTGCGACGTCTCATCCCAATGCTCCCTCAGGCGGGTAACTGTGAATGCCGCAATAGAGAACAGTTTAATTAATGGTTCACCAGAGAGCCTAGCATTTTGGTTACTGTTAAACATTATTAACTAAGAACAACAACAATAAAACATTTTAATCGAGTGACAAAAGTTAGCTGCGGTGTAGTTTCTAGTAAACGGTAAACGGTAAACGGTAAACGGGGGAACCCTTGGAGCCCCATTCAACATTTATTGATCAGTTGTAAGTGTGTGTGTGTGTTGTGTGTGAAACGCCATGCAACATCATTAGTAAACAAGGGAGGAAACTAGAGAGAGAGAGAGACAGAGAGAGGTGTGCTGCTGCTCTGCTCCACTTGTTCGGCAGGTCTTTGTGTGTGAGATGGTCTCAATTATTATCAGATTAGTTGGAGTCCACTCTGGTATCTATCGGCACTAGCCGTTGTTAGCTCTCACACAGCTGGGTTAGCATAAACACAAATTGTATTCGTTACCTTTCAGAAAGCAACGTAAATAGTCTAAGTCAGCTGCACAATGCGGTGCTATGGAAAACTGTTTCAATTCTAACAGAGAGGTATAGAAGTAAGATAGAATAGAAGAGAATTCATAATGTTTGCAATTAAATAAATATATAAATAATTAATTATAAAAAGAAAAATAAAATAGAGGAATAAACTACAGCTTAATTTATATTAAACTAAGCAAATAAAATTTATTTTGCCTTTACGGAAATATTTTTGATTTCTTGAGTAAAGCATTATTTTTTTATTTGAAAAAAAGTATATAAAAAAAAATTTAAAAAAATAAATAAGTAATTAAAAAAATAATAATAATAATTAAATAAAAAAGTGTTGGTAAATACCATATATATTTTATAATTTACATTATATCAATAATATAATTATGCCTAACTATCTTAGCTTAAAAAAAATAATAATAATATTTAAAGAAAATAAATAAATAAATAAATAAAATTCAAATTAGATTTTTCAACTTAGGATCAAGTTTTTTTTTTAAATGTATATCATCATATCGTCATATATATCATCCTATATATCGGCTGCCTATCTAAACTCAAGCACTAGGCGCTGATCAGTTCATCAATCAATCAGTCAATCCGATTCCAGCTTACCCTGAATGCCTCCAGCTGCGTTCTGCGATATTTGCGTCTCGTCGTGGGAGGAGCGTCGACGCATGCGCAGCTCCTCTCGGGAGAGTCCGACGGGCACGACGCCATTGCCGGCGACGATCTGGGCGGCAGCAGCAGCGGCGGCCGCAGCTGCCCGCGACTGAGCCTGATGCTGCAGCAGGGCAGCGGCTGCTGCCGAGCCGGGCAACTGGCCCATGTTGTGCACCACCTGGGGCGGAATGTTGCCCAGCAGCTGCTGGCGGATCTGTTCACGGAACTCGCTGCTCAGCGGCATGGGTGGCTGTGGCGACTGCTGCTGCTGCTGCTGCTGCTGCTGTTGGGTGGACTGCGCCGCTGGCGGAGCACCGCCGCCGGACAGGTTGTTCTGCATGCGATGGCGACTGTACTGCAGCTCCAGCGGCAGATTGCGGTCGAGGGAGCGCATGTGGTGCTCGATGGTGGAGCGCATTGATTGCTCCACCTGCGAGGCCGACGCGGACGACACAGAGGAGGAGGATGAGTTGTGTAGGGATTGCTGCTGTGCCTGGGCACGCAGTTGCTTCAGTTCCTCCAGCGATTGGCGCGAGTCTCCTGCACGACTCTCGTCGAGCGACAGATTGCGCTCGTAGTTGCTGGTGCGCAGATTGGCTGAGCTGCCCAGGTGGCGGCCACCTCCTGCGGCCAGGCTGGCCTTGAAGCTCAGATCGAAGTTGTTCTGGACGGCGGCCTCCAGGCTGCGCAGGTTCATCTGCTCCTGCATGGCGCGCTCCATGTTACGCAGGCCGCTCTCAATGCCGCGCAGCGCATCCTCCGAGCCGAACTCATCCGTGGGCGAGACGGCCGCCGGAGCTGGTCGTTGGTTTAGCTTCTTGGTCTCGCTGGCTCTCGTTGGCGCCGGCGACGGCACCGGAATACAATTCGCCAGCGTGTTCACATTCTTGGAGCTCTGCTCGCTCAGCGCTGCCACTGCCGACTGCAGCACGAGCGGCGGCGGCGGTGGCGGCATCTCGAAGGGATTGGAGCAGCGGCGCGCAGCCATCGCCTCGGCGGACAGCGTCGAGTGTTTCTCCGGCGGCAGCGGCGGCTTCTCCTTGAACTTGAGCCCCGCCAGCGGCGAGTTCTGTGCGCTGTTCTGCGCCGAGCTCTGCGCGGAGGCGGGCTTCTTGGGCAACGGCGGTGGCTGCCGCAAAGGTGGCGGCAGCCCGGGCACCACCACATGCTGGCCATCGGGCAGACTCTTCAGGCTGTGCCGCTTGGGTGGAATTTCCGGCGGTGCCGAGCGCTCGCTGGCGCCGCGTGCCGGAATCGCGGGCACGGGCCGGCTCTGCGGTGGCAGCGGTGGTGGCACCGCCTTCTGGCCAGGGGCCGTCTGCTCCTGCGAGCTCTGCTTGCGCAGCAGCTGCTGAGCGCGCATCGCTGCCTGGGCGGCCAGCTCGGAGTTGAGGCGTGGTATCTGCGGCGCCAGCTTCGGCAGCTGCTCATCGGGCACCGTTGGCGGCACCGGCGGCGGCGGCTTGGCAGTCATCGCTGGTGCTCGATTGTCCTGTGCGTGGCAATGTTGTGCGCGCTGGGGGGGGGGGGCGTTCTGTTGTGCGTAGCTGCGACAGCTGCTAACGTTGGCTAACGGCTAACGGACCGATGGGCATTTACTTCACTTCACTTCACTTCACTGTGCGGCATCACGTGCGGCATTCGATATGTATACTTTGCATTGTCTGACGCGGCGTCAATTCAATAAAGAATGATAATGATAAACCAAAAATAAAATTATGTCTGCATTGTTGACATTGATAAAGGCTTAACAAATGCACCGATAACAACAACAGTAACAACAGCAACGGGAGCAGCAACCCCTCGCTGGTTAGCCGGCATTTGGCCCCCACGCGAGTTTGCGTCCGGGTCTGGGTTTGTTTATACGGCGTGCCGGAAACTCAACACAGTTACAGGCCACAAGCAAACACACAAATAAGCTGAGCACACAGGTAAGCGCGCACTAAGAGAATGCTAGTAGAGTGCGAGTGTGGACCCAAGAGAGCGTTCTCTTTGCAAACGGCCAACCCACCAGGCACTACTAACCACAACCCACCCACCCACTTCACCCACCTCACACACCACACGCACGCAGCTCTCACAGTGGGTTATTGCTCTTTCACACACTTTTTCACCACACTTTGCGCCTGGCTCTGCGCCGGCTGTCAACGCACAGGCAGAGGGAGAGGGGGAGGAAGGGGCAGAGCAGGAGGCAGAGGCGGCATTTGCTTCTCCTTTTTTGTGTTTTTGGTAATCTCTGAAAATATTGCAACTGTTTTGCTTTGCTCGCTGCTTCGTAGTACAGTAGTAATAGTAGATAAAGGACTGATAAGAGGTGAAGCACGAAATTTGTAAGTCTATAATATAGAATAATGTGAGCTGTTCAGCTTTGCTCTCACTGTACAGTAGTTACTGAATATGAGAGACTGGTATGAGGTGAACATGGAATGGAATGAATGGAAATATAAGAGGAATGTATATGACTATAGTATTGAGAGAATAGAGTTGACTAAATGATGACAACTGAATGTTTCCTTTGGATGTCTGTAATCATGTACAGTAGGTATTCGATATGACAGACTGGTCTTGGGCGAAAACGTAAAAATTTGTATGTCTATAATATTCAGTAATGTGAGCTGTCTAATTGATGACATTGGAATTTTTTAATTTACTCTCTGTTTCACTATGCAGTATTTATTGACTATGAAAGACTGCGATGAGTCGAAAATGGATATATATGAGTCATATTTATATGACTACAATATTGAGTGACAACATTTGATTAGCTTGGATGTCTTTAAACCTGTACAGTGAGCATTCGATATGAGAAACTGGTCTTAACTAAAATAGAAATATATGTATGTGGAATTTTCAGTTATATAAGCTGAGTCAACTAGATTATGAAAGTGCTATGTGAAGCTTTGTTAGCCGTTTCGTTGTACGGTAATTATAGTATGTACATATATAAAGGACTGACATGGCATATGAATAGAAATATATACAAACATCTTAAGTATATGGGTATTGAGTAATATGAGCTGACTAGATGTTGACAATGTGGTAGTAAAATGTATGTCTATCAGCTGAAATGTGAAGGCTGTTTAATATATGAAAATACCCTATGAATCAGACTGCTATGACTGATGCATATACAAATAACATATTATAGACCCAACCTTCATCTTAAGAAGGTTATCTACCGAAGAAATATCTTGCAAAATTTTCCAGATTTTTTGTTTTATACTAAATGCATCATAAGAATTGAAGAATTGAACCAGGAACTATCAGAATTTTTTTCAAGATATTTAAAAACTGGCAACCCTTATTTTGTTTATATTTTTTTTGCCATTGTTTTCTTTACTTTTTTATTTAACGAATATTCAGTTTTATTTATAATTAGCTCATTTTTTATTCTTTCTTCATAGCTAGTCCTTACTGTATATTATTTCAGACGTGTCTGCAGTGAGTAAATATGGGTGTATAGCTGAGTGCACAACACTGCAAGGCAACAAAGGCACACACACACTTTTGCTCTCTCGCTCTCTCCCACACACACACACACATGCACACACTCCCACACACACACACACATACACCCATCGCACACATTCATCGCCTCAGTTGGCCGGCAAACGCAGTCGAAATGTATGCAGCAAAGTTTTACGCAGCAGCAGGAGCAACTTTTGCCCCGTTTGGCTCTTGACGCCTGCAACAAGGTGCACGAGGCAAGTTTGTGTCGCATGTGTTGCTGTTATGCTTGTTGCGGCTGTTATTCCATTTGTGTGCCTCGCTTTTATTGTCCTACACCAAACCATGCCGTACCGTACCGTACCTTACCGTCCATCCGTTCGTCCCTTTCCTTTGCCGTGCCATTAAACCCCAGAAATCGCCCGTGGCAGGTGCATTTAACTTCTGGCTCACCTTTAAATGCATATAACAATGTAGACGTTGCAATGGCCTGCTGGCCATTTCGCTTACTACACTTTTATTGTCTGTCTTGCCTGCCTATGCCCCCCTCTCTCACTCTCTCTCTCTCTCTCGCACGCACTCACTATTGTGGCTCTGCTGCAATTTGTATGGCGAACTGTCTGCGGTTGTGTTTGGCCTTTGTTCTGCTCAAATGCTTGACTTCATTTGATGGTTTCTCGTTTCGTTGTTTTTATTCGTTTTTATTTTTCTCTTTTTTTTTCTCTTTAAATCATGTGCAACCGCATTGTATACGATAGTTGCTCGTCCCTTTTGGCAAACCTCTGCTCACTAATTACTCGACTTTTCACAGTGCCCTCTGCCTCCATCAAAATCAGCTTCGCAAACTATTTGTTTTTAACTCTTTACTGCCAACTTTTTGCAATTAGTTGAAATTATTTTGCAGTTCGAGCGCTCTTGTGCTGTAATCCGCTTAGTTTAAAACGTGAATATTTTAAGTGCTTTGAGCTGCATACACAAATGGCCAGATTGGAAATCGCTTTGAAGTACACAATTCCACATAATCAAGCAGTCAATCAAGCGGGTATATTCGTTTTAGTCCTTTGAAAGGTTTTTTTTCTAGAAATTTCTTTAAAACGTAATTTGTTTCTTGGCATAAATAGGGAGGAATTTATCGACTGCTGGTGGCATAAAATCTAACGTTTCTTGAAAGGCAAAAATCTATAAAAACTATATTCAGTGATAGATCTAAGAAGTTTCTATAGAAAAATTTACAGAGTTATTGTTTTTCTGGAATTTTCTGGTAACAATTTGCAATGAACCGAGCTTGATATACTAAATGAATAAGCTACATAAGCAACAACGTAACTTTATGTTTATAATCAATCTATCCATATCCACATTTCGAGTTATTATCCTAAAATCATATATAACGATATATTTGATTATGTATATGATAGACCAAAGCAGATACACAGAATTATGTTTAAGGCTTTCTATCATATAGACTATGGCTCGTTCTACATATTTTATATGTATCTAAACTTCAACATCTCATGATACAATGTCTAAGCATACAAATATTTTATGTTATACAAATACTTTTAGGGCTGTCTATTATTTAGACTGTAGACAAGTCTATATTATCTGCATTAACTATATGTATATATAACTCTGCTCAACTTCAATTCCCTGGCCATTTTCAGTTCCAATTCCCTACTGCTCGAAAGTTAAACCTAAACTAACCCTGTTCATTCTGTTAGTTGTATCCAAACTTTGGTACTTTCAGCTCATAACGTATTCAATGGAACAATACAAGCATCGCCCACAAAGTGAAACGAGACGAATCAATCAACAGCAAATTCCATTGTACACTTAGTAAATGAAATGTGTCCTAGGCAGTCCGTTTAACGGCAATACGACAGACAGTCCATTGAAACATTCACATTGTTTTTTTGGCCAGCTCATGAATCAGGCTAACAAAACACATTTTAAGTAAGTAAAGAAATAAGACTGCTCTGTAGCCATGACAAAACGTATCCTAATTTGAATAAATTGAGGCCTACTGCACGTGGCGACAGGCATCTATGATAAACAGCATGAAAACTTGTTACGCCAAATAAGAAAAGTTCAGGGTTTTCCTTTTGCTTTTTCACAAATAGACTCAAGCGACAGCCGGCGCTGTGAAAACTTACAACATGGCTTGGAATGGTAGGCGTGGTGGGCGTGGCTGGAGAGGCATAACAAATAAATAGACTTGAAAACTATTTGAAAGAACAACACAACACGTTCGCTGTGAAGCGATTCATGCCGCTGCTGCCTACATCTGCAGACTATATAAATAAAATGTTATTTTCCGCCTAAAAGTATGCAATCAAGTCAAATAACTTGAGTGTGTGTGTGTGTGTGTTCGACGCCGTTTTCAGTGTACAAGTTGCTCGTAGCTCGTTGCTTGTTGTTGTTAGTGTTAGTTGTTGTTGTTGTTGCTTTTGCCATTTGAGTGAGCGCCAAGTTTCATTTGTTTTTTTTTTTTCCTGCTGCTGACTGTGCTGTTTTTACCATTACCATTCCCAAGGCACTCACACACACACACACACACATACACATACACCGCAAATTATGCCACATTCGTTGGCTGCTGCTGCTGCTGCTGCTGCTGCTGCGGCTTCGCGCTGCCTTCAACGCGTTTCGCGCTGCGTGCTCATGTAATTTATTGAAACACATTTCTTTCTCCCATGATGTGAACAGCTACAACAACAGCAACAGGGACAACAACAACACACACAGCCCTATTGTTGTCCTGTTGTTGTTGTTGTTGTTTTAGTTAGCGTCACTTTTGTTGGCTTCAGCTCACGCTTTATTGAATATTTATTATATTATAATTCTGCTGGCAGTCTCTATGTGACATTCATTATGTATTCCGTTATAATATTATGCATCCTTGTTGTATTTTAATTAATTATAGATTAGCATATTATAGCAGCATGGCAAATGTTATGTCCAATACGAGAACAGAAGCACAAATTTATTCTAATTGATACGGAATAATGTGGAGAGTAAGTTAAACAAAAAATCGCACATTGAAAATCAGTTGAGAATACAACTTAAATATAAATTTAAAAAAATAAAGAGAATTTATACAAAAATAACAAAATTAATAAATAAAAAAAAAATAAAATAAAAATAAAAAGTTAAATAAAAAATAAATTTAATATAAAAAAATAATTAAGTTATATTTGGAATGCAATTAAAAAAAATATATAATTAATTTAACACAAATAAAAAAATAAAATAAAAATAATAAAAATATTAATAAGTACAATAAAAATAATAATAATATTAGTTAATAAAAATAATAAGTAAGCACATAAAAGAAAGAAAATGAATTGGTTAATAAATAAATCAGATATGCAAAACAACAACCTAAAGTGTTATTAAAATGCCTCAAAACAAGGTTTATAATAATACATAAATAAATAACAATAATGTGTCAAGACATATAAGAGCTGCACTTTTAGTTCAAGATTATTTTTAAAATTATGTTATGATAATAATTCTCAACATAATATAGAATGTATAAAGGAAAATAAAGCCTTAATATTTGAAGCATTATAATGAAGCAAAACAAAAGACGATGAAACGTCTTATGAGACACAAATAACAACTGTTCTTAGCTAATTAAATGTACCTAAACTAGACAAAGAAAACAGGATGCAGGAACACAAAGGGCAATGCCCAGTTAGAGCATATTCAAAGGCTCCACCTTGAAGGTTGAAGCTATCTAGCTACATACTCCAAAGTGTGATGCAGCTCTTCATGAGGATAGACCAGCATCAGAGCCACTACCAGACTGACGGTGCTTGGAGCATTTTTAGCTCAAACATAAATTAATAGATAAATGCAATAAAAATAAATACAATAAAAAACAAAAAACAAAAAACAAAAAAAAAAAAACAAAAAAAACAATCAATAATTTTCTGCAGTGTCGAATAAGCAACAATTTATGAATACTAAATGAATATATACTAAAGTAAATAATTTTTCAATATTCAAAATTATTGTCAGCTGCATTTGTTCAAGTATTAATGAATGATTAATTAAACAACATTTTTAATATTAAACATTCTTGTAGTTAAAAACAAAAATAATGAAAGCAGAGTAATAAATATGTTATGAAATAAGCCCTATATTAATATTAAATTTATGTCAATTATATTTTATTTATAATTATATTTTTTAATTTTTTTTTTAATATTTTCCTGACCATTAGTTACTGAATTGAAAATTTATATTTCATTTAAATTATACAATATATTCGTTCATTTATTTATATAGAATTATTCCGTTGTTGCATTTGTTTTTTAACACTTTCTGCTTAATTGTGATAATGCGATTAAATTGTTTGGCAAATACTTGAATGAATTTGTAATTGTTTCGATTGCACGACAAATAAATCCAATTGATTATATTCACAGATCCCACTTGCATTTCCACATTATTTGCATTCTCTCTTCAATTTTTTTAGCTTTAACTATGACAATGACACTTTTATCTGAATGCGTTGTGTAGCACGGCGTTCAGCAATATTTGCGGCTTTTGCCACCCTCACGTTTATTGATTTACAAAAGTAGCGGCAACAAAATTGGCAACACAAACTACAACAACAACAACAGCAGCAACAAGGGCACTACTACACCGCCTGCAGGGTGTGTGTGTGTGTGTGTGTGTGTTTGTGTGGGGTAACAGACAGGGCTGGGCAATAATCCAATGCAGACAGAAACTTTAAATGCCGATTTTGTGGCTTGACTTTTCTTAGCACTCAAGCATATATAAAGCGCACACACACACACACACGTAAATATATATAGCTACTAGCACACACACGCACACTTGCGCAGGCGAGCTGCTCTGCTAATTGAATGCAATTAATTTGGCTTAAAAAACGAGTTTCTCGCTTCTTCTTTTATCTGTGTTATTTAAAATTTACAGTTTTTGAGCAAGAATTTTCACGCGTCGCGACGTCACGAGACAACAGTGGACAGAGGCGGGCTGAGACGGCTCGAGTCCATAAGAAAAGATAGCTGCAATGGCTACGAGTCGAGATTCACAACCGTTTGTACGCAGTCAAAGCCCACGAATGTCCTGGGCCGACTGCCCTCAGAGTCCCAACTGGCCGTGAACAAAGAGCGCAGCGTTTTCAACACGGAACTGTTTTTACTACGCTTTCGATACGCTCACGCTCACGCTCACGCTCACGGTGGCGCTCTCTGGCGGGCGGTACCAGCAACCCCCAAAAGGCGGGTAAACAAAGATGGAAAAGCACGTTAGCTGGGGCGCAGCAGCAACCCCAGCATAAACACAACTCCGGCACGGTCGCCCCCACACACATACACGCACACACACCTCAACAGAAAGACAAACAACCACCCACCTGGCGACTCTCACTCACACAGTCTCTCATCTCTCTGTATTCCATTCGGTTCTCTTTCGCTTCGCCATGCTGTTTGGCATTTCTCTGTTGTTTCGCTCTCTTTCGGCCGGCATTCCGGCAGTTTGTTTTGCTTGTGAATGTCATGCGCAGTGGGTGCTCCATAGCCGGGAGCAGCCGGAATTCAAGCAGCGCCCGCCAGCCTTCCTGCCACATGTTGTGCGTGTCTGCCGCGAACCTTGATAACTGATAAGAAACTTTAACATCAGCTTTGCACAGGGTTGCACACACAACAAGCGTGCCGAGGCCATTGACGGAATTCTCTGTGTGTGTCTAAATATATTTATATATATATACATGTATATATATATATGTGTGTGTGTGTGTGTGTGGTTGTTGTTTGTCGTGGCATCGTAGATATTTGCTTTTAGACTCACGCCCTCTGTGTCCCCCTTTTTCAACCAGCTTCGAGGGTGGTAATAACGTCAGAATTTCTGAAAGTTGAGTCGAGTGCAGCGGTTTTAATGACTGAAAAAGGAATACCAGGCATTCCCTTTCCCCCTCTCTCTCTCTCACGCTCTCTCATTCTCTGTGAGGAATATGAAGCGCGTTTTCTGCATAAGAAAATATAAATTAAAATACACCTCAATGGCAAAGCGGCAATTGCCTGAGCTGTAAATAAAGGAGCAGATTTATTTGACTGAAATTGTGCAGCCTTAAATTGGGCAAGAAATTTAAGAGCTGTGGGGGAATTTATTATATCGTAGAGAATTCTAATAACTTTTTAAAACTAAACTATGAAAATTTCAATATATTTGAAACCGAAACTAGATTCCAAGAGTAGTTGAGCTGAGAACTGAAAGAGTTTTCTAAAATTGATAATAATCAAAAAGACAATAACAATCTAAAAGTCTTCAACTAAAATAAAAAATAAAACAACAAAAAATAACAGCCAAAACTATTTCATATTATAAACTGTCTGTGCATAATTTCGACTGAATATAAATTAAAATTCATTTTAGCTAAGCTCATGAAATCGTAGGAGCACTTGAGCAGAGCACTAAATCCACTCACACACATGGCAGTCACGTACTGCGCTAACAACAGGACAATTTGCGTAATCAGTGAGAGGAGATTCCGGACTAAAACCCAGCGGATTAACGAGGCTCCAGTTGAAGGCAGCCAAGGACTAAAGGACCATGTTGGCCAAGTTAGCAGCAAGCAAGCATACGCTGTAACCTGTAATATTCACAAACATTTTGCACATAACTTTCATGCGGAAAAATGTTGTGCGAAAACTATCTGGCGCATAGCTTGGCGACTGAAAGCCAAGCCTTGGCCTGTCTACAGCCTGCTAGCACAATTATTTAATTTAATGTTGCTTTCAAAATTGCGGCAGAAGCGTTAAGTGCTCAAGTTGCACAAAGCCAGAGCCAAAGCCAGAGCCAGAGCCAAAGCAGAAGCCCAAGTCATAGCCCCCAATTGCCCCTGGTCAAAGGTCTGAGGTTAAGCAGTCATGAAGACGTCGCTTTTAAGTAATTAAAAACAGAAACGCTTTTAAGCCCCAACAACGAATTCCAAATACACTTTAAAAGTTGAGTCTATGAAATAGATTGAAGTATTTACATATATGTGATTGTAAAGGGAAATGAAACTAAGGGCAGATTCATCGATAAAAATCTGTTGAGCTTTTATCAATATTTCATAGAAATTATAGGTCTACACATAATTAAAACACTTAAAAAAAAAAAATAAAAATAAATTTAAACATATTGAAAACGCATTAAAATGTTTGGATTATTTTTGTTCTAATTTTTATTTTTTGTTTAATTTATATATTTTAAGGCTAATTATTAATGTCTAATTATAATTGTCTGTTAACATTTTTTTATGATTTATATTGTTTATGTAAATTTATTTTTAGATTATTTTTCCCGACATTTTTTTATTATTTATATTGTTTATGTAATTTTATTTTTAGATTATTTTATTTATTTTATTTATTTATTCACTATATTTAATGTAATTTTATTTTTTAATTTTTTAAAATATTTTTTATATATTTTTTATCTATTTTTTTATTTATTTTTCATATTGTTAAATTCTTATTTTTAACCTCATTAATATGTTTATTCTTTATATTTGTAATGTAATTTTATTTTTTAATTTTTTAAATTATTTTTTTTTTTTATATTTTTTATTTATTTATTTTTTTTTTCATATTGTTAAATTTTTATATTTAAACCTCATTAAAATGTTGCATTATTTGCCAAAATTGTTTTTATTTTTTTTATTTATTATTTTTGATATATTTAAATTTATTTATTTTTTATTTTTATTTTAATTCAAATATTCTTTTTAATGCAATACGTTTTTTTAATAAAATTTCGGTGTGCAATATATTTTCTTTTTTCAGTCAAGACATTAATTTCAATAGAATTTCAATTCAAACTCGGCTTTAATCTTTGCTATTTGCTGCAAACTCATTCCGAAATTCATAAAAACGGCTCACGTATCGCTCTGTTGCCAAATATGATAAACATTAGCTAAATTATTTACGGCTCATCAGATAGTCATAATGCCCATCCCCCCGGCGAGGGCATCAAAAGCCAACAACTTCTTGAAAGCGCAGACACAAGGCAGGAAGCGCCTGCCAGGCCAGGGGAGTCTCCTGGGGTCTAGCGAGGCCAGCGGCGGTCGGAGTAGGCCTATTAAAGCATATAATGGCGTGAAGTGGGCGTGGTGCTGGGCCAGAACGGGTGCAGGTTGCAGATTGCTGAGAGAAAGACGACAATTAGAGGCAATTTGGTTGCTGGCTTCAGCCCAGGGCCGGGCACCACACACTGGGCACAATTATCCGCCGGAGTGGGCGAGTGCGTTGTCCTTTAGCAGCATTGTGCATTGTTATTGCTGATATACTGTTGTTGCTGCTGTTGTTGTTGTCGTAGTTGTTGCTTCTGCTGGCTGGCTGAAGGAGCAGCAAGTGCAACAGCAACAACAACAACAGCAACAACAGCAACAGCCGCTGCACTGAAATTGCATGTCAAAGACAGATTTACGAGCAACGCTCACACATTGCCCGGCTGTGCCTATGCCTCGGCGCACTCTCCGCACCCTTCGCATCCTGGGCACACTATAAACGATAACAAAGCCGGGTCGATCGGGTTGGCACAACTTTTTGCCTGGCCGCACCCCTTGGCACGCCATCCAGCCATACGAGATAATAAATAATGGTTTAATTGAGCGTCAGCTTACAAAATGCGTAATTAATTGATTTTGTGTACAGTTCGCTTGGTTCCAGATAAGCGACAGACCCGGCCAGCCAGCCTGCCAGCCTGCCAGGCAGCCTATCCCATCAGTTGGCCCAACCTCAGCCAGTTGCCCACAATGTGTGTGCCAAAGCCAATTATTTCGGCAGGTGAACAACTTAATTGTACCGCAATCGCATTTGTGGTTGAAATTTAGCAATTGACTCAAGAGGTTTGAAATTAATTATACATGAAAATTGTGATTGTATTTCGTCAACCTCTGATGAGATGGGGGGCAGAATTTGCAAGGTTTCTTAAGACAGACTCACTCAGCGAACTAACTCTAAAATAAATAGTAAAAAATATAATAAATATGCAGATAAAAGCATAAAGTAATTGGTTTAAAATACCTATACCTCCATATATACTTAACACCTTCTACTAAATAATGTCCTGTCAGAGTTATCAAACTGTTTGACTGATTGAAAACTACATATAATATTAGTAGAGCATTTCCCCTTTAACAACTGCTGAAATTATTACATATTCCCGGTAACAATTACCCCACCATGGTTATATAATAAGCCATAGGCAACTTATTTCTTGGAAGTAAAATAAAACTAAAAGAAATAAAATAAAAGCAACAGAAGTAATGAATCTATCCCCCACCACTGGCCATGTGACGTTCGTAATATGCTCGAGAAATCAGGGGAAAAAAATAAGGAAAAAGAAAACTATCAGTATCGGTGACATGTGGCAGAAGCAGGTTGCGACCCAAGTGACGTCTGCGGACGGGGGCAGCAGCAACAGGGATTCCACTTGTGTACGTGCAGGACAAGCTACAAATGTTTATGACAAACCAAACATCATAATAATATGTAAGAGCACACAAGCAATGCAGCCAACTGCAGGCCAATTCCCCCAGAGTTGGCAAACAATGACATCAAATACAAAACTGTGTAAGAGCAGCAGCAGCAGCAGGAGTAGTGGGAGCAGCAGCAGCAGCAGCAGGAGCAGCACTAGCAACAACAACCAAGAGGGACATAAAAATGTTAACCATCCGCCCTGCTGCCGCACCGCATGTCAATTAAATGTCAACTGGCAGAAATTTTAGCTGCCTGCTGCCACATTAAAATTCCACTGAGAGTCAAATGAACGAATCACAAAAAGAAAAAAAAAAACAGCAGAAATATCACATAGAAGTGAGCATGCGCCTCTTGGCATGCAGTGAATGTTGAACTCTCTTGAGGCAACATTTCGCTCTTTGCCAGTGACTCTGCAACTGTAAAGCATATTCACCTCTGCCGGCTTTAATGACTTACCAATTCCAATTTATGTTGCAAGCCATTTTATGCACTCACTGTATGTATGTATGTGTATGACTGTATGTGTGTGTGTGTGTGTGTGTTTACATTACTTTGTATTTGTATTTGTATTTGCTGTGAACTTTGCCATTGTCTTTCAATGCCATTTGACAGCGTTGGCTTCGTCGCCTTTCGATACCTCTTAGCCACCGGAAAGAGGTCTTATTAGACAAAATTCACGGAAGTCACTTAAAATCTCTTACGCATGTAAATGAGAGCAGGCGAACTCTAACTCTGAGCAATAAGCGCACTTAATTGTTGACAATAATCAAAGTTAATTTAAGAGAGATAATTTGAATATATATAAAATCGTTCTTGCTTAGCTTTGGGTAAAAATTATTTTAAATGTAAATAAAATTGATATGTATATAAAGTGAAAATACTATTGAATGTATTTTGCACCAAAGACCTGAGAGTTTTAGTTTACATTTTAGATAAATGTAATTGACTTAAAATTTAAAACTATATTAATAAAACTAAACGAAAAGTCGAGAGGACTCAGGCATCGATTAGTTAGCAACAATGCATTTCTTACCAAAAGATTTTAAAGCATTTAATTTTTTACAACAGTTACAACAATATATATAAGGTATTTTAGAAGTTTACAAACTCGATCAATGATTAAATATGTGAAACATATAAGGCTTTCAATTTAAAATTCAAGACTTAAAAGTCCTTAGCTGAACACTCAGGCAGTTGAAGTTTCACAAAGAAAATGTTTATGGAAATTTGTTTCCAAAAGATCAGTCTTCAAATCCGAATCTCTGAACGTTCTTCATAACTATTACATTGACCATTTGTCCTTTACTGTAATATTTGCACTTATTGGAAAATATATAGGTATTAGACATCTGCATGGATGCATTCAAAAGGTATACTATAGTTGTCAGGTTACTTTAGTATATAGAATGTATAATGTACTATAGTACTTAGTATACAGTAGTACGATATGCTATATGGTGTACTTCATAGTAAATAGTAGTACAGTATTATGTAGTATTCAGCTGTACAATAGTATGTAGTATATAGTAGCCCAGGTGAGGAGGTTTACTAATGTACCTTTGTACCTCTGATTCAAGTGCCGCTCTGATTGTCATCTAAGCACTCATAGCCTCAATTTTAGTCCTGGAACTCAAAGATAAAATGTTTAAATTCCATTTAAATGCCAACTCCCCAACCGTTTACACTCTGTCCACACTACGAGGTATCTCTTTGTTTAATACAGTCTAAAGTTGTATATACAAAAAGGCAGTGTGCAGAGTGGCCCAGCGCCAGGAGCACATGTCCGGCGTTTACATTTTTGCAACTGAAGCCGAGCACAATGTCCGCTCCATGCGCTGGGGCCAGCTTGAGTTGGTTGGAATTTAAAGTGGATCTCGCTCGCATTACTGCTTTCGCTGAACTCCTCCACTGGCCGAGAGTGTGTGCGAGTGTGTGTGTGTTTTTGTCTGTCTGACAAAACGGAAATTTGTTTGCACGAAAGTCGTTATGGGAAATGGAAAATGTGCATATCTCGTTAGATCCCTAGGTGTAGCACAATCTGCATGCAATTCATAATGGCATTTAGCTGACAGCAGCTGAGAGGCCTAATGAAATATCCGTGCACCATGAAATGGGCTCGATTTGCTCAATGAATTGGAAAAAGCTCGCATGTGTTGGGCCCAAAAGGATTCCCGTAAATCCTGAATAAATTAAACGTTCAAGTTCTTTTGAACTTTTCCTCAAATTTACAAGACGAATTTCCATCAATAAATTTTTCAAATATATGTGAATACAATATTTCGTCCTTAAGTGTGACTGGACAATGCTGTTTCCTGAGAACCCATATATATATATATATATATATATTTAAATCGTATTTAAGTGCTTACCTTTTTCCTGCAGCTGCTGACGTTTGATGTCGCCTTTCAGCACCTCCGCCGTGTGGACCAGTTCATTGAGTTGCGGCTTTTTCATTTTCAATTCACGCAAAACTTTCTACAAAGCGAAACGCAGGCGGAGCGAGTGTGAGTGAATGAGGCTTTGAGCCGCCTCCTTTCAGTGAAACTTACCTCCTGCTTCTCGATGGCCAGGCGAACGGCGTCGCCGTCGTTCACCAGCACGCTCTGTATCTTGATCATGTTTTGTTCCCAAGTCAGCCAGTCGGAAATGTGCAAAACGGACTTGTCGAAGCTGCTGGCCAAAGCGCCCACGCCGCTGGGCTCGCTGTTGTAGTCTGCAATTGAAAATGCGAAAACCAAATTTTCATTAAAGAGTGCACGATAATTAGATGTTTTCTGCACGGTCTCAAGCAGCGCTTTTCACTCATTAACAGCCTGCAGCCGGCCGATTGCGGTCAGCGTGGCCAACATTCGCATAGGCCCTAAGCTGCCCCTGCTCCACTGGACCATATTTGCCGACACTGCCCCGCCCACTCAGTTGGTCTTTTTAGAGCGCCTGTCCATAGGCGCATAGAAAAAAGCGCCGAGTGAATGAAAAACTATTTCAACGAAGCAAACTTTCAAGTAGCTGACTCGCAGGACCGCACAGTGGTGCGATTTCAAGAAATATGCCACTAAAAATTTGTATTTATTGTATTTGTATAAATGTCTCGAAATTATATAGTTGTGATATCATTTAAATATTATGCACTATATTTTATTCAATATAAATAAAAAAAATAAAAACAAATTTGCACTAAAATCTCGCCTTACTGGAATTTCAAAAAAAAAAAAATCCTGATTATTTACTTGGAACATATTTTAGTCTATATAAATTTTAGAATATGTTGGTATATGATGGTAATAAAATATAATGACATATGATGGTATAACGACTTATACAGCCACAAGACTTTCAAATCAATATCTGATATTTATATCTTTATGATAATAAAATCTTAATGATAATAATATCTTAATGATAATAAAATATATAAATTCTTAAATTTCTGCATATTATATAACAATAATTTCCACTTAATTTATTCTTCCATGAAAACTTATATAAAAATCATAAAGTAATACCTATATTATACCCCATTTAAAATTTACATAACCACTGTATAATGCAGAAACTTTGTAAGTTCTCGGCTTAAGCCAAGAAAACTCAGAAATGAGCAGCACAATTGCCAAGTTTCAGGAGTGTATTTCAATACGATTGTCAACACTTAAAGCCATAGCTCCATTGTGCAACAATTTCGTCTATGTAGCGCCTGTTTGCAGAGCGGACGCCAGGCACATGCGTCGCAGTCGACATTAAGGAATGCAGCGCACTGAAAAATATTATTTTTAAGTATTTTATGTCATGCCTGACGTGCTCAATGGTAACATTGAATTGGCAACAGGGAGCGGTTACAGATATTTAAAGGCCAGGGAAACACTTGAAATACTTAGCGCGAGGAATTGAAAGAGAAGCCTCGAGCTGTAGTAAGTTCTGTAAGCCGAAGGAGGTAACACAGATACATATTTATGAAAGTTTTCCAAGCTTAAGTTGCACACATAAACCGTGAAAGCAAACCCAATACGTATGTATGTGTGTGTGTGTGTGTGTCTGTGTGTGTGTCTGTGTGTGCCTATGTCCAGAAAGCACGCAGGATTAGAGCACCTATTTGCAACAAGGGATTTGGAGGCGAACAACTCAGCCAGCGAGAGGATGAAGAAGAAAAAAAGCAGGCCTTGAGCCAGGACTTTGCTAGTCCTGTCTATGTTGAATGCCTGAATGAATGAATGACTGAATGCCACGTGTGTGAGAAAGCATTTAAAATGAAATTCATGGGAGTCACAGCACACAAGCAGCCAGCCTGTTAAACAAATATGCGGAAAAGCAGAAACAGCAAAAAAAAAAAATATATATATATATACATATACATATACCCATATGACAAGCCTTAGACACTTCAGTTTTTGTAGCCAAAGAGGCAAAGAAAAAAAAAACGCGTTAAGTGCAAAATTTCTTTTCACCCATTTTGACGCTCGTATTGTGGCCGTCCGCTTCTTGTCTTTCATGCGACAACAATCAGCCCCTGGCAGGTGTAAAATGGTGAACGAATCTTTGGGAAGGAACCATATGTACATATATACAGTTATATATTTGTGAGCACATATGTATATATGTATGTATTCATGTGAAACACGTTGTAATTGGCGAAGGCAAAGGCAAAAGCAAAGGCAGCAGCCTGATAAAGCTAACGTCAACGTTGCCCCGCCTGCAAAATGTCATAATTCATTAAAAACCGTAGAAATTGTATATTTCCACTTGTCGCGCTGCTGGTGCTCAACGTCACTCAGCACTTTACAAATACTCTCAGAGGGCGAGCACATAAGTTTTAATGGGGGCACACTTATTATTTGTATAACAATTTATTATTATGTAAACATTAAATGGTACGAAAAGTATAGTTTTTATTTCAGCTGCGGTGAACAGCGAATGGGACTTCAAAATTTAATTTTAAAGCCAACGAAGCCGCATAAAAGAAAAAGTTTTCAAATTTCAGATTTTAATAAAAATTAAAAAATGAATTTAAATCGTTTTTTTTTTTTTTTAATTTTAGTTATATTAACACAAGTTTTTAAAGTAATATTTTTAACTGAATTTATTTCAAAATTTAGATTTACTTCTAAATAATTAATTTATTAATAAATTTTAATGATCATTTAACAGTTTGATTCAAATATTTTATACATGTTTAATAAGAAATTTTTACTAATTTTTAACATATTTCATTTTGATTTAAGGTAATTTAGTTTTTAAATTTAAATATATATTTTTAAAATTATTTGTATTTTTTATATATATTATTTATATTTATTTTGGGTTAGCTTAACTTTTGCTGCTATACCAAACTATATTTGTTTGTATTATCTTGATTTTCACGGTCAAATACTTTTTAAAGCGCGTTGATAGCTCTTACATCGGTTCAGTTCCTTCCCGCTGAACGATTTGTTTTGAAATGTTTTAGACAAATCCTTAACAGCTGTTTGCCAGCCAATCAAGGCAGACGCAAAAGCTTCGACTAGCAGGAAGAAGCTTTCGCAATGCTTTTAGTCGGTGCCAACTGTGGAGCGGAGCTTTACAATCAGCCAGCCAGCAGCCATTATGTCAAAACTCGTAGCAAGCAGCTTTTGAATCGGAACAAAAGCTTAGCAGCGTAGGCAGTGCAAGCAGTGTCGACTTCGAACGTTAGGAATTTGAAATTCATTATTGTTCCACATACATCAGTACACAACAAAGAACACTTACAATAAACATTAAGACAGACACTACAAAAAAGGGGAAAAATACAAAAAAAAAAAAAAAAACAACATAAATACACGCATCTTGCGCTCAGACATTGCATCCGCTTCCTGCATCGCCTGTATAATGAGTCATATGGCCACACTCAGACGTCGTAGCACAGTCAAAGGCAAACATAACAAAAAGAATACCGCATTTCAGCCAATTGAGCCTGTGCAGTTGGCTAACCGCGACTATGGCCTAGTTCGTGTGACCAATACCGCTTCGACGCCACATCCAAAAATATACCATGGCGTCAATATGCGTACGCTGTCGGATCGTCTTCTAGTGCAAAAAGGCAATGAAGTGAACAGTGAGACAAGTACTGTGAAGAATTACACCTCTAACTTAAACGTAGATTCGGACAAACAGCGTTTGACGGGCCATTTATCGCTTGGCACACCGCATCCCAACAAGGCTGTGGCCATGAATCCTAAAGTGCTCAAAAAACGCATCGATGAACTTAGCTCGAGGAACAACAGTTCGACCGATAGCGAAGGCGCGCCAAGATTAAGAAGTGTTCGATCTATACTAGCAGGGCGCTACCCGCAAACTATCACAGATATGGTAAAGAAGAAGGTCACCCTAGTGACTCCACGCATAATTCAGAGAAATAGCAACGAGTCATTTGAGTTTAAGCAGCATCGACAATCCCTCTGTAAGGCCGAATTCACAATAGCCAGATATGGCAAGAAGTTGAGCGATCAAATAATGCCAAAGCAATCAAAGAGCGTTACGATTGATACGAATCTAATAATCAAGGACCTGGAGGCGACCGAGTTAATTGAGCTGTATATTCAGCGACTTCACTTCTCGGGCAGTTCGGCGTCATCACAAATGAAAATCTTAAATGTAAATAAGAAAATGTTAAGTATTGCGAAGCAGGATATAGCGGAATTGGCCAAAAAGAAATCGTCATTACTCACAATTCCATCTAAACCCCTCATTAAGTGACCTAGCGTAAATTTCATTTAAAAAATATCGAGGATGTTTCCGAACTGAGAGCCGACTCTCCGGTTAGAAGGCATCCTCGCTATTTTTCCAATGCAATTTCAAGACAAGTAAACAAAAACAAAATAGATACACTTATAAATAATTGCGTAAGTCGAAGTATGATCATTTTTCATAAATCGTGTAATAAAACGCAATCGAAAAATCAAAAATGAAGCCAGAATATTTACTTTTAGCAATTTCTAATTTTTCTTTTTTTTTAATTTTTCTTTATTTAAAAGGGAAGATCTGGTTACCCCATTTCCTTTTTATATATCCAACATAATCTAAGACCTATTTTTAAAGTCTAGCCAAGATTGGTTTTATCTCTTATATATGCCATTTAGATTTTCATAGTTTTCGTTTAAATCATTTAAACTCGCTGCAGGAGCACAAGCGAATAGAGTGCTGTAGCAATTAGCTTTTGTAGTGAATGCTCAAAGTTCAAGCAGTGCTGCGTAGGCTTTGAAAGCAGTGTCACGTCTCCAGCAAAACAAAATGAATGCAACAGATTCTACATAAAACACTCTACAAACACAATAGGAACAAACAACACACAACAACAATACAAAAATAAGACAATATACAAAAAAACACTTAAAAATACATTTAGAAAATTCAACCTGATAAACTAGATGAACCACCGTAATTCATCTTTGCTTCAAACAGTTGCACGATGTCGACCCACACAATAAAAAAATCTTCATTGAAGTCTGGAAGACAATCAAATTTAATACGGGACAAACAGAAATTTAATCTAAATGTGCACCGGGAAACGTCCTTCAGTTATGGAATGCAAAGGACACGCGGTAGCGTAGCCTCCACTCCATATACATCCATATTGAAGGGATATGGAAGTAGTGAGACGGACCTCGCAAAACCAAAATCTCTAGCTTCGAGCTTAAACTCAAGTGCACATGCATTTGAAGAGCCGAAAGAGTCATTTACCGAATTGAAGTCGATTTTAAAGGGAAGGCACATTAAACTGCCCATAGCTGGACCGAAATCAGCGAATAAAACGATCGGGTCTAAGGCAAAAACGGTCTGCGTTATCGTTCCCCGCAAAAGTATCTACCGGGAAAAGTCGAGAGAAATACCACCAAGAAAGCATTTGAGTTTTGAGGATCAACGGCGGATATTTCAAACAGCCGAATTCACAATAGCCCGATTCGGCAGAAAGATGAACGAGGTATTCATGGGAAATTCAATACAGCCATTATGGTTGACAGAGACCCACGAAGACAAAATAGCCGCAGAAATGAAAAGATTCATTAAAAAGGGCCTAATGAAACCCGCCTATGATTCAGGTGGCGCCAGTTTCGAGCTAACCAAGAAACTAGTTACCATGCTGAAAGCCTCAGCGCAACGGTTACAGAGAACTCCATCGCTTTCCAATCATGCACTACATATTCAGTGAAACTGTTTGAAGCTGTTAAGCTAACAGGAAAGAAAATTATGATTACCATTTCTCATATTAAAGAAGCATTGTATGTCTTAATGTTAATAAAGCACGTCCTTTCAATAAATTTTACAGAAATTTATATTTTTGGAGTGTGTCAAAAGTTGAATTAGAATTAGAAGTTGAATTTTCTCCTTTAAAGAGTTCTCAGAGTTCTTTAAAAAAATAAAAAAATAAAAAATAAGGGAGTCAAGTAGGCATAGCAAAAAAATTTAGTTTTCAAAACAATTCCAACACACAACTTGATTTTGTTTAATAAAAAAAATATAAAAAAAAATTAAAAAAAAAAAAATCAAAGAACAAAAAAAAAGATGGAGAATAATGAAGGAAAGATTGTTAACAGTGCATCAATGGATTCTACTACAATAGCCGCTAAATTAGAAAAAAGATTAAATAAGAGCAGGAAACGAAATTTTCGAATTCAAGAAGCTTCATTTTCACCTCCGGCCACTCGCAATTACGGGCTAATGCGAGTGGATCCCGTGCAAGCATCGACACCATATCCTCGAGCAAGCGGGACTAAAGATCTAAGTACACTTACAGAGCGTCTGATTGAGGAAAGAAATAGCATGTTCGCGAATATGGGCACTGATCCGCCGTCTGAAATCGCCATAGGTCAGACACCAGACTTAGTAATGCCTTCTCACGACAGTGGATCACTTGAGCCTGAGCTACATAATATCGTGAAAAGCAAACTTCCCATAAATCGCATAAGTGACCGTCTCCAGGATCGTGTGCTTAGAAGTACGAGCTTCCTGGAGGATCCATCCAGCGGAAGCACAATTTCGGATTTTATGTCGGTCGGCACACCACACCCAAAAAAGAATATTGTTCTGAATCCCGGAAATTTAATAAGACGTTTAACCAATGCTTCTTCAAGCGAGCAGCATATGAAACGACATCCAAGAAAAAAAAAGGTTATCATTTGTCCCGATGTATCCATACAGAGGTTCACAAAATCAGAAGCTTCAACGGAAAGCTTTAGGAAACGTCGTCGAGAATTTCACATGGCCGAATTCACAATTGCTAGAAACGGTAAAAAAATGTCGGACATCCAAATGGGAGAACAGAATGATGAGCTGGCGCCCAAGTATGAAGTTGATGAAACATACCAAAACATAATTGAAGAATATATTCAAGCTAAGGGTTTGACGAAAACCTCCCGCAATGAGATCGTAAACCTATCGAAAAATAAAAATTTGGGACCTTCAGATTATTCTTCAGACACGAGCCATGAAACATTTAGTCAAGCGTCGACTTCAAAAAAGAATCGTAAACACCAAGCAGCGATTTCATTCACTGAAAAGTGAAAGTGCCTTCAAATTCCATATCGAAGAAGGAAGATGCAGGCATTTTCATTATTCAACGAATGCATTGGCATCCTGTTGGTGTGAGCGATCATTTATAAACGTGGCCGAAATGAAATGCCTCATTTGACGCACAGTGCTTCGCCGGGTATCGTAGCATTCAGCTTTTGCAAGCCGCTCAAAGAATCTGTTGTGCTAAGTAGGCCGGGCAAGCAGTTCAGATTTTGAAATAGTTCTAACACACAACAACATAAAACTAAAACAGAAAAAAAATCTAAAAAACAAAAAAACATAAAAAAAAAAAAAACTAACAAATAAAAAAGAATTAAAAACAGATTTGTTCGTTAATTATTTGTTGGCTCTGTACAGTCCAAAGCTAGGTCGGCTAGAGTTTTCAGGATGGACACCTCTCATTCCATGGATTCTAACTCATTCCAATCATTCGAACATAAGCGACATCTCTCATTCAGCTCAGATTTAAGTGGCCTTAGACTGGAGACTGATCGTGACTACGGCTTACTGCACAGCTTGCGGCCAGTGACACCACATCCAGGGCACCATGAACCCATAAGTCTAAATGCACTCCGGCAGCGTCTAATGGATGCCCAGGAAGAGAGCGAACGCCGAGAAGATTCTCAAATTTTTATAAGCAAGAAGAAGACTCCAGCTACGAACTCCCAACGCCGGAAAGGCCACTACTCATTCTCGGAGACATCTGAAGCAGCCGAGGCGCCTGAACAGCCAGCCAACTGCTCCCAGCCGGGCTTCACGCAACATGTAAGAGTTGGGAAAAAAGTCGTCATAATCTGTCCGCGGGTAGATGTACTCAGATCCAGAGCCTCAGTAAATAGTCAAGGACCGAGCTTCAAAGAGCGCAGACGTTTATTTAATATGGCCGAATTCACAATAGCCAAGAATGGTAAGAAAATGTGCGATAGCCTAATGACCAATGTAGTTTCGGTGACTGCTATCGATTCGGAGCACCTTATTTTCAAGAGGTGCAATGATGAGATTGAGAAATACATCCAAGATTCAGGACTAACGAGGACTCCTCGCCATACTCTGAACGACGAGAAGGACTATCCAGAGGTTACGGAATTCACTATCAGCCCAACAGAAAATTCTCAAGTAATCGTCCCAAAGAAAGATGCCACAAAAAGAAGGTCAATATTGTTGGCACCGAGCTACCAACGACCCGACAATTCGCCACCTTTCCGAAACATTTCATTCAGTAATTAGCGAAGGCGCCTCCAGAACTGCAATTATCCGATTTGAGGGCGCATTCGTTATTTACGGAATGGAATGCAACTATTTGATGCAAGCGCTCAATAAATGTGGCTGAGAAATATTCTCCCTAATATAACAAGAGTTACATTTTTTTCATTTCATTCCATTCAATTCTCTAAGCAATGTTTTTGTTTTCACTAAATATACAAAGAGGATTGTTATCAGAGGGAACTAGAGAGTCTGGAGCGTCAACATTTGTCCAGATGCGCGCATCTGCACACATCCAGATGAAATGTCCAAAGTTCGTTTCGGATGCCCTTCGCCCTTTGTCCTTCTCCCTGCTTCGCTGCGATTTCGACGTGTGGCATAAATATTTGAAGTAGAGTCCGGCGGGCAGAAGAGTACGCCCGCATAAAAACGCCATAAAATGCATCGAAATATTGCCGACTGCAGCCGAGATTGAAATGAAATCAAAAACTTTCAAAGCGAAAAATGTGTAAAAACAATAATGAAGCAAATTCAATGATGCGCTCGTGCTTATTCGCTTCTTTTGGAATTTGCCTCTTGAAGTGCT
Source organism: Drosophila navojoa (assembly GCF_054131105.1). NCBI lineage: Eukaryota > Metazoa > Arthropoda > Insecta > Diptera > Drosophilidae > Drosophila > Drosophila navojoa. The sequence goes on from NC_142890.1 coordinate 15,179,705, forward strand.
TCGCTTCTGGCTCCCCAATTGGATTAATGAATACGAGTTATTCATATGAAATTCAATATTATATTTATAATTGCATTTTTTATAATCAAGCTCAAACGTGGAAAATTTCAATTTGAAGCTGAATTTATACGTAAATTTTATATATAATATTTATTTTAATTATTGATGAACATCTGATATGATTGATGTACTTTTTATGGCATTAAATATCAACTCCTATATAAACGAGGCTTTAGGGATATATCCAAGAGCTAAATATCACCTCAACAGACTTTATAAAATATTTATCTGCCTTTGCTTGCCATAATTTTCAAGCTTTTATCATTAAATAATTTAAAAAAATATCTTAGCAAATTCTACATCTTTATAAAGTCCTTAATACATATAGACTCCAAGCTCTTATGATTACAGTTACAGCTCTACAAATATATCGTTATTGATCGCAAGTATTATCCCCTTTTCTACACCTATCTGCCCCAAGCTAATATACCCGTTTAAGCCATAATCAGAAGCAGTAAAAATCACTTACCCTGTCGACTGTTCGTGGCGCCATGCCCATTGCCCATTTGGTTGACATTTTTCAATTCCGTCAGCGAGAGCTCTATACTATCGGCATGAGCAATCAAATTGTTTTTAGTCTGTGGCAAAAGAAAGAAAGAAAAAGAAATAAAGTAGATGTGAAAAGAAAAGTCGTGTAAGCCGTGTTAGTAAAATAATTTAGTCGGGCGACAAGTGCGCTTTTAACCTTTTCGATTTCGTTCATCATGACAGGCGTAACCTTTGGCTTTTGGCTATTCTGGCCAACGGCGCCAACAATGGCCTGCAGATCGTCGTGGCGTTCCTACGAATAGAGTTTAACCAGCCGTTCAATTTACGTATCGCTTATCAGTGTGCGATCAGAGGTAACAAAATAGAGCAGAAAGGAAAAATGCTTGAGTGGAAATGACAGCACGCACAGCGGAAAAACTGACACTGCCGGATGGAAGGGGAGGAGGGCCAAGGGACGCGACTGAAATTCAATTCCGGCTGTAAACGGGCACGAATATTGCATGCAAGTGTTTCCTCGATGCAATGTGTGAGGCTGTGTGGCTGTGACTGTGACTGTGGGAGTCTATCTCTCTCTCGGCGGGCTCTCTGCGTATACCGCACTGACGGACTGGGTCAACCAGCAAAATTGCATTTGAACGCCCGGAGCAAACAATTTTGGCGCCAAGCGAACTTCCGCGATGCACTTCGATCAAATTAATTACGAAATGAATTTCAAGCGGTGCGACCGTTGCGTGTTTTAGCCGCGCACAGACTGAAGCAAACAAAAAAACAACAAAGCATCAACGCCGCCCGCAAAGGGAGCAAGAAAATTCTCTTCAGTTGCGCTCTTCGAAATGCTATTTTTAAAAATAGGTTTCCCACTTTTCTGTTTTCAGTTTTCCATCTCGATTCGCTTTTATTTGTTTCTTTGTCATTTGGGGCCAGCGGGCAAACAAAAAATAACACGAAGCACAACGAAAATAAACAAACCATGCACGAATTGATTAATGATGGATTTTAGGCCGTGTCATTGTTTTGGGATCGACATTGTCGAAATGGGGAGACTTTTTTATATTTATTAATTCACACAGTGACGGGAAATAAGACCATTTGTCAAATGAATTAAACGAAAACTTTAAAGCCAATTAAAACTAGACGTAAAGTGAAATTGTGGACAATTTTAAAGAAGCAAATAACTGAACTTAATTTTAATTAGATTCAGATACTCGATTGTAAGTCTTTAAGCAAAGCTAAATTCCAAAAAAATATATTTTAAATTTTTTTTTTTTTTTTTTTTTTTTTTTTCCTGAAAGCCTAAAGGAAAAAATCAAGTATAGTTTTAGCAAAACTTGTGCTCTTGAATAGTCATAATTATATTAGTTCTATTTGCTAGAAAAAATATTCAAAAAGTCAGAGCAATTTAATTGATATCTATGCCAAAACTATAAAGCTCAGAACAAATTTTCATAAATTTACTATTGAAATTGATACAAATATTTGCGTATTTTTGTTTTCTAAATTTTATGACAAATTTCCTTATTGTATTAAACATGACACTACACAAAATTAAACAATCCATATGTCGATCAACACTTGTGCATGCTGCAAACAAAAAAATCTCTTAAGTTCTCTCTTTAACTGTTTCCCCAATACGAATTGCCGCCACATAAATATATATGAATGTTACAGATGTTGTTGCTGTTGTTGTTGTTGCTGTTGTTGTTGATGTTGTTAATGTCGGAGCGCACGACGCGATGTCTCGAGCTGACCGTGTGTAACTATGTCAAAATTTTCGGTTTATTTTGGGGTATTTCTAATGGCAGCATTTAGTTTTGTTTGGCGGCCTGTGCCGTTGCTCTGAATTCTCAAGAGGCCAATTAACTTGTGGTTGGCGCAAGAGCGAAAATAAACGCAGACGCCTTCAAAGATGTCTAAATTAGTACGCAAATAATGCAAAATATAGACATACATAATATATACGTATATTGCGCACGGCGATAATAAAGACAAACCAAAAACTTGACTTGCTTTGCTTGTGTCAGCAAATACCCTGTAAAAGTCTATGAGTGGTTTATAATTTATTTAAAAATCTTAGCGATTTATCTAGATATATATCTAAGTGTCTATCTGTACCTATGTACTTATGTACCTATGCAGCTATGTATCTATGTATCTATGTATCTATGTATCTATGTATCTATGCATCTATGTATCTATGTATCTATGTATCTATATATCTATATATCAATATATCTATATATCTATTTATCTATATATCTACTTATCCATATATCTATATATCTATATACCTATGTACCTATGTATCTATGCATCGTATCCATACGACAAGGCGGAGACAATACGCGGAGAGAACGACAGACTAAAAGGAAAACAAAGCGAAATCATCTAAATATTAGTGCAGACCAAGAATAGATATACCAGATAAGTAAAATATAATAGCTTTGCTTTTCAAAATCACGATTCTGGGAGACTTAGAATACACGCAGTCATATAGACCCGCTTAGGCCACTCAGGCTACAGGGTATTTTTATTCAAGTCATTTTAGTCACGGACAATTAGCCGTCATTCTTTGACCACATGTTTAGCCTCTTGGATAGAAGCCAGCGTAAAATTATATTGGTCACACTTACGTTGATATCCTCCAAGCGTTTTTCGAGCTCTTTGCTGGACTCAGTGCTGGACTTGCCGGTTGCTTTGGGCCTAAAAATATGGGCAAAGAAAATGACTTAGTAAATGGAAAGAGTTCAGTGAAAAACGCTATTTACTTGGCCTGCTGAACCTCACGGAACTTTTCTCTGAGCAAGATCTGCGTGCGCATGACTGGACGCGAGATGCTGCCATGTTTGCCATGCGTCTCCAGTACCAGGGAATCGCCCTGTGAGATCAGAGTGGCCGCATCTGGCGCTATGAGCATGCGCAGATCCTCGCTGCAAAAAATAAACGAAAATAAATTGTGCAACATCTTTAATCATCAATTCAATTCAGACTTACGCCTCGCTCTCGGGACACTGCGCGATTTTGGTCTTGGTCATTTCCAGCTGGTAGATCATCTGCTTGGCCCTCTTATTGAAGTCCTCAACGCGTTGAGCCAAGTTGCTGGGTCCGCTGCCTGGCTGTTCAGTGGGCGGACTCTTGAGGGTTACATTCGAGTCGTCGAGGGGCGAGGGCATTGAGTGGAGCACCTTGCTCAGGAACGAGTTCGGCTTCTTCGTGGAGGGCGTCTCAATGCGGCTCTGCGTTGATCGATAAGAAAAGACAGACATAGAAAACAAGGTGGGGCGAAAATAAATAGAATCGATGATCCAAGCTCTACCAAATTACCGTATCACTATCGGAGTCGAAGGTTGGTGTCATTTCCAGCGAGAAGCGCGGTATCTCCTCATCGTCGGAGAATACCAACGGCTCAATATCAAAACCTGTCTCCTTGTCGGCGCTATAGAAACTATTGCGTATGGGCGACTCGGGCTCCGTGTCCGGTGTCAGAGCTTCCATTTCTGGTTGCAGCTGACGCCAGCGCTTGGCTTTCGGTCGCTGTTCATTTGCTGTGGCGCTGCCAGTGGGCGCTGGCACACTTTGTGGCGCCTCCTCCTCCTCGGAGTCGCGTAGTATGTCACGCTCATGGGCAATGCGTTTGCGTTTCTCATCGAAGGATATGCGCTGCTTCTCCACGCGCAGCAGCGGGGTGCTGGTGTTGCCCGCAGCAGGACGCAGCATGGCTTCTCCATTCGCATCCGCATCCGCATCCGCATCCGTATTCGGATCTGCGTCTGTGCCTTCTTCTGCCTTGGCCCCGGGCGATTCGCATAGCGAATGCTTGCTCTTGCTGCGTCGCACCTCCTTGCCGTTTGCATCCACTCGCAGCGAGGAATCCGAGTCCTCGGACAAATCCACTATTTGCACCGTCTGCACAAACTCCGGCAGCAGCGGCTCCACGCTCTCCAAAATGTTAACCGTGTCCACAATCTCACCCTGCTGCGGCTCCAGCGCAATATTCTGCACCGACATTTTGTCATTCTGAATGTTTTTCACCTTTATCTCGACCACCTGAGCGGGTGCTGCCGGCGCTTTGCGTTTGTTCTTCGCCGGCTTCGGCGGAGGCGCGTCCAATGCTGCCTTGCTCGGATTCATCGATATCTGCGAGAAGAGTGTGCTGGATTCAGCCAAACGAAACGTTTGAGGTGGAAGCAAATCAGGCAGCACCTGTTCACCACTGCTCGAGCCCGGCTGGGCGCCCGCCTTCGCTGACTGCGGTGAGTCTGCGATGAGACTTGTGTTGGGCGTGCCGGCTTCACCGGCCTGCGGTGTACGTGCGCGTCGTTGACGCACTGTATCGCTGACAACCACAATTTCCATATCGTCATCGACGGGGGCAGCCAGCGTTGATGTCTCGTCGAAGCGCGTTCTCAGCGTATCCTGTGCGAAGGATGCATATTTTCACAGAATTTAATAAAGCTCTACTCAAGCAAAGCACTCGCAGCGCCTTAAAGTATTATGGTCATGTGAAGCCTTAGTCGCGACCTATGCGGCCCCATTGGCCCCACAAAAGCAGTTGCTGTACAGAAGCGTTGGTGAGAGGAGTAGCAGATAGCCATGGACATACGAGTATGTTGTTGTTCTTGTTGGGATGTGTTGATTGGACTATAACCACAGTTGAACGCCTTTGAAATGTTTTTTTACTTTGTGGATGGTGGAGGGTGGAGGAGGGACAGTAACAAGTAATCCAAATAACGCAAAACAAAGATATATATATACATACATACAAATATGTATACAATTGGAAATTTGAAGCGTGAAAATGACACCAAGTTAGACCTCGTAGAGCTAGTGATACGGTGATTCTGGTATGTAGTGGTTGGTGGTGGTTGTATTGGGTGATGGTTGTTGGTAAATTTAAATCTGGTTCTTGATTAGCTTGGTGGAAAGATTATTGCGAATGTATTGACTTTTATACTTTTCCTTTTATTATAATTATTATTATTATTATTATGATTATTATTATTATTGAATGGGTGTGGCATGTGAAGTGGCAAATAAATAATAATGTATTTAAACAAAATAAATAATAACAATGTACCGGGGTACATAGTACAATGATACAATGGTATGGTATATGGCAAAGCACCGCTTAGATAGAGCATTACAATGATTAAATCAGTTATAATAAGATCTTAGTTTAAGATTAGTTTGCAACTTAATTTAAAGCTTTCTCTATTTTGTATTTAAGGCTTGACTCGATACGAAATCAAATGGAATACGAATGCGAATGTGATCAAAGATGAGAAATTCGATTCTATTTGTGAGTGCACAAGGAAAGCGCAGTTGGCGCAGGCAGCTCTATGCATGTGTGTGTGTGTGAGTGCAAAAATAAAATAAATAAAAACCAAAGGTGACACAAAGAAAAGGAAAAACCATCAACCACACAACATATATGCAGTGTGTATGAAATGAAATGAGATGAAATGCAATGAAAGCAAAAGCGAATCCTGAGCTAAATTATTAGTGCATACACAGAAAGTAGCTCGAGAGCACATTCAAACAGACAACAAAAACCATTAGCCTAGTGTAATTATATACAGATCTCTATCTTGAGAGCATTTCGGTAATTAGTGCAGATAGCTCGAACATCTTAAATTGGCATTCGTTTTCTACGCACCACAACAATTGCAATGACCTGCTGCTGCAACTTTTCAATTTCCGGATTCGATGGCACATTTATCTCCTTCAGATCATGTTCCATGGTTCTGCAAATAATACAAGGAAAATCGGTTTATATTACTTTTGTTTTGTTTAGAATTGATAGAATTGTTGATGGAAATACTTGAAATTGTTTCACTACCTCAGATATTACATTATTGCTTGACATTCATTTGATTTTTATGGATCGATTTAACACTTCGAAATCTAAGCAAAATATATAATAAATATTTACAAAATGATAACTGTCTGAAAAATTCCACTATAGTTTAAAAGAATATACAGTTTACTTCTCCTTGCTTGGCGAATTGTAACGGGCTTCATGACAAATTTTAAATTTCTAAGAAATATACTATTATTTCCATGGAAACTATTCATGGAAATTTACAAAATCCTGAGATTTTTGACTTAAAGGAGAACAAACTATGGCGATTCGACTTAGGTATGCATTTCGATATAAATATCTTCGTATACAAAGACAGATTTGATCATATTTGTTCAAGCTATAAAGCTAAAAGACAGCCTTATGATTTGGGATTCTATAACAGCTTTGAGCAGAGGCAGATCTTTGAAAGGAAGCATTGAAGCTAACAGATATCGATACAAACAAACAAACTGTAGAGCTAGCTGACTAGGAATTCAATATATACATGTTGTAATTAAATTTTGAAGCCTCATAATGCTCGCACAAACCAGACTTATTATGAATATAATTTATAAATTGTTCCCTAGTAATAATTAAATACTTGGGTAACTCAGATGGCCACCTACACACTCTAACTAATTATTCAATGAGAAGTCAGAAAGCTGCTCTTATATCAGATATCAGCTCCTGCCAAGCCATCGACTTAATGAAGGCACTCTACTCTGATAGCCTCTTCTCTCTCCTCCGCTCTACACCGCTCAGCCCTGCTCAGCTATCCTCTCCTCTCTCCTCTCGGCCCTGCTCTGCTCTGATAAATAATTAAATTGAAAGCCACCCACTTGAGTGTCTCCATCGAAATGTTGTCCAAGTTCTGCAGCGTTGCCTTCATTTCGGTGAGCCGCTTGATGATGTCCGCACTGGTCAGCCTGTGGTAGGTGGCCTTGAGGCCATCGATGCGCTGCCGTGTGTCCTGCATGCAGCTCTTGTCGCACGACTTGCTGTACTCGTTGTAGTGCTGCTCGCAGCGCTGCAGCACATCCTCGAACTCGAGCAGTATGGAGTTGCGATCGTGCACCTCCTGGGGCGACTCGAAGCGCCTGATCAGCTCATCGGCGGCATCGAAGCAGAGCTCCAGCTGTCTGGCCAGCTTGATGAGGTCCTCGAGGAAGGCCTTCGACTGGGTGACATTCTCGCCGAGCGCATTGTACAGATGCTTCAGCGCATCGATGCGCTGACTCAACTGCTTGGGACTCTTTGTATATTTATCCTCACACACGCGCCGGCCCGTCTTGATGGTGCTCTCAATATCCGCCTTGATTTCAGAGAGCGTGCGATAGATTTGCTATGGATTAAGTTGGAATATTAAATCTGTTCATCAAGCAATGGGAATTCGGTCTAGCATACCAGGCATTTCTGGTACTGTGCCTGCACCGTGCTGGGTCCCGCCGAGGCCACGTCCAGCACCAGCGTGGAGTGCTCCACGTTGCGTAGATCCCCGTAGGCGCGATTCAGGCGCGACTCGTACGCGGGCTGTGGCGCTGTGCACTTGTTGAGCTTCGCCTGGCAGGCCTTGAAGCGCATCTCCATCAGGTTGAGCTGCTCCTGCAGCCGATTGGCGGCGCCCGTTTTGCCATTGGCCGTGTGCTCCGCTATCAGTGTGCTTATGTCTTTAAAATTCTGTTCATTTATGGCGAACTCACGTGCCAGAACCTGTGGATTTATATGGCGTGGATTATATTGTCTGCTTGGGCATGTCTGACTTCTTACCTGGAAATCATCGGGCAGATCCTCAATGGTCACATCGTTTTCCAGATGGTCGCTGAGTATCTCATCCATGCGCGTCAGCCAGCTCTCCAGATGCACAATCGCCTTCTCTGACTGCTCCGCCTCGCTGGCCTTCACCTCCAGCAGTTCGGTGCGCTTCTTGGCCTGCTGCTGCAGCTGTGTCCAGCGCTCGACAATGCCATCAATGTCCTTACGCATGGCATCGGCCATGAATTCATTGTCAATTAGCTCGTTGCCAATTTCTTGAATCTTGTCCAGCCATTCGTCGGAATGGGAGCGCAGCACGTTCTCCAGATCCTATAAAAAGAAGGAGAATTCCATGAACATCTTGATTATATTTAATGTAAACCCACTCACATCCAACTCTTCTATGATTTCCTCAGCATCCGCCGCATTCTCGGGCGTGTTGCGTATCTTGTTCTCCAGCCGATCGAGGTAGCCCGTCTCGCTGACCATAAACTTCTTGAACTCGCCCAGCTGCGTGGAGATGTGCTCCAGCAGCGCCGTCTTGGTGTATACCCGCTCCGTCACCTCCGTCCAGCGGGCATTGAGGTGGGTGAACTGCTTGGCCAGCGAGCCGTACTTGGAGTCCTTCTCCTTGTTCTGCAGCTCGTCCATTTGCAGCAGCAGCTCGCCGCCCAGCTCATTGAGCTCTCGGAACTGCTTGGCCTCCCGCTCGCACGTCTCCTTGAGAGTCTGGAACTTGGACTTGCTCTGGAAGAGCTCGTTGGAGTTGCGTATCTCGGCAATGCCGGACTTGGGCGTGTTCGCCTCCAGCTCGTTGAGCCAGCGCTCCGTTTGCTGCAGGCGCGCTTGTATCGCATCGCTCTGGGACTCCAGTGCCGACTGCTGTTGCAGCTGTGTCTGATGCAGTTGCTCCACCTGCTCGTACAGGGCATTTAGCGCACGTATCTGCGCCTGCAGGGACTCACGCTGTGCCGGCTCCGCCTCCTTGATCAGAATCTCACTGAAATTCCGAGCGCTGATCACATCGATCTCCAGCTTGCGCAGATCCTGCGCCTGCAGCACCTGTGGAGCGCTGCGCAGCACGGCAATTATGGAATTGTATTCGGCCACAAAGTGGTTGAGGTTCTCTATGGCGGTGGTCTGCTTGATCACCCGCTCGTTCAGCTGCTCCGGCAGCCGCTGCCAGGCGGCCTGCAGCTCCTCGCTGATCATGTGGGCGGGCACCGACTCGTAGCTCGACTTCAGCGTCTCCAGTTCGTCGACCAGCTGATTGAGCAGCTGCTGCTGCTGCTGCATGGCCTCCAGATGGGAGACGCGCACCTTCTGGGCGGCCACCTTGCCCACGAAAGCCTCCAGTTGCTGCAGCTGCCGGGCAACGCTCTCCCCGCCACGCTGCTGTATGAGCGCCTGCAGCGCCTGCTTCATATCGTGCCAGCTGTCGTAGAAGATGCCAAAGTCTTGCTTCCACTCGAGATGCTGGTCGTCCAGTGCCTCGGTGGCCTCGCGCGCCTCAGCTATCTCCTTGGCCAGCGAGTCCATGTGGCTGAGACGCTGCTCCAGCTCCTGGCAGCTGGCCGAGCCCGCGTGCTGCTTGTACCAGTCCCGGGAGTCGGCCAGCACCAGCTTGAAGCCCGTCAGGCTATTGTAGTAGCGCTCCTTGGCCAGCAGGCTGCTGGTCTCGCTCTGCTGGCTGGCCAGACGCTGGGCCAGCGCTGCATGGCGCTGCTCCAGCTGCTTGATCTGGGCCGCCTCCAGCTGCAGCTTGCGCGCTGGCTCCTCCTGCTCGCACACCTCGTACAGCTTCTTGAGCTCGGGCAGCGAGCTGGCGCGCTGCTGGCTCTCGGCCTGCAGCTCCTTGAGCAGCTCGCATTGATTACGCAGGCTCTGGCGCTGTAGCTGCTGCATCTGCTGCTCCATCTCCTGCACGTGTGTAAAGTGCTGCAGGATTTGAGTTTCCAGCTCGAAAAAGTTGTCCGAATTGCGCAATTTACGCTTCTTGCTGGCCAACTGATCGGGATGCTGCAACTCCTGCTGCAACTCCTGCTGCTGCTGCTGCTGCTGTGACTGCTTCTGCTCGGGCTCATCTTCGTCCTCCTCCTCACCCTCGCCCTCGCCGAAGCGTATAATCATTTGATAGTCCACCCAGCCCTCCGGCCGCAGCACCCGACTGTCATCGAAGCTGGCCCGCTCACGCCCAAAGTTGAAGCCCTTCGACTCGATGCGCTGCGTTTGCACCTCCAGGATCTGCTTGAGTGCATCCAGGCGGTCCTCGTAGCTCTCCAGCTGCATGAGTACGCGCTCGCCCTTGTCGTCGCCATCCTGCAGCGTGGCGGCCACCATTTGCCGCAGATCGATCAGATAGCGCTGCAGCTCGAGCAGGTCCTTGGCACAGTAGTTCAGCTCGTTGATGCGCTGTGTGATGCCGCCCACGTCGGTGACATCGCGGCTCTCCATGCGCTTCAGATCCTGTTCGCGCGCGTCCAGCCAGCGCGAGATGCACTTGTATTGCTGCAGCTTCTCGGTGCGCAAATCTATCCACTTGACCACGTGGGACCAGCGCTCGCCCAGCGCGCTCAGTCGATCCTCCAGATCGTTGAAATTGCCAGAGGTATCGTTGACAATGACCACCATGCTGCTAATGCTATCCACCAGCTCCTGCTGCTCGGACAGATCCGCCTTCAGCTGGCGTGCCTCCATCAGCTGCTGCTCGGCCTCGGCCAAGGTCGGACCCAGGTCGCTCATGTGCGAGATGCGATCCTCGACATTGGTGAGGAACTGACGCAGCTGCTCCAGCTTTTGCTTCTGGAACTCGGCCAGCCGCATCAGAATCTTGGCCTGCATGTCGAGGGCGCGCAGACGCAGCGTCTCCCACCGCTCGTTCAGCAGCACCATCTGTTGCCGCACCTCATTCTGATCCACCTGCGAGAGGCTGGAGCCATCCTTCTTCTGCGACTCATTGATCAGGTTGCTGCCCTCCTCGAGTGCCTCGCCCACGAACTCCTGATGTTCGGTCAGCTTCAGCATGAAGCTCTCGTTCTCATGAAACTGCTGCTTGGCCGCCTGAAAGTTCTCTGGGTCGGGCAGATCTTGGGAGAGCAGCTGCTCATCCTCCAACAGCAGCGTCAGCACCGCCTCCAAGGCCGCCTGGTAGCTGCTGATCTCGACGCTCACATTGGTCGCAGTGCTCAGCGGCCGCACCGAGCTCTCCTCGGCCGCCGACTTCAGCTCCATGCTGTTGGCGCTGTCCGAGGTGTAGATCTCTCGCTCGTTATCCAGCGGCACCTCGTCCAGGTCTGTGATGCTTGTGCAGGGCACTCGGTCGCGCTCGGCGGATCGCATCGATTCCATGGCATGATACAGGCACATCACGTACATCTGTATGGACTTGTTGTCCGGCTTGTGTGTGTGCACATCCTCCGCATCCAGCAGCTTCTCGATCTTGAAGTGCCGGTGCGCCAGGTCAAAGGCCAGATGCAGACGCTGCAGTGCATGCTGCGCCAGGGCCCGCTCCAGGTCCAGCTCATCCAGGTGGGCGGCCAGTATCATCAGAAAGGCGCGTCCGTCTGCCCAAGAGCTGGCGAAATCATTCAGCGCCAAGCCGTGCGGCTCTGTGTACTGGCGCGCCCAGGCCAGCAGGGATTTCTCAACGCCATTGCTTGAATGGCTCTTGACTAGATGCTGGCCATTGAACTCGAGCGCTATCAGCCAGATGAGGCCCAGCGTAAGCTTCGGATTGCCGCCCACGATGTCGTCGCTGGAGATGTTCACCAACTTCACCCCGTGCTGCTGGATCACCTGCAGCACTTTGTTCAGGTTGTTGATGTGATGCACGCGCATGCGTCCCTTTTCGGGTTTCTGCAAGAGTCACAAACATAATATTTATTTTTTTATCAGTAAAATCTATCATAGTAGAAAACACAACAGAGTCGAAATTTCAATTCGGAATAAATAAGTAGATAATCGGAGTGTCCGATTAGAAGATCCAGTGAACTGAGTTTGATCGTGCCTATGTTAATGGTTTCTTCATGCTTCAGCTCAGACATACGAAGAGACGACGGACAGGGTCTGTTATGCTGGATTTTCCAATTATAATGCATTCAGGGTATATCAAAACAAGGTATTCCAGCACAACTTTCTCTAGTTACAGGGTATTCTATAGCACTTACCAGCTGAGTTTGTGTCAGGGTGCTGAGCAAGGCCAGCAGGCGATGGCCATCTCTCAGGTCCAGGAACAAGTCATTAACTGGTGTGCACTGGGTGTTGCTTAGATGTGAATTGATCCATTTCGTAAAAGTTTTCTTCTGTATGTGCTGTCGTTCATCTGCAAATGGAAAGAAGGGAGAACGGAACATTAGTTAAAGAGTGTGCAAAGATTTTTTGTTAGCTCTCTCATGGCAGACCTCTGGCCGCATTGGCCACCTTTAATGGCACATTGTAGGCCATCTCGGCGTATGGCTAGCCTCAGAAATTATTGTTGTGTGTTTTTTTTTCTGTCTCTCTTTTTTTTTTTTGCAAAGCTGTGCACGTTCAACGTTTCAAGTTGTTGGCCTGCCGAGTCTGTTTTTTCTAGACTTATTGTCAGGCCAAGCCCAGCTCTTGACTGGCGTTGACTGGAGCTGGCTCCGTTAATGAACGGCTCCAAAAACGTGCCAACTGGCTCAAAATCAATTAGTAAAGCCGTCTCGAAGCACCACCGGACCAAACGCTTCCTCAGCCCTCTGCGTCATTTGTCAGTTTTGTGCGAAACTGCATTCGGCCAGAAACAAATTCGCAACTCGGTCATGTGCATTCCACCCACGAAACGAGTGCAAGTTGGCTGAAAGCGCCGATTGACGGCAGCTTAGTTTGGCTTCACCTCTCGATGGGCACTCAAGATGGCTTAGACTATTGGCCATAGATTCATAGAGATCAACATGGAGACATATCAATAACTATCGGGTGAGTGCTTGCCCTTTCTGATTAATTCAATTTGATAGATAAATAGATTTTAACACCTTTCGTATTAGTTTCATATTTCGAAATTGTTGAGCAGATAGTTATATTCAAGCATCTTAAACTCAGATTAAACTCTTCAGCAGATATTATATTCAGCTTTAGAAACCTTCTTGTTCTTAACTTCTCTTATTCAAAAATTGTGAGAAATTATAAACAGATATATTACATATTTTACATATAAATATTGAAATAAATTCAATAAAAAATACTAAACATTTTAGTTCAACATTTTAAAGTGAAAAATACTTGTCTGTGTAGAAGACATAGTAATTTTTAAGAGTCTATAATTAGACTAGTTTTTAAACTGCTAAAATACCATTTTTTTTTTAAAATTATTATTATTATTATTATTTTTTTTTTTTTTAATGCTTTTTTAAATGTATATATACAATCAAAACATACAATTAAATTATTTTTATATATTTTTTAAATATATTTAAATAATATATATATATTTTTTTTAAATATACAGATAAATATATAAAATAAAATAATAATACAACATATAAATATCATCCCAATATTAATTATATATCTTCACTTATATCACAGACTTTGAGTTAAATTAAAATGTGAAGAATGTCAGTCTTCTTTTCAAGGCCCTTAGCCCATGCATTCCACATCGTGCGCATCTCCTTCACACTGCATCATAAGTTATGCAGTCTGGCAGGCTTTTGCAATCAACACCTGAACAGAAACTTCAAGGCACCTATCAATCTACGTCCAGGGTGAAACGGCTATTATGGTGCTGTCATTTCACACCATCAGCGAGCACGGCTCATGCCGCTGCACGGTGCCAGTTCGATTCCCTTCATATATGCCGGGCCTGGCCTGGCCATGCTGACGTCAAGCGACGCGCTGGCAATCGAGTGCGACAGGCTGGCTTTGCCACTGATGGACCCGAACCTGCTGGCTGAGGCTTGTCGTCCTGTCGACTCTTGATGTGGAGATGTTGCTCTGAAACTCCTACACAGGGAAACAAATGGGATTTGTTGCTAGTGAAAAACATCAAACGGCGATGCGATTGTCTTGCTAAGCAGGTCAGCTACAATCAACTGTTTGGGCTGGCGAATGGGTGAGTGATATACTAGTCCCACCCATGACAAGAGTAACTCAAAGTAGCGTCAAAACTTGGGATTATTTTTGTATATCATATTCAACTCTAAGGTCTTACGTCTGCAACCACAACCGAGTCGATTTATGTTTTATTTTCATGTCAATTTTTATTTTAATTGAATTTTATTTATATTTCTGTGATTAGTATTTGATTACATTGGCAATTCGTATCAAAAAGTGCTTAAGCTCATTAAAAATGAAATCGCGCTGTCGCAATCATCTCAAAGCTGGTTTTGCAGCTGCATTCAGCTCTCAAGGTCGGAGGGATTATGCTGTTGTGTGGTATGCGGAGCGTACAGCGTAATGTTGATGGAAGAGTCTCGGCTATTAATAGTCGTAGCTCAACGTCAGGTCATGGCACGTCACTCGAATTATACGCAGCTTAATTGCCATATAAATGATGCTGCCAACAGCTCGGCGAACTAATTGCCGACTTGAACTACTGGTGAGGAGCTGACGAACACGCCCACAACTAATCGATACACACTCTAAAATCACACACGTTTATTGATCGATAATTGCGTTGCAATGCGAAAGGCCATTGAAGGACGGGCAAACTGTTGCATTTGACCCATTAACTGTGGGCAGCCAGGAGGAGGCACAGCTGTGGGTAATGGCATAGGCCAGCACGTATGAAGCTCGTTTGTCCATGCATTCCACTCCATTTGCAAGGCTGCAGCTGTTCCCAAACTATTTCTATGGATGCTCTTCAATTAATGAATTCACTTTGAGAATTCACCTTCTGTCGAAATGTGCGTGACGTTTGCTAATTAAACTAAATTTCATTATTTGCATGTATTGAGCTAAGAGACATCACTAGAAGGACCCGGCAGGCTAATTAAATGAAATTTACTAAGCCATGACCAATTGCCGAGTCATCTGGAAGAAAACTGATGACCGGCAGACTAGAGAACCTCACCGAACCCAAAGCAAAGCAAAGCAAGGCAAAGCAGCAGCAGCCTCAATTATACTAATTTCCTGCAATTGCAGTTGCAGTTGCATTTACAGTTGGCTCTGCAATTGCAGTTGCAGTGGCACTTTTTGTTTACTAGGAAATATTTTTGAATTTCTATCTCTCAGCTTTTCAGTTGTTTTTTTTTTTTTGTATTTTTCTCATGTTGGTTTTTCTAGTTGTTTGCAAATTGCTTTCAGCTCCGCTTGCCGTTATTTTGGTTTGCTTTTTTTTTTAGCCAAAAACTCTTTCAGTTAAAGTTGGCCAACTGGCTAAACCTTGGGCTAGTTGAAAAGTTAAGAGATAGTTTATTGAAATAAAAATAAACTATTTAATTTATTGTTTTAGCTTTTCAACCAAATACAGTTTTAATGTGCTGCTCATGAAAATTAAAAATTTATGGGAATTCCACAAAATTTCTAATGACTTTTAGCAATACTAAACTAGACAATCCCAGCTTTCGGTTTCCGAAAAATAAATCGAGGGAAATAAATCGATATTCAAGAGATGAATGAAATGAATAAATGATATAGTTTTACTAAAAATTTAATAAAAAAAAAATAAAATAAATAAATAAATAAAAAAAAAAAAATTGGATAGATAGAGTTATATTATTATATAATAACTTATAGGAGAATAAAAAATCTCATATGGTGTAAAAAAAAATATTTAAAAAATACCTTTTTAACGTTTACGCAAAGGATAATTATTTTGTTTCACGTTTGTACACAAATGCAATATTCAAAGCCTATATTAGCATTGCCATAATTCCAATAGTAAACATAAACAAATATTCCGCTAGTAATCGTAATCGCTTCATTCACTGCATTCGCAATTACTGCCGACTCCTTCGGTGTCAGCATGAACATCGAACGAATTGTCGTTGGCATCAACAGCGGCCTCCATAATGTCGATTGGAATGCCTAGCAGGAGGCCACACACATTCAGTTGCATGATTATCTCAGCTGCACATTGGAATGGCAGAAATATGATTTCAATCATAATTTTATGCAGCCAAGAGCCGCTTTGAGTGTCGAGTTGCTATGGCAATGCGCGACAGTGAGTAAAAAATAATTATTTAATGATATGCCAAGCTATCCTATTGTTTATATTATTTATATAGATGTCGTACTACAGAGCAACTTTGGCAATATATTGTCATATGAGTCAGAGAAAGGCCCTCAATGCCTAGCTATAATAATACTGGACCGCAACGAGGAAGCAAACAGCATCCCTTATGTAGGCCAACTCCTGCAGCTCATTTCTTTTTTTTTTTTATCATCTGGCATCACAAGCTAAAAATAGTATATGGAGCACAAAGTTCGTGCCATGAATACAACTGAGCTTTTTGGGCGAGTTCGCATCTCTCCTCAAGCGGAAATTTTGCTCGCCGTTGAAAACAAAAAAAAAAAAAATTTTTAATTCAAATGATGGCATTAGCTGAATTTTTGTTTGCTGTACTTGCATTGTTCTCAAAATGAATGTTTCACTAATTGTAGTTTGAAACTCAGTTAAATAAAAAACCCTGGTATATGTGTAATATTGGGATTAAATAAAAACTTTTTTTGGGTATCAAATTCAATTTATTTCTCTAGAAAGTGCATTCAAACTCGATTCTACACAATGATGAATATTTGATTAAATGAAAAGTTTTTTGGATATCAAACTCAATTTATCTTAAAAGAAAAGAAACTTTGTATTCGATTCTTCAATATATTGAATCTAGAAAGTGTTGCGGAACTTCTCTTGGCTTCTAGACTCACTCTGAATAGAACTTAATTTTTTGCATTATAGCTTTCACAAATTATCACTTATATTTAATTAAATATATTGCTCTATAAGGTAAATGTGTGCAATAAAAAAAAAGTATATCCGCTGATGCTATTTATGTATTTTTCCGGGCATGGCGTCAGACCCGCAATGTCAGTTTCAGTTTCAATTTCGATTTCAATTTTGTTGACATTATTACCGAATAATTAACGAACCGAAACGAATGGCTCGAACCCGTGCGTAGCTTCTAGTCTTTATATGCTGATAGTGCTGAATGGACGTCGATTATCAGTAGGAGAGAGAGAGAGCTTCATTCCAGAGTTCCTTCACCTTTGCGCGTTTTCTTGCCGCTGTGCGTGACACACATATACACTCGAGCACATCGTATAAACATTTGTATAAATGCTCATATGTGCGTAGCAAGTATAAATATTTGTTATGGCAGTGTCTATCTCCCTCTCTCTCTCTCTCTCTCTCTCTCTCTATCTTTCTTCCTTTCTGTAACTACTTGTGGTTGTTGTTAACCCAGAGGCAGGCGGCACATGCCACAAGCGGGCTCCCAACAATAAACAAAATGTGGCGGAATATTGTTTCAAAGTTTGTTTACACAAATTACAAATTTTGTTGCATACCAAGTATAATAATCGAATGCTTAAGGGCCACTGCAATAAAGTATAAAAATCCTATATAGAAATGGGCAATAATCATATCCAACATTAGATCGCAAAATACAAAATTTTATTATAAGAGGAAATGTATTTAATAATAAAAGAGGTATAGCCGTTATCAAAATTGAAATAAAAAAACTTTAATTTATTTATAGAATTCGTTAGTTCTTTTAGCATTATAAAATCAACTAAAGAATTGCTTTGTGCTGCTCGACTTGTAGATAACCTGTCCAAAATTTAATCACATTTAATGTCAGCATTAGATTTTTTAAAAACTTTTAGAAACATAGACAATAAATGAACTTTTATCGATGTGATGGATATGAAATGAGGTAACAAGAATAATGTTTAGTTCTATATGTAATACATATTTATTTATATATTTTTCTACTCAAATATTTATTATATACAATTTGTCACTCGTGGAAAAACTTATTATCCCCTGAATTGAAGCATCTATTTTGCCGTATTGACGTTTTCTCAGTAACTAAATGAAATATTATTGATTTACGGTCCAACTTTTATTCACGATCAAAAATTATTATTTTCATAAGCTCTTGGCTATTGGAGTGATGCGACTAAAAAATGCCGATTTATGGGTTTTTAATTGAAAGCCATTAATAAAAAAAAAACTTACAAACTGAAAAACAATCATTGTCAGCAGATGCCAATGTGGGCGTTCTGGGTGTGAAGAGAAACCTGTCTGTGTGTGTGTGTGCGTGTGTGTGCTTGGCTCGAACACAATGGAGTGTGACAAAGCCGCAAATCGAAATAATCGCATATATATTGATGGCAATGACATCAGTTTGTCAATCGCTCACTATTCAATTGAACTCAAGTCAACTTCAATTATTTGTATGCGAAAACGAAAACAACAATAATTCTTGCTTTCTGATTTATATTTCAATTAACCATAAAATTGTATTGATGCTTTTAATCAGCAATGCAGAGCTGTAGGAGTACTTAAACTGAATATCTGTTAACTGTTTAATATGCCATATTTAATTCATGGAATTTATGGAAGATATCTTTCTGCAATAACACTATTAAAACAGTCTTTCGGCCATAAAATATTACTTATCAATGGTTTGTAATTAACAAACAATATATTCATATATTTCATACCCAGAAAATCCAATAATACTTTTGTATACAGTATAAAGTGTACTTAAATGGTAGCTCTCTAGTTTTAAGAGCTTTAAGAGTTTATTATAAATTAGTCAGTCAGTCAGCTTTTTTTTTAAATATACGTTTCTGTGTTTTTTTGAAAGTACGTAAATTTTGCATCAGCCATGTTTTCATAGCTCTTATAGCGCGGCCCCTGAACGCATCAGCGACTTTGTGCGGCATGAGTTTATAATGACAATTCCGTAAAGCCTGGCATGTTATATGAACGTGAGTGTGTGTGTGTGTGTGTGTATGTGTGAATATGACCCCAGGCAGCTTCCATTTTAATTGCTTTTCGTTGCTGTATTTTACAGCCCATTTGGGGTATGCACCACCGCACCACCAACACCGTTCAGCATAATCAGCATTTTCCATTTCATTCATAACGCCCACAAAGTGTGAAGCGACTTGTGCTACTTACTATATATTCTTATGTCTGTAGAGGTAAAAGTATATAAATATATATTGTGTGCACGGCAGTAACTGTATATATTTACAGTTTTTACCTTTTATCAGTCTTATTGCCTGTGTAAAGTTTGATTATCAACACTTATAAGTCGCTTAGTACGTGACACCGCGTCGCACTATCGAGGTTTACTGTTGCACTTCATTTTTATACCCTAGAAGCGGATATTTACATAATATAATTAAAGGCGTGATCTCAAAAAATATAAGCGAATGGAATGTATTATAATAGAATACCATATAATATAAATAATATAATATACAGAAATTGTCTCGAACAGCATCTGCTGCTATGTCTAACTCTTTGTAAGTTAACTCTACTCTTAATATAAAGTTAGCTCAGGCTTTTCTTAGCCTTCTTTCACTTACTTAATACATATACATACATACATATTGACATTGATTATATGACTCGCTTTTGTATAAGAAATTTACTATTTGGCTTAGATATATGGCTACATAGTACGCTTGTCATATTCGATTTATGAAATCAATTCGACATTGAAGCAATTTGTCATGTAATCATACACACATACACATGCATACATATGCCTTAGTGTATTTTCTCTCTGCTATGCAGCATTTGCATATATATTTGGTTATGTTGTTTGTATGTATATTAAGTTTGTTGCAAACAATTGTTTTTTATTTATTTTCATACTCTTTTTTTGTTGCTGCTCAATAAAAAATTCGCAAAATACGATTGAGGGAGATGGCACACACATACACATCCATGTGTTATTCAATTGGAGCAGTGTGAGGGCCCTAACGCTGTGCATTCGAATAAGAACTGTGTATACAAACAGGCAGGCATACATACGTATATCCCATGTGGCTCAGTTAAAAACAAAAAATTGAACTAAAGCGTAAAGCCCAAGTGTTTATTACTTTTGCGTGCTTCGAGCAGCGTATCAAGTCCCAGTGTAGTACTTGGACTTTTGTGTTTATGTAGTTCTTTAATTAAATTTGATACAAAGAAGCCTTGAACAATAATTGTAAATAGTATTTGACTTATCAAAATCGGCAGATATGAAAATGATAAAAGAAGTACAGAGCAGAAGCATTTCATTTGAAATAATTCTAAATAAGAACCATTCACAATAAAATTGTAAATAGCTATTAAATGTCAAAGTTGAAACAAACCCAGAATATATTTTCAAACAAATTATGCACCTGATTGAAAATCGAACTGCGCGTATTGCCTGCTAATGGCCCAACATGGCTAAGGTTCCCATATTAAGCAACACATTTTTGTTGAATTTTTGTCGTCTGTGAACGAGCTACAGCAAATTAAATGCATCATTCAAACAAACATTTGGGGCCACACTGGCCCGCATAAATTAGTATACGAACTGCATTTCAATGTGTGCCACAAGAGCCGAAAAATGTCAGAAGATCATGGGAAAACCAGTTGGGCCGGCGCACGAGGGGCCGGCAACCAGCATGTCCAACACTACGAGAGTGTTTCTTGAATGTCTGCCACAAGGCTTATCAACGTGGGGGACAACAAGACCCAAGTCATGTCTATGTCTATAACGAAACAGCCAGCCAGCCATCGAGTCAGCCACAAAAAGTCAAAGCCCCCACAATTGCCCACCTCCGCTGCTGCGCCGCCCTCAATTGGCTTTTGGCCGCCTGGCCTCCGACGCGTTGGCTGCATTGGTCTAGTGCCGTTTGCCCGGGCTCAGTTCAGCGTGTGCCAGCGGAAGTTTTAATTCATTTTTGTTGCTTTACAAATATGTTTTTTTTTTAGTTTTTTTTTTTTTTGAAAAGCCGCAGCTCCAGTCAGCTTGGTCAACACTTTGGGCAGCGCTTCCGATACTCGAGGCTGGCGAATTTGCATATTTTACCGGATGGGAAGCACTTGAAATTAGCATGCACCGTTACTTGGCAGGGTGTGACATTATTGTTATTATTAACTTTGTACTGCAGTGAGTACCTAAAGCTTTCTCAGCATTGTTGTTAGCTAAACTCGTAGATAGAAGCGCTTTTATGGAGAGAAACCAAAATAAATTGTTATAAACTAAAAGCTGAGTTTTGATAATATTATTTAAAATATATATTATAGTAAAGACTTAATATAATAATATAACAATAATAAAAATATTTAGTATATATGTAATAATAAAAAATTCTAGACGGGTTTTTTGGCTTTTATTAATTAATTTTAATTTTGGCTTTTATTAATTAATTTTAATTTTGTCTAATTTTTTATTTTATTTATTTTTGTTTTGTAATTTAATTTTCTTTATGTATAATTTTAATTTATTTTTCTTTTGATTTTCTTTAATATTATTTATTGTTTAATATTTATTTTATGTGGCTTAAAATTGGCTTTAAATGTATTTTTAATTAAATGAAATATATTTAATTATTTTTAATTTCTTATCAAAAAGACTATATAGTCTTGCTATATGAATCAAAAGTATTTGTTTATTTTTTAATTTTAATTCTTTATTACGTATTAATCATTCTTTTGCATTAATTATAATATATTCATAATTTTATTTTCATTTTATTTAAAATGTTTTATTTTAGTTAAGTTAAGTAGTACTGGACTATCATACTACTCTTTCCAATTTTGTGTCTGGGAGTATTTGTGAGTAATTTCTAGCTATAATATTTAGCAATTAATTCGTCATATCCAACTCTATTTCCACTCGATTTACATTAGCAAGCTGCCTGAGAAGCAACAGGTAAATATTCCCCAGCAAGTAAGCCAGTTTTGACTGCCTTTATCTGCCTGTAGTAGCATTAATTTCAAATGCATTAAGATTGGGCAACATTATCGGCAGTACTTTAAACAGTTTCGCAAAGCACTTTACTCTTGACACTTTGCAATTAGATAATTCGTGACGATGGCATTGCTTGAAAAATGTGCTGGGCCTAGCCTAGACGGTGTAGACGGTGGCCCACTCGGAATGCTTAACGCCTTATTAACTTTCGGTTCGGTTGGGTTTACTGAGGTCTGGCTTTCCTCAGAAATTTCATTACGAATTCACTTAGGCGACAGGTTTTTTGTGTTGAACTGACAAAACGCCGCGATTGCTGCTTAAATTTTACGCATTCATTAATGTTGCGGATAATTGAATTTACTTATCGTGAAATACATTCATTCATACATTAAACACGACTCTGCTGACAGTCGCAATGTTGTCGCCAATAACAACAACAACAGCTACAACAACAACAACGACTACTGACTAATGCAAACAGCGATAATGATGGCCCGACTCCAGAGACAGTACACACTCAAGAGCAAGCCAGAGAAAGAAGAAGACTTAACGAACGATTCGGCACTTGAACACAAACAGGTTCTCGCCCGACCACAGCACCTATATATGTATGTATAGCCAGCCACATACTCTCGGCCAAAAGTTGCGGGACTTAAATGCGAATAGCCTGTTCCTCCCAAATACAGGCGCATGGAAATGTTCCCATTGGCCAGGAGATTGTCGGCATTGTCGGCTGCCCCCAGGAAGTGTTCAATGACGCTTCAGTAATTTTAGTATTTACAACAATTGCCAGCTGAATCATTTGAAAGCGAGCCAAGCTACAATAGAATTAAGCTAATGGAAAAACTGGTAGAGAAGGTATTCAAATGCCAAACTAGGTATTTCACTTTAAAATCTTAAAAAAAAAAAAAATAAAAAAAATGAATTCAACAAAATCTAAGTTCTTTCAACTAAATTTTTTATTTATAAAAAAAAAAAAAAATACATGAATTAATATTAATTTATATTTACAGGTATTTATATAATATTTTAAAGCCTTTTTGATTAAAAAACAATGTTTACTTTATTAGATTGGATAGATTTTTTATATATTTTATTTATTTACTGATGATTTATTTTAGTTATATATTTATTTATTTTTATTTTATTTTATTTTATTTTATTTTATTTTATTTTATTTTATTTTATTTTATTTTATTTTATTTATTTAATCATTTTTTTTTATATATATATTTGTGTTAAGCCAAACCCCTTATTATTAATTAAAATTTTTTTTTTTTTAATTTTACTATTTTGACTGAAATGGAATCTCATTAATATCATAGAAAGAAAACTGTTTTTTCTTTTAATGAATTCCACACACATTTGGTTTACAGCCATTTAACAGCTATGTTAATCAGCTATTATTAGCACCTCTTTAAAGCCAACGATTAGCTTCAGCATTTCTTACGAGCTCTTGTTTTCTTTTGATATAAAATCAATACCTTCATGTAGGCGTCGGAATATTTGCAGTTCGTAATATTTGACATTCACTTGGCACTGTCTCGTTTCTCTGTGGGCCTCTTTAAAGTCCACTTAAGTCGATTGATTGTTAACTGCCATCAAGTCCATGTCTGACTAGTCAAGTGAGCAATTTACAAAGATATACACACAGACGTACATAAATATATATAGATCCCTATATATATATAAAATATATGTTGTGATATTTTTTTAAAATTTATTGTCATTTTTTTTTTTAATTTTTTTATTCCCATTGTCGCAATTAAATTGATAGGACTTTTAAAGTCGGCATTGCCGTAACGGTTCCTATCGAAGCGTGAGAATGATTTCCAGTCATGTGTTATTAATTTATGCGCTGATGACGAGTTGCTGGACAAATAAATTGAAGTTGTACGAACATATATATGAATTGAAGAAAAAATTATATTATATAGACGCTGCTCACTCATTCGCTCTCTTATAGGCAATTAAATGCATTGAATATTGGAATTACAAGTATTATTAAAGTTTTATCATGCAAAGACTTGTCTAACCGAAAAGAGGGTAACAAGTTATTGGACTTTACCTTTCACTTTAATTTAAGCGACAAAAAGAAATACTTCTAGCACCTGAACAATACATATAGTGGTCATAGTATCTTATAGTCCAACATTTCTATTAAGTCATACTAGTATTTATAGCATATCAAGAATATGCAAGCTTAAAGAAAATAGTGTAAAACTATAAATAGTTTTGCCTCTTAAAATCATAAGCAAATTTTTGTGTTGACCCATGAATATTGTGATCTAAATTCATAGAATAGAAATTACCCCAAAATTTGTCAAATTTAACATCATATTTTGCATATGAATTTATGTATATATTTATAAAATTAGCATATATAAACTTTATAGCTACAATTAAAAAGCCAATAAATAAATGAAAGTGAATGAATGTTTGCAATTTAAATGAATACAAATTATTTTTGGCAATTTAGTCAAGGTCGTCATAAAGACAAATATATGTATCCCAATAAAATGAACCGCGAAATGTCTTGTTTTCTTATAAATTAAAACAGATATACTATAATTGTTGTGTTGTTGTGAAAATAAAAGGCGGCTGACATAATATGCGATTGTTAGCGTCAGGTGAAAGATGATCTCAATAAGATCGACAGCGATCAGCTTTGACTCTGTAGACTTTTGCACTTATTTATGGTAAATTGAATGAATTGAGAAAATACCAAACAAGCCGCAAACTCGGCTAGTAATTGATCTATCAATTTATCTATTATCAACTTCAAAGCGAATGCGATCTTCCAGGCCCAGCCCAGGCCCAGTCATTCTCTCAGTGTGTAGCCAATCAATTTGTATGGGCAGCAAGTTACGTTGTGGCACTACCCTCAATATTAATTCAATTCATAACTCAAACCGTCTTATCAGTCACATTGATTGATGTTGCGTGCATCGAGGCAAATGCAATGAAGCAAACGTATGTATATAAATATACATATATGTGTGCATTTCTGTATATATGGGATCATAAAAGAGAAAGGGAACTTTAAACTGTGATCTTTTCTTTTGCTGCACATATATATATATATATATATACATACGTATAAAGCGATACAATCCGCGCTCCATGATTTGTGACGCTTCAATGTGGTTTCTTGTGCCTCTCTTGGCAAAGCTGCGAGTCCAAGTCAATGGATCCTAACTTTTATGGTCAAGTGAGTATTGCAAGCATTTCACTCACTTTGAGATGTGAGCAGAGCTTTTGCTTTTACCTTGATATCTTGGCCACTCCATATGGCCAGTCAATTTGCCTTATTTGCCAGTCAAACTTTCTAATTAGACATGGCTCGTCTCTCGCCTCGCTGGGCGGGAGAACATTCGCCTGAAGCTAACGTTAATTATTATTAACTATTATCATTACTAATGCCTGTTGACAGCCGGTGCAATGTTTACTTTCAGTTACGAGCAGCTTTCGTACAACAAACTTACAAGTGCTTATACAATACACACAGCTGTGTATTTGTACACATATACAAACATACATACATATGTATGTGTAGTTTCGCAGGGCAATAAGTAGTCACGTTCGAACACAATTAGTAAAACAAGTTTGTTAACGATAAGAGTGTACTTTAGAGTGAGCCAAATGAATATTAAAATATATTGGCTTTGTAGCGAGCGTGAGGGATACGTACGATTATCCCAGAAGAGCCTCTAGAGCTTCCTACTTATTGATTTATCCCATATGGAATACAAATGGAATCTGATATATTTTCAGAAGTAGCTCTTCAATATTCACTTTGAGTTTATATTTCCTTTAATTGAATGCAATTTGATCATTTTCAATTTACGAAATGTTATCAAAGAAATTGTTTTTTTTTTGGTTTTCATTAAAAAATTTTTATTAAAATGCAGTTATTGAAAAGTAGTTAAGGGCACTCTTTTGCTAAATGAAAAGAGTATATTTAAGGCATAGCAAAACAGGACTTACCCTACAATCTATACATTCTCTCTTCAGTCTTAGAGTGAAAATATCCAAGTCTTGGGTTTAATCACTTTTAAACTGCCCTAAAGCTAAGACTATAATCGTAATAGGGTACGCCAAAGTAACGAGTATTCTGCAGTCGCTTAAACTCGACTGCAATGTTGAAGTATATATACCAATAGTAATCCAATATTTATGTTCAGCACTTCAAAAATATTTGTCTATACAAAGTAAAGAGAAAGAGAGAGCGAGCGAGAGAGAGAGAAAGCAACTCGATAAATATATATGCATATATAATACATGTATGTTACATATACACAGACACATATGTATATTTGTAGTAAATATAAAAAATATATATATAAATATAATAAATAAATTCGTGCCATCAGTTTGGCGCCAATTGCGTGACCAGAGTTTAAGCATCATTTAGTTTATCTCTGGGACTTTGCCTAACAAGCACCCAGACCCCGATTAAATTAACCCCATTGACAAGGGAAATGATGAAGAAGTAGAAGAAGCAGCAGACAACGCAAAAAGCTCAGAGCTCGTGCCCCCATTTGAGTTTAATTTCTTCAGAGATGAAACAATTTCTTTGCACCAGCCCTGACAATTGTCAGCGCGCATCGAACTGGCAATTGCGACCACATGTTGCACACGCCCGCCACGGGCACACACCCCATTCACAAGCACACACACACACACACACACACACACACACACACACACATCCACACAGCGGGCATCTGCATTTCTCGCATAGCTCGTTTCACTGAGCATTTAATGATCAGACAACTAGCGGGCGTGGTCCAATTGCCGGCGCTGGCGGTTTCGCTCTATAAGCACAACAACAATAATATTCAAATATACATACATATATGTGCATGTGTATCTGTGTGTGTGTGCGCCCCTCTGCCCGTTGCGTAACCCGCGCACTAATGAGCTCCAACCGCTCTGAGGCTTGTGGGCAGAGTGTTTGGGTCTATCGGTAATTGAGACTCGATTTGGTATCGAGCCGCAGCAATTTGTATTTGCCATTTGCCACAATTAATGTGTATGTGGGTGTGTGGGCTTAACTTTGGGCCTTCTGTCTCCGTGTCCCTGTCCGTGTCTGTCTGTGTCTGTCTCTGGTTTGTCTGCCACAACCAGCTGCTGCTGCTGGCTTTGACTGCTGCGGAATGCGAATGCGCATTTGCATTTGGCCACATGTGTCTATGACTGACTGTCCGTCTCTCAGTCTCTCAGTCTCTCCGTCCGTACGTCTGTCTTCAATTGAATGTGGAGCACATGTGAGTGAAAAACGCTTGCGCCCCATAAAATATATGGATATATACATATACATATATATACACATGTGCATCTGTCTGTATAACTCAAGATTACAACTTTGCAATTTGTTAGCCCAAGTTTTTTTTAATGGTTTTCCATTTGGAGTGGGACTTCCTAAGTGCAGGCCGTAATTTGCTAGCCATTATGATTTCAGCTACTGTATCATTAATTCAAATTCCCAGGCAATGCGATCATCAATATTGATTATATCGACACCGTGAACTCTTGCAATTCATTAATAATGAACGGTCTCCAGAGATATCAACGCATAAAGAAAACTTTTTGTGCAGTCTATGATATATGTATATACTGTGATCTATATATAGACGATGTCAACTTGACTATCATCTTAAAAAGAACTAGATTTATCATTATTGAAGTCTAGCATTTCTTTCAATACTTTTAAAGATCATATCCAAGAGATATACATATATTTAGATATGATAACATGGATCATATTAAATATATATAACTTTTGCACCTATAATCCAACTGTTATATTATTTGAAATTTTATATCCTTCTATCTTTAAAAATATCAAAAGGAACATAAATAAATTTGTAATAATTAATTTATAATATTATTAAAAATATTCTTAGTTCACTTTTGTTTTGTTAGTCTTCTGTAATCTCCATAAAGTTAATAGAAATTCCATCGCTTACCAATTAAAATTGCTGGTTCCATTTTCGTAAGTCGCTCTTAATAAAAATTGGGTTAGATCCAGAGTTTCGTTGGGTTGAAAACACGTAATTCGATTATTTTCAAATTTTGTATTGTATTAAATTGCTGAATCACATAGCCTTTATTCCACTTCTCTTTCTCGTAAGACTCTATTTATGATTATTTCTTTGACATTATTTTCACTTTCTCACTTGTTTTTTGCTTCACTCTTTATTCTTGTATTTCGTAATATTTCGCGGAAATTATTGAAAATAAAGGCGCGCTCGTTGGTTTCTGGATAAATAACATTTTATACAAATATGAGGTGCAAAATTTGGTGGGAAACAAGAAATAAGAACTGACACCTGCAGCGTACCTGCCTTGAAATTGATGTTTGCAAAAGCAAAATAAACACAGAGAGTAAAAAATAAAAAATAAAAAAGTCAAGCACAGCATAAAAACACAGACACTTAAACAAATACAAATGCAAAGCGAGGGAGCGGGTGGGGGAGAAGAAAAAACTACCGTTAAACGGCAGAGAGCTATTGCCTTAATGAGTTTCTTGTTTGTTTGCATGCCATTTGTTGTGGCTTGGTTAATTTAACACGCCTTTTAGTTTGTTGTTTACTTATTTTGATAGTGCAGCCCGCTTTTTTCTCATTTTATCAATGTGTGTATTCCTTATCGCAACAGATGAGAGAGCGAGCGAGAGAGCGAGAAGCAGCACAGGTGGTTGCTTCTCTTGCGCTCTTCCGTTCTGCTGTTTGATCAGAAAACAAACACCGGGTTGAGGTTGACGCTGAGGCGGAACGGCTGGCAAAGTGGAACACGTAGTGAGCACATTCCAATACGCAAGCACGCGCATGGAAAGGGAAAACCAGATATGAAACAAATGGCATGGTGGAACAGACAACAGTTTCACTGCCTCTAACTCTGCTGACGTCGCTGTTGCCGTCTCGGGTAATTTGTGAGTCAAAGAATCAGGCAGTAAAAACAACTACAATTTGTGTGTCTGTGAGCGGCAGCGTAATGTTATATGTATATGAATGCGTGCGTGTGTGTGTTTATGCCGAGTGTGTATGTATGTGTGGGAACAAGAAAAAGAGTTAAAGACAGAAAATGCCATAGAAAATTTGTTATTTTGTTTTTTGCGCTAGAAATAAACACACAAACGGTCAAGCAGGTACGACAAATATTTATCTTTGATGAATATTTCACTTTAATTAAACAATAGGATTATTATTATTATTGTTATTTCTATAAGCAACTTGTTGCTTGGCACCGACAACACAAACACTCTGCACTTGAACTTGCTGCGCCGTTGACGCCATCATCGGCGTCCGCGTTTAATTGAATTTTTGCACAGCCTTTGAGCCAACGAAACGAGCGAATTCTCATTCTGCTCGGCGCACATTTGGATTACACACTTTTAATTAAACATTTAAAGCCACTTTAATGGCAAATATTACAGTGTGAGGCGGTGCTCAGTACGACGCTCTTTTATAGCTGCCCTTTTTTTTTGCTTTTTACTTTGCCTTTTGATTGTTGTTTCTGTTTCTGTTTCGTTTTACCTCTGCCATAAAAACGTAAAAACCTTCCGCGCACTTAAAGCGAAGTTTCTCGCGCGACTGCGCTGTCGTGACTGTCTGATTGGAGCAAACCGATCTTTAGAGCAAGCGGCAGTGTCAGCTATTATCGAGAGGCAGCAAAACGCAAGCTAAAAACTGCGGCTAAATTTGTGAGCGACGAGATTTCAGCTACTTTGAGACTAAATGAGCAATGTTTGTAGTTGTTGACAATTCTCTTTTACTGTAACAGAATTTCGTTTATTAAATCACACTTATTTCGCTATATAAAATGTATAATATATAGGAATATACACCACTAGCGGGATAAATAAATAGCTAAATCAACTGCCAGCACTGTTAAGCGACGAAAGAGCGGGCAAACTACAGAAGACGGTTCTGTTAACAGTGGTGCTTCCATTATTCACTGCCATTACTCACGGCTATTATTTGACCTACCAAAACAATGTGTTTATTTATGTTCTGCGTTGTGAATAAATAAACAAATATGGTTATATGGAGTAAATGTAATATAATGCTGCAATTTTATTAATATATTTCTGTATGATATAATTGACACTAAAATGAAACCCAAGAGCATGTTGGCTTCGGCATTGAAGCTGCTTGTCCAGCTGTTAACTAACAGCATTCGCTCTGAGAGCAGATTGCATTGGGAACAGCGTTGAGAGCACAGCAGCTCAAAAGTTCCAATTTCATTTTGGTGCATTTAAATAGAAATGGAAATGATCTGGCGCTCGCAGAGAAGGCAATCAATTTAAATCGAATTGGAATTAATTGATAGGCATCGAAGAGTCAAATTGGAAAATAGCTTGCAGCTCAGTAAATATTTACAATTTATACTTTTCACTTGTATTTGTAAAAGAGGTATGATAAAAAGCCTACGTATAATATTTGAGCTAATTTCTCGATTCTAAAAGTCTTCAGTTAGGTATTACATATAGAGATCTAACATTATCTGGTAGTTTGAGTAGAATTTATCTAGCCTTTTATCATGGGCATACTTTTCACATCACGGCATTTTATCAAAATTTAAAGCCATGACAAACAGCTAGATAAGAGCTACAGCTGTTGACAGCTCTAATGTGGACTGACGTATTCCTGCATATACTTCTAGCTGTATATATGTATATACGTTAATATATACTGATAGTGCACCTAAAATTAAAATACTTACCCATGGTTTTTATCATAAATTCATCATAGTTCATTAATGGGGGCGTTTCAGCGCCCTGTATAACATTCATGAAATCCTCGTCACTACAGACTGAATCATAATCGCTGGGATCGTGCATTTTGTATTATTATTTTTCAGAATGTGAATTCAAAGAACAGTTTATATTATTTGATATACTTCTGTTTGCTTTTCTGACGTTACTCAACACTGTCACATACTTTTAGGCAGCCGAATTAATTGAGTATGCAGCACTTACATATGTTTAAGGCTGTCTAGCTTTATCACTGCACTATAGCTATAATCCGATATGCCTTATAGAGTTATTGGCCTTCCAATCAATCATTCAGATGATAGATTACTGTCTACGCGACCCGCATGATCGTACCAGACACCAGAACACCTGCGATAGACGCCGCTAAATCGCTGACCGAGTGCGTTAGAATGTGAAATGCGACTAAGGCAGCAACATTTGAGAGCCCCTAATCAGCAGCGAGCAAATACAAATACTACCAAGGCTATCAGAAGCACAAATGAGAAATGAGACACCCAATGCAAACGTCTCCCACCTGATTAGAATACTTATAAAACGAAAAGTAACAGAGATACGAAATGCTCTATTTGCGAAGAGATCGCTCGGCTCGGCTAGCTCTCAGCTGTTCTATTAACCGAGATGCTATCAAAATGTGTGTTTCAACAACTCTCATTCTCTTTTCACTTGTTTTGGGCGAAAGTAAAGGTGCAAGATATTGTCTGAGTATGTGTGTGTGTAGGAATCCAAATAGACGGAATGCTATATCTTATCGCACTTGTTGAATTCAAACTTGCTTTGCGCGCATATTGAAACAAGCGAGGCCCATAAATAGCTAACGATTTCAATTAATTAATGAAATCAGACGACAATATTATGATTACTAAGTGAAATTCCGAAAAGATACGAATCATGACAACTCCTCAATTTTACAATCTTCATTTCGAAATATACATATCTGGACTTGTTAGTGGTTTAGTAGCTTCTATCATGTCAAAGCTTTTTCTTAACGATAAACGAAAAATTTTTTATGACTTCGATTGCTGAAAATAGTTCCATAGTTACTCAAAATAAAAGACATTCGGATTGTTTTTAAAACGGCACACCAAGGAAATAGCTTCATTGGAATGCTTAAAATTGTATTTAGGTTTCTGCATTTCAATCTATAATCATATACACTTAGAATTTGTAATAATTTTAGTTTTTCTTGTTTTCAAAATACGTTTTAAGTTTTTGTTCTTTTGCAATTGAGTTCAAGTTTTGTTTTTGATTTGTTTTTTTTTTTTTTTCATGTCTTTTTTTTGTGTGATTTTTGAAGAGTATTTTAACTCTTGTTTGCTGCAATACTTATTCGACTTTTTGTAACATTTTCAGATATGTTTATTGATATTTGAATATAGAAATACTGACAATACGTAACGTACGCATGGCTGCAACTATTTTGTAGAAAAAAAAGGAATATGAAATAAATTTAAAATAAAATGAATTTTATATACTTTTTCCTATTAAATATTTGTTGTGTAAAGTTTTGCAGAATTGTTTCAGCATTTTAATAATTATTGGGTCAGTTTTGGGCTTAAAACGCTGAAACAAGTTGCAGAGCTTCAAGGTCTGAAATGAAATAAATTATTAAATAAATTTGTCATTTGAAAAAATTGTTAGTTTTTAAAAACTCTTTAACAATTAGCTATTTGTGACTTTTTACTATTTTCCGTTTGTTTGCATATTTGATATGTTTTCATTTGTTTCTGTTTGTTTATTATTTAATAATTGATATGTTGCATATTTGCCTACAGATATAGGTTATATATAGATTAATCTGATCTCTATTTGCAGTTAGTTTGCAGTTGCGTTTTATAACATTTATAGTTTCTATACGCTGATATGTTTGTGATATAGTTTTGTGGCTTACGTATAATATCGTATATATGTATATAGTATATATATATATATATATGTATATATTACTAAGTTTTGTATATTAAAATTTAAAACTTTCAAAAATATGCTCAGAGAAACGCATAATTGTTGCAAAATTGCAAAGATATGTTTAGGTATGTTAAGAATTTAGTTAGGATCTCGAGTAAACGATATAAAAGATTAAAAGATTATATGAAAAATTGTTTGCAAATTGTTGTAAATTGGAAAAATATAAACAAATTATCACTTGTTAGTTTTTTGTTTTTGGTTTTTGGTTTTCATTATGATTATAATTAATTCTTGTTCGCGTTCAACGTTCATTTGCATCCATATGAAATATGTAGCTTGTCTCCTTATTTACACGGGGCATATACACATGTATACATACATACATACATTGTTAGTTTTCATAATTGTATATATGTATGTATATATATATTTACTTAGACATTCATATATGTAATTATTTATTTATATATATGTATATTTATATATATAGTTCAATGGATCTTTTGTTGTTTATTATTTTTATTCAATACCACTCTTAATTTGTTATGTTGTATAAACAAATTTGTATGTTTTGTTTACACTTAAGTATTTTATTTTTAACATTTAAATAGACAATTAGTATTTAAAATAAAATTGCAAATTAAAAGTTGATTTTGTTTTCTTTTTCATTTTGTTTTTCTAGCAACAATACTTTGTTTTGGTTAAGTTTCTACCAGCTAATTCAAGGTACTTATAACTCCATTAATATTTTCTTTTAATTTTTCTTTTTCTTTTGTGAATATTATTTTAGCTTTAGTTTTCGGTTTGCTTTTCGGTATGTGAACGTTGGGTTCGTTACATTCTGTTAATTGTGAATGCCTTACGTTTCTTATGGAATGTAGTTAGTTACCTTCGGTTTTAACAATTCCGTGCTCTTTCATAATCATCTGAACTTAATTTGTGTGTGTGTGTGTGTGTGTGTTTGTGTGGGTGGATTTCATTTACTTTAAGATTTGTTCAATTCTTTACAAAGCCTTAACCTTTTAGTAGCCAATTTTGTTTGCTATTTTTACTATATATATATATCAGATATTATCCATAAAGATATATATACAGTAGTTTGCTCAGGTCAGTTAAATTTTAGCAACAAAACTGGCTGCTAAAAGTTTGTGTATCTCAAGAGCATCATTTTGGTTACTATTTTTCTATATTTTTTTGTTTTTGTAATTTATTTTAATTTTTAAAAAGTTGAGTAGACTTACATTGAATTCTAAGATAGTTTAAATATGTGTAATAAAAGGGTTAATTTGTTGTATTTATTTAGCCATCGTTTTGTCCGATCTTCCCTTCGAATATCCGTGCATTATGCAACTCGACAATTGTATTTTCAGGTATCGAATTGTGTACAGTAGCCCGACATTTTCGACATTTTTCAATCTTACTATATGTGTACATAGTTTGTGTATATTATAAGTATAAATTGATTATATATATATGTAGATATGTATTTCGTATAGTTGCAAATTGAAACATAGAGTGCTTGACTACTGAGCTTCAATTCAACAACAATAGCTGCAGGGCTTGCTTGTGGGTTCAACTCTAAGCTCTAGACGATATGTCCCATTATACATGTATACATATATAAATAGAAATACCAAATCTACATAGACGTAAGTGTGTGAGTGTATATAAAAAAAGAATTTTCAAAAAGTTTAAAAGTACTTTTGCAATTAGGTACTAAGCATATTTCTTGGAAGGTTCTGTACTGATAGCCTCGGTTGCTTTATTGCTGAAACGTACAATTTGTGTAGAGCACCTGCTACAGTGAATACCTTGAGTGCATGTCTTTCGGGGTATTGAAACTAGATTTGTTTTTGCTGTGAGGCATCTTCAAAAACTGACGAGAATACATTGATAAAGTCGTAATAATACACATATAAGAAAAAGATTTCACATTATAAATATTTAAGTAGGTTTTTTTTTTTTGTATTTTTTTTTTTTCTTTTTTCTTAGTTTGTTTTGTTTTTCTTTGTTTTCTTTTGCCGAACGATCCTGCTTCCATATTTTGCATTTTTCGTGAATTATTTTTGATGTTTCTCTATTTATATTTTTATTTACTGAAAGATGCGCGTTAATTTTCTCAAAAATTCGAAAGAGTTTCTGAACACAAACGAAACTAAGAGAGAACGATTGCAGACCGATCGAAAGAGCGCAGAAGAGGAATTTGTAGAAAGTTTAATAAATAGAAGCCGATTTATCCTCGTTTTGGTGTAGCCTTGTATTTGATCAACATATATTTTTTTTTGCGGTGTAGCGACCTATTCTTTTTTTTTTTTTAGTTTCGTGAGATTTTTCACTTTTTTTTGTCATTTTTTCTTATTTTTTCGTTTCATTTAAATGAAAATTCTTTGAAAATTGTAGACAAATAAATTTTTGGACGGTAAGGGATAGCAGAAAACATAGAAATTTAGTTTGGAAACTCAAAATAACTGCGAAAGGTTTTTGAGAAAATATTTGATATTTATGGATGAGAATATGAATATGTTTAAGAGTGTGTGTGTGTGTGTGTGTGTGAGTGTGTGTGTTGTTGGCTGCAACGCCCCTTTAATAATTGTAATTGTCGTAGGGCGTGCCCAAATATGAATAGAAATTAGGGTTAATGGGCTGTGCGTGTGCATAATAAAATCCAGAAGCCGGATCCGGCGCTACTCAGTCAAGGAAACCGGTATTAACCAATTTCTCCAAGAAGAACTTCACATCGCCCAACTCGGAGTCCTTAATGCCAAGCGATTTCAACATGCCAAGATCTCCATTCTCCACGGCCATAAAAACGGAACGCAAGTGCTCCAGGTCAGATCTGCAAAAAAAAGGGAAACAAATTATGAAAACTTTAACTAATTTCTTATGAACAGTAAGTTTTAAGTATAGAATTTCTTTTTCCAAAGCTTTAATACATTTGCTTTCAGGCAATTTTAATTAAAATATATATAGTAGACGGGCAATGGCTCTATTCTTCGCTGTGGTCAGGCTTATACAACGCTTTCCTTAATTAATTCTTTCAGGTGACGTCGTTGTATTGTTGTTGTTTAAAATGACAAAACATCATTATGAGCAAAAGCATGAAAACATGAGCGACAGAGCAACCACAGCACATTGTGTACTGCTGCGTCACAAATTAAAACAAGCATGAGTGATTTCACAATGTGGAATATGACAGACGAAGAAATACCCTACATATACTGAATATGGTGGCTTTCTTCATATACTTTTTTAGGGGTTTCTTCTTGAATTATTTTCTGATAACAATATCTAGGCTCTTCTTAGTCTTGAAAACTTGTTCAGAACTTGCTCCAGTTTTAGTTCTTCTGAATCATTGATAAACTCCAAGTGCAAAATAAATTACCAATTCTTACTGAAGCCATAAAAATAAAAAGTTTTGCTTGAGAGGAAACCAAATACATATGTATATAATACATACATGATTTATCGATAGTTCTGGATACTTTTACATCATCGATACCCAACAATAACTGAAAACTTTTGCTTGCCTATTCCGTTACATAATGCACTATCCGTGTAGCCATTGAAGCTCTGTGGTACGTCCGTTAAAGTGCTCTCGCAGGCACTTCAAACTTTCGCTTGAACGATTAATTGCGTTGATGAAATTTCGTAAGTGGCCCCCAAAATGCCCCAGCGAGAGGCAGAACAACCGCAGAGGCGGTGGAGGTAGCGGCATTCCACATAAAAGAGGCCCTGCGAGGGGCTTTTGGCTAATTTATCAGGCTGTGCGTTTGTCGGGCTGTGTGTCTTATGTGTCTAGCCGTGGCTCATAATTACGTACACTCCGGTTAATTGGGCCTACGTGCGACAGTCAGTTTTTGGGACGAAATCTCATTACTATTGCCGCCGTTTTGTGGTTCGCTTTTATTGTTCTAATTTAATGAAAATTTTCCCTTATGAAGAGCTGCCAAGAGTCTATTTACTCTTTGTCGCAATTTTGGCTTTGTGCGGCTTGGTTTTCCTTTTAATTTGAATTATTTTAACGAGGTGAAAGAACTTGTACAAGTATTTATAGCAAAGCTGCACGAGTCTGTCATTATTATATATTTATTAAGTATTTAATATCAATTTATATAACGTATCATGAATTGGGATTTTCTTAATGGAAACCGAAAAATAATTTATGCCAGATAAAAATGCATATCATGCTGCTTGGCTAGAGCTATTTTTGTCTTTGAGCTTCCTGAGCGAAAAATAGTTTATGTGGCTTTGTAAACGTCCTTTGTTCCAGAGCCACATTTCAACCCCTTGGCTGGCGTCCTGCTTATGCATTTGTACGGGCAAAGGACTACACTGGGGTTGCCAGCCGTGAAACTAGTTTGCAAACTGTCAACTGCGCCAAGAACCAGAGAAAGAAAAGCCAAAAATATATTCAAATAAAGAACAGACGCTGCCACAGACACAAAGCAAACACATGAAAGGGTACGTATGTCATATTTGAAAATTTTATAACTTGTTTGTGGTTGAGGGCGCAACGCATAATTCAAGAAACTCGCCAAGGTCGCTGCTGGATGCTGAGCAGAGCGCTTGGTCAGTGCCAGCAAGCAGGAGCCGAGCACACGCACACACTGTGAAGGGGAAGGAGGGCAGGGGGCGACGCATGTGGCCAGAGTAAAAATGGTTTTGGGGTATGTTAAGTTTATTTAAGAGCTTTCATTATTTATATTATTTTTTTGGGAGAATACATTACTCGAGGCACTAAATTAAAACTCTCCCTCATGGAGCAAAGGATCCGAGATAACAAAAGGCTTTATTGTGGATATACAGAGCCCTTCGGGCTTACAATTTGGCTTACACATGCTGACCTTACCTCATTAGATGCAGTGCGGCTCCAAAGTCCTCAATAGTCTGCGACTCGCTCAGGGCGATGGCCACCTTCTCCACACCGCCCAACGGGGAGAGCGCGTCACGTGCCTTGCTGCCAAAGAGTTTTTCCAGGTAATTAGGTCCATGAGAGGCGATTAGGCTCTGCAGAAACGATGCAGTCTCCTCAACCGGTGGTCGTTTGGCTGCAAGCACAG
Organism: Drosophila navojoa; assembly: GCF_054131105.1. Taxonomy (NCBI): domain Eukaryota; kingdom Metazoa; phylum Arthropoda; class Insecta; order Diptera; family Drosophilidae; genus Drosophila; species Drosophila navojoa. The sequence continues at coordinate 15,217,460 of NC_142890.1, forward strand.
GAAAAACCGAGAAACTGTTACAAATTGCTAATAAATAATCCAAAGCACTTGAAGGCATTGCTATGGCAAAGGGTCAGGAAATAAAACATTAGACAAGTCGCATCCATACCCACACGTGCTTCAATTAACCGAAGCAGAGATAGAGGTGGAGTGAGAAAGAGGAGTGAGAGAGAGAGAAAAAGACACTGGCTTTGCAGCATGGAATCCATTAGTTTGTCATAATTTGATACAATTTGTGTTTATATTTCTAGTATAAATTATAAATGCTTATAGAGAAACTGTTTACATATTCATTGCCTTTCATATGTAATTTAAATTGGAAATTTTAATTGAAAATGTAAATTAATTATTTTGATTTATAGTTCAGGCCAACAAAGTTTGATTTGACTAAGAGATGTACAGAATTAGAGCTGGACCCCAATAAGAGAGTTAATTAATTGCAAGCAGTAACATGTCAGAACTATATATATAAAGATAAACAAAAATATTTTAAAAAATCATTGTTATCGATCCTTCCATGCAAACACAATTATTTTATTTACAATTCTTTTTCTTCAAAATAGCCAGTTTAAGAGTCGAAAAAATAATATTTTTGATCAATAGAATAGAAGACAAATAAAGCCTAAGATTTTAAAACTTTATGTGAAATTCGAAGATATTAAAAAAAATTAAAAAATTGATTAATGCATGTATATAAATTCAGAGATTTTTTAACCAGAGAAAGCAACAATTTCTCATTGAATTTATAATTCTTTTTTTAAATACATAGCTCATACTTTTTTTTTAGCTTTCACGAACATTTCGAGGCAATGTTTCATTAGCATATTTTTAATTTATAGCCTAGGAAGGTTCTCGATTGAATTCCTTTTAAATTGAGCTATTTGTATATTAAATGAAAATAAAACCTTTTTCGCCCAAACTATTTCGCTTTCTCGCAGTTTTATTCCCTTTTAACATTTTGAACGATTCTTCGTGGCCTTTAACCCGCTCGCTGCACTGTCAAGACCCTCGGAGCGTCCCTCGTGCACATATGCTGACGAATGTTGGCATTTTTAATGGCTGCAAGGACACGGTACTCGATGGATCTCTAGCATGTGTTGGTGTACGTGAATGTGAATGTGTGTGTGTGTATATGTTTATGTGTTGGCGTACGTGTATATGTAGGTTGATTCAGTTACTGACTGTATTTGTTATGCAAATGGCGCACTTGCCCAGTTGTTAATATGCTCAGTGTGCGGCTAAGAGGGTAGATTGTTCTTATATATGTAACTCTGAGTAATAGGTAAAAGAAAAGATGCTAGTGTTTATATATTTTATAACTGAAAATTGCAAATTAATTTAATACCAATGGAATACTTTTATAGTTATATATAATGCAGTATTTTCAGAGTAAAAGGTCTTTGCTTGAAGTTCTGGTAAATGCTATGTATTTTCTCTTTGTATTTTCAGTATTTTAAATATAGAGATCTCTGGAAGGTTAGGCTTGGGTATTTTCATTAAGTTATTCAAAATATAGATTTCTTGCCAGGGACCGTAACAATTATATTTTTTATAGAAAAAAAATTAAAAAATAATTAGTTTTAAGTAGCTAATATTTTTTTTTTTTAATTTTATGAAAAATCAATAATAATTATTATAGATCAATTATATAAATAATCTATTCAAAAGATTTATTTTCATTATTTTTTCAATTTTCTTCTTTATTCTTTTATTCTAGTCTTAGGCCTTAGGACCTTTCCTTAAAAAGCAGTAATTGTGAATTTTTTCTATGTTTATTTCTCACCGAGTCCAGAGTATTTGCTAGTTGTTCATTACCGCCCAGACAACTCTATTCTTTGCCCCGTTTTTTGCAAGCTGTTTTGTTTCCTTGCTGGCATCTATCTGGGCTGCAGTGCATATATGGCCAGGACATATCGCCCGGGTCTGGCACAGTTTAACATGCCCCCACCCTGTGTGGGTGTATGTGTGTGTGTGTGTGAGTGTGTGTCGCCTGTTTGCCTTTAACTTGTTACATATTCAAGCGATGTGTATCAGCCATTTAGATAAGGCTACCTAGCATTTGCAGGCTCTTTGGCTATGGTCGCTGGCCCCGCAGCTCAGCTCAACCAGCACAAAGTTCAGCGCGCAAGTCAACTTTTTGGTTGTTGATAAAATGTATGCAAATATATGTTAATTTCCCATGGGTATTCGAGTGCAGCGTATTTAATATTTGTTATTTATTTATTTTCTGCTTTTTTTTATACCACTCCCATTTCGGTTATTGGCTAGCGGATTTGATATTATTTTTATATAAAAGTCTAAGCATATTTTGTATTTCTATTATTGTTCATTTACGGGCAGCCACTCCCCTCTCTCTCTCTCTCTCACTCTCTCTCTCTCTCTCTCTCTCTCTCTCTCTCTCTCTCTCTCTCACTCTCTCTCTGTCTGACCTTTCTGATTTTTAACCCACCGGTCACTTATTAAGCTCTAGAAACCACCATGAACTGCGGCAACTTGGCTAATTAATGTTTATTAAAAACGTATTCCCTTGCCTGGGCCCCACCTGATGAATATCTAGTTTCTATGGAATCTAATGCCCTCGCCACGCTCAATTTAGAACAGAATTGGCTGAAATGGAAGCCTTGCAGCAAGTGTAATGTAGCAGCAGCTCCGTTGCCAAGGCTCAACTTAGTCTGCCATTTAGCCCCACGCTCAACAGCGGGCTTAGGGCAACTAGATAGAGTGTGGCGCATAATTTATCAAAGACATTTGAGCCAGGCGCTATAACTAGACCCGGTGCCAGTTGCAGCCCCAAACCGAGACCGAAACCAAGACCGAGACCGACACTTCCTAAATGATTTCATTGTCGAAAATAGTTGTTTTTGTTTTTTTTTTTTTTTTTTTCTCTTTGTGCTGCTTTGCTCATTTTGGTTTTTGTTATAGTACAAGCAACAATGGTTTACACGTAAAATGAACGCCTCAGTGGGCTGGGCGGTGCCCTGCGGCCGCTGCGTGTCCTGGCAGCAGAGTCTAGAGGGGTCGAACGACGCCTGTGTAGGCGTCAGCCCCATCCGCTGCCCCCACTTTCAGGCCTTAGTCAAGTGAATTGGGGCAATTAGTGGCAGCAATTTTCTGTTTGCTTAAAGTTTCGCCCGTTGCCTTGCCTTGCCATGCCTGGCCTTGTTGTCTTTGCCCGAAAATGAATTTCCCATTGTTTGCTCGCCATCAGTGCGTAACTCCAGAAATAAACTAAAAGTACATATCTTTGTCTCTTCGGCTAGTTTATGTGCCGGGAAATATCTTTATGGCGCAGTGGCTATAAATTGCCGCACGTTGCTCAATATTTATTACAAGATTTGCATCGCGAGCCACAATGCCAAAAATGAATTTAATTTCGCCTTGATTATCGTGCAATTTGTTTAATTATTTTGCTGATTGTACGCCAGTCTTTGGCATTGCTCAGGCGCATAAATCAGCTGCCATTCGAAGGAGGGAATTATTGTCTAAAACGATATCTCAAGTAGATTGATTGATTTAATTTATGCCTTAAGCAGATAGGCAGGTTAAGAGCTCCCACCTGAAATCCACTTCACTTGTTGAATTATGCATAAGATTTATGTATAAATGCATAAATTAAGTATTACAAAGTGAAGCAAATTAAAAATGATTTTAATTGAATGGAAGACTCTATTACAAAAGGAGATGTCCTGAAAAACGGCTGATTATGATATAATATGAATATATATATATATAGGGCCAAATTAATAGTTTCATATTTCGATTGAGGCAAAGTATTCCTACAGCTGTCCATATTCCAACCCTATCTCTAATCTCTATCTTCTGTCTTCCGATCTCTAATCTCTATTATCTATCTCCAATCTATATCTTCTATCTGCTCCCAGATAAACAGGTTGACAGTTCCAGTTTAATAGCCTCACGATATTCACCATGCATTTTTCTGCCAACCAAGTAAACTTTTTGCTGAATGTCCATATCTGCTTGGATTGGTTTCACAAATATTATACCATACATGCTCTATATCTTATGCTCGCTGACATCACGTGCTCAGCTTCAAGGGATGCGATATGCAATGGCTTCCGTTGCATGCTCAACTTTCAAAGCAGTGCTATGCGTCTAACTTTCTGATTTGATCGAAGTTTTGTGGAATGCCATCAAGAAGAATTTCTTAAAAAATAAAATTGTGCAGCTTCTCGGACCGTAAAAATGGACAGGTAAGTGAAAAGTTTTAGATTTGCTGCGTAAGTTTGCAACTCTGTGTTTAATTTGATTAGAGTCAAGTGAAAATTGAAAATTGGAAAACGTGTTGCAAGTTTTAACAAGTCGCCCGTTGCCCGAGAGGGGTAGCAGACTGCATTTGTCAGCCATAGATGCTCAGTTGCTTGAGCCCTTGGCACATGGCTAGATGCCCTTGACATAGCACACACACACACTCACGCGCAAGCACACACATGCCAGCAAAGCCAGACAGCCTAATTGAAATACGGCCTTTAATTTCCTGCTGATTTCTTGAGAGAGCAATTTGACAGTTTCTGCCGAATGCCCGCTGGGAGCAGCCCGGGCGGCCATGAGTGAAGAAGCCTTCGGATGTGCTTGGCACAAAATTCGAGTGCAGCTTGTTGCTGGCAGCCCACAAATCAAAATTGCTCGATTTGCTAGCATTGATTCAGCTGGCCAATTATTTATGGCCCACCACATGGCCAACAGTTTGCATACAATTAAAGCCAGCTTCAACTGAAAGTCAGTAGAAATTTCGTCTCAGGGACTTACCAGCAGTGCAAAGGCGCATGTCCTCGTCGTAGCCATCGGAGCAATCGGGTGCACCATCGCATAAATATTGTATGGAAATGCAATTACCATCACCGGGACACTTGAAGGGCTCGTACGGATGGCAGGCATCTGCAAGAAAAACACCAGAGGGAAAACAGCCATGAAAAAGCGTCTTAAAATGTAACTCTGATAAAAAGAAAATAGCAATAATGATGAAAACTGCTTAAAATAATTGGCTGTCTTTGATAAGTCGAAATCATTTCTATAAATATAAAGGAAAACCTGATGAGCCGCAGTGTATATAAATTTATGTTATATTAATTAACTGAAAATATAATTGAATTGAGCAATAGTAGAATAAAACATATTTATAATAGTAACAATAATTACTCTTTCTTTTTTTACCCGTTTCCTGCTTCTATCTGCAGTGCTGCAGTTTATAACAAGCAACGTTTGTATGCATAAATTTGAATAGCAAAAGCAATCTAAAAGTGTTGAAAGAGTAAACTAAGAAAAAAGAACAACATAAAGAGGAGCACAGAGGTAAAGAAAAATATAGATAGCGACGAAGTTTATAAAACAACCAAAGCCAAAAGAGCAAAAATAAACAGAGTGAAAAAATGATATTTTATACGTTCATATCTACGTTTTATGTATGTATGTATATAAACAATATAAACAAAAACTGCGCTTATAAAAACAATTTAATTTATAGTTGCACTAAAAAGTTGTTAAGCTGCAAATTTAAATGGCAAACTGTCAAGTGCCAAGCAGATACCAAACTCCTGCTGGCGAAACAAACAAAAAGTTTTTGCTTAGAGCATTTTACTAAAGTTTCACAACTTTTTGCTTCGTTGTATTTTTTTTTTTACTTTATTGCGAAATTGAGTTAGACTAATTTAGGCACAAAGAGTGCGCTGTTAGGGCCACAGGTAATTCAGAGCTAAATAAAGGAGCCTTTCAAAAAAAAAAGCAAACCGCAAATTATCGTAAAACAAGTGCAGAGAGAGCCGCGGCAGCCAAATGTCGAAAAGTAAACCTCTTTTGGTGCACGGTCGCCCATTAAATGCAGACAAATGGAAAAGCACAAAGACTTAGCTGAAGCCAGACGGCCGCCACATAAACACGCACGCACACACACACGCACGCACACGAACCACCAACAAAATGGCGAAATGGCGCTGCAAGTGAAAATTGTTCCTAAAAGCCAGGGCAAGCTTTATGCCAAGCCCTAACATACGACCAGTTCGCCGCGTGGCTGCCAAAAAAGGAAAACCAATTTATGGTGATAAAAAATATATATATAAACCAAAAAAACAAAAAAAAAGATCTACTGTAAATTTACACTCATAACACAAAAGCAAGCAAACAACAACAACGAAAAAATGTTAGCAACAACAAAACGAAAACGAAAAGAAAAACAAGCCCAAATTAAAATACCAAATTCTGAGCGGCAAGTGCGGCGCGTTTTAACAAATGGCGCAGCATATTGGCCCTGAAAGCAATGGAAAAACAAGAACAACAACAACACCAGTAACAACAACAACAGCGAGAGCAAGGAACAGCAGCAATATAATGGCAAAACAACACAATAAATTCAATTAACTCTCGCCTTGTTTGGGTTTCATTTTGATTTCTTTCTCCCCGGACGCAATAAAAAATGGCATCAGCCTACGCATCAGCATCTAATGCTCATTTAACGGGATTTTATGAGCACTGCAAATTAGCAAGAGAGAGAGGGAGCCAGAGAGGGAGGCAGAGAGAAAAGCAGACCAACAAATACAAATAGCACTTGAAAAATGAAAATTAATTAATTTCGCTGATTGTGAGCTAATGGTTTTTATTATTTATTTATTTTCGTTAGGCTGCATATTAAATATAAATTAAAATTCCATTTGAAGCTTTTAGCAGAGCCACACCGATTATACCCTTTCTGAAGGGCCCTTCGTAGTTGAGTGCATATGAGCGTGACGAAGACTACATAGAATAATTCGCATTTGAATACTGTGATCAAATATGATAATCTCTTGCTCTCGCTCCCAATCTCTGTCTGTCTCTCCCTCTCTGTCTTACTATGTATATAGACCATACTTCGTACTTTGAGGAAAACATTCAGAGAGCAAGCGATTGCGTTCGGTTCTTCAATAATATAAAAACTCTCTCGCTCTTTCTCTCTCTCTCTCTCTCTCTCTCTCTCTCTCTCTTTCTCTCTCGTTGCAAGCGTATCACACGAATAGTTCAACTGAGGACTCTCAACCGAAGTAAATAACACGATTTACCGTTATTTAAAAGCTATCATATGTGGCCAAATTTCATTTATAATTATGAAAGCAATTAATATGACATTTACAGAGAGCTCTCAACTATTTACCTAGTCTAGCATTCTTTTGTTTTTATATTTACTTGTATTAAAATGTAAATTGCATAAAATATGTTATTTATAACCGCAAATATACAGGAATTTTTAATTATGTGTATTAAATTACATTTTTATTGACACGTATTTATTAAGGATTAAATTAGCAAAATTAATTTACACACGTTTTTATGACCATAAGCATGTCATACCGTTAAAGCTACATTGTTAACTAATGGATTATAGTTAATTTAATTTGCAATGCATAATATGAAGAATTTATTTGATCTGGTATTTAACTCAATTTAGTATATTAAATATGCTAATTCATTAGAAATGATAGACGGGTTCTTTATTTATCTTTAGGAACCATTCACAGATTTGAGGGAAAGCCCACAATGCATTAATCAATTTTCCTCTATTATTAACAACAATAAGAAATAATTGATATATCATTTATGACTTGTGATATATAAGATAAATACGTGTTATAATACTTAAAGTAATGTAGACACGAACATAATTTTAATAAGTGGAACTCAATTAGGTAAGTGTCAACGTTGCTCAATAGAAACGCAATGAAAGTCATGAACAATTCAACGATAATCAATTGGTGAATAAACCATAAAGGTCTTGGCAGTCAATGGGGCTGAGGAAGAGGAGAAGCAGAGCCACAAAGGAGAATCGTGCAGCCTGTTAAATAGTGCAGCAGTGAGTGAGTAAATATGTTGCAGAGAATTGATATTAAGGAGACACGAAGTGAGAGCGTAAAAGGATTTGACAGCTTGACAATGGCTTGCACGTTTATTGTGGCGAACCCTTTTGGCCAATTTGGCCAGCACCTTTTGACCTTTTGTGCGCAGCCATTGGCCGTGGCACAATTTGGCTGCGATTTCGCCACACATGGTCCGCACAATAAACCAAATATGTCTAAGCTGGTGTGTGCCTGGTGTTGCTTACTTGAGACAGCTAGGGAGTCGAGTGAATTATGGGTCTGCTTCTTACGTCCTACACAGGGCGGCCAGTGCCCTGCTTCTGTTGCTGCTGCTGTTGCTACTGTAGCTTGTCAATTATTCTAGCCCTGCAGGACACATAAATTCCAATTGTTCCAACATCAAATAGTAATGAATTGCCCGCGGCTGGCTTACCAAGTGTTTTTTTATTTGCTTATTTTTGGATATTTACTCACAGTGACAGCGCAACTAAATTAAGTAGTCTGACACGTGCAACGTGGCGTATGTGTGATATTCACGCTTCTCGAGCCCCGACGAGCCTGAAATCATAGACTTGCTCTGCTACATTAAGGCTCTATGAATCAGCTGGCTAAGCAACGGAGCTCAGTGGGCTTTGCTTTACAATCTCTATAGTACTTTATTCTGGCTAATGCAGATTGATTTTGTATTATTAATATTATTATTATTCCAAGTCAATTCATTTCTTAATATTTAGATAGTTGTATATGAAGTTGAAAATACTTTTGAATAAATTGCAAAGCATTAGGTTTGTCTTAGCTATGTTTTCCCATATACAAAATTTATTTCTGAACTCAAATACATTTCAGAGCTTTATTATTACTTCACCCGACCGTAAAGACGTGTCGCACAGCAATCTATTATCCATCACACTTCACTCCATTCTATACCCTTTAAGCACTCAATGGCTCTTAATTGTGTGGGCTGCAAAAACAGCGTAACAAAGTTTGTTTATTTCCTTTTCGATTGCTTTGCACATTCAGTATTTATCTAAGAGTCCTCAAAGCTATTTCCAAAGTTTGCAGCTCTTTTAATTGACGACGAGAGAGCGCACAAAAGTAGGCAACATAAATAAGGTGCGCTACATGCCTCATGCTGCACTTGCGGCCTGTTGTGGACTTTGTCACACTGAGTAAACACACACACACACACACACACACTCGGCAAGAGCTCCTTGGACTGACTAAATCGACTGCGGTTAGTCGGGCCATGTGTTAAGTTACGCCAGGCCCACAGAGCGATGGGGCTGAGGGCGGCGAGTATCGTGTGTGGCACAGTTAATGAATGTTGCATAAATGTCGCCGGCTATGAAAATATCTGACACGCACCTGCGCCTGCCTGTCAGCTGTGATGTCGTGATGTAACGAATACTAAGCCCACTGCACGCAGACACGCCTATAAGAACTACAACAACAAGAACAGAAGGAGAACAAAAAGAAAATAAAAGCAAGAAAAGCATTTTGTGCTAAGCACTGCATATGGCTGAAGGGCGCCAGGCAAGCAGGAAGCTGTCTCATCAGAAATGTTCTCCAGCGCCCGTCTCGACGGGCAGCAGAAAAGTGTTGACGCACGAGGCGAATGCGCAATATGTGTCACATACACATTTGTTCTTGCCACAACAGGCTGTCAATTGCAGTTAACTCGACTCACGCAATCGCCTAGGTGTGTCGACCAGAGCATACACAGATAAAAGCCACATAATGCCTGCCTTGACAATGAGTTCATGTCACTCAGCCTTAAAGGAATATCTAAGTGGTAATGTAAGTTCAAGTAATACATATATGTATATGTGCATGTATCTAGCCAAGACAAAGACGTTAAACTCACTTAAAATAATCAACAAAGTTGTACAAGGGGAAAAAATACAAAAACAAACATGACTTGGTAAATTTATGGTTAGACCAACCCATTATTTGTCTTCCTGCAGCTGAAGCCATTTTCTAGCGAGGGCAAACAATGCGTTCGCACCACATGACGTATACGCAATATATACAAAATAATTACGCACACCCACAGCAGCTAGACACTAATGAAAATTACTTTCCTCTTGGCCAGAGCGGCTCGCATGTGTATTCCATTTGTTTCAGCGCTGTTGCTGTTGCTGTCTTTACTCAACCAGTTTGATTGCATATAACTAATTGTTTTGCTTATAAATTAGCACATTTGTATGCAGTGCCACGCTCGAGACGACAATGCTGACGTAATTTATTATAGCACCCCGAGACATGCATCCTAGACCAGACAGCCAACTAAATCAATTGGCATTGCCTCCAAAGGGGGACTGAAAAGACTCTAGCTGACGTGCAGCTCGTTCGTTTGCTGCTTATGACGTCCCTCAAATTGAATTGGGCTTTGCACTGTCTGCTGTCTGCTCAGTAGAAGGTAGAAAGATCTATGCATTTCACAGTTAATTAAGTAATTTTCCATGCAATTTCCAGAATTTTCAATTGCAGATGAATATTTTAGGGTAGAGTTGTGTTGATTCCAATTTTTCATTTTGATGAAATATTTTAGCAATAGCAGAAGAGACTTATGAGAGAGCTATGTATTCATACCTCAATTGCTAGGCAAGGGTTTAGGATTCCTCTATTTCATTTAATGATATATTTAAGCAATTGCGGAATAACTTTATATAAGAGTTATGTGAACATAAACATCTCTTTCTCATTTTTATGAAATTCAACAAGCTCTTCACTGTTTGATCAAACATATTTTCACTTTCGCAGTACCCCACCCATTGCCATTCCCTTCTCTCAGTTAACTGCCTTCATTTTACATTTAGCGTATGTAAATATTTTTCAAGGACCACCCCTAGTGAATGCATATTGTGTATACGCCGTCTTGTACGTCCCTGACACACAAATATTATCGAATTCAATTAGCCTTAGTGCATATGCAGATGCCAACAAAGCTTTGTAGTCGCCTTCCAATATTAATAATTGAAATTTAATCAGCACATTTCAAATGCATTTAATTAGTATAGTAACTAAATCTATATTGAGTGACACCTGCTGGCTTATTAATTTCGATAATGAAATGAAAATGTTCTAGACAACGTCTTGATGAATAATTGAGTGTAATGAATAAAGCATAATTATTTGCCGAGTCATTAGGTAATTTGTATAGGGAAAAACTTCCTTGTATTCGAATTACTTTTAGACAGAGAGCAGTACGACATCTCTTGCATTATCATTGAAAGACGTTTTATAGCGAAATTCCCTTCCTTTTATGTCATTTTGCTTTCATAACTTTTGCAACTGGCTCTTAAGATAAGCGTAAGATTTTATTCATTTTTTGATGGATGATTTAAACTCAAAAAGAAAACTTTGCGAGTAAAGTAAATAAAAACTTGACTACGTGTTTAGCCAAGTTTGTGAATTGTGGCCCATGCGAAGAAGAAATTCATTCGGTAGGCCTAGGCTGACATTGACAAATGTTTGTTTTAACTTTTATTTAGTCTTTTATTATCTATCCTTGACTAACACCAGCGTATGCTAATATTTTACAAATTCAGATTTAGCCCGCCTTTGGCTTTAGCCAAGTAAACTGAAGAAAAGTTGCTGCAAAATTTCTTCATAAATTTCTCATTTTTGTTGGTGCTTGAAGAGTGCTCCAACGGAAATAATGCGCAGAGATTTCCACTTGAGTTTCCATGTGAGTGTGTGAAAAGCTGAACATAAAATGCATTTGCTTTAGGCTAAGCGGGATGTGTGCACAACTAATGCAATTTGCTGAAAAGGATGCTCAGCCAATTGCAGATGGCAACCTGGAAAAGTAAATTATGCTAAGCCTCATATCTATCTGACTTAAGGAAGAATCATATAAGCTTCGCTTCAGCAATGATTTAGGTGAAGTGAACTTTCCTCACAGCCAAGTAAATATGTCAATTATATTTTATTTTTTTTTTAGCTACATTTAGTTCAGGTAATTGCAGCTATTGGCCTTTCAGCCATATTTTGCTGGCATTTTGTTTTATCGTGGGCAATTCAGCAGCAGGAAATGAACCGGAAATGCGCCCATCGTTAAGGTGCAAAAGCGACTTTTGCATGCAGCCTTTAACCTTTCGGTGGCGAATAGCTTTTTTATGGATATTGTCAGCGTGCACCGTGGCTCATATAATGCAAATGCTATGCGAGCTCAAGTGGCATATTCTCAATTACACTGGCAGCCTTAATGAAAGTGGACTCGGCTCATGGCAGCAATAAAGAAACTAACATAGAAATAAAATAAATTTAAATGAAATAAATCCAATTGTTTATGTTTATTTTTATTTATTTATTTTGTTTTTGGTTCATGGCACGAACAAACAACCGCAATGTCAAGCAAACTCGGTTGACTGAATTCCCAAAAATAGTTTCTGCCACTTGCCACTTGCCGCTCGACCACAAATTTGTTGCCACATTTCGCCTGCTGTTGGTTTTTTGGCTTTCAGCTGCGGCTGCCATTCGCCTGCTCAACACGCAACAGACAAAACAATGTCATTAAAGCAGAATAAACGAGAATGGGTAAACACCCCGTCAGCGCGGCTACACCCCCTACTCCCCTCCTCAAATTATTCGCAAAATGTCTGCCACTTGCTGCAGTCATCCAAACTGTCAGCTCACAATTCACAATATTCGTTCTCTTGTTGCAGTTTTGTTGGCAACGCAACAACCTACACTCTATGATAATATGTTATATTTACATATATATAAGTTTGTGTTTCTGTTTACGATGTGTGCAGTCAAAGTTCCCATTAGTCGAAAATAAAAGTATTTTGGCGTGCAAATAAAAGCGAAAAAGCAAATCTAGTGGCTTTTGTCTGCACAACAAATTGGACAAACATTTATGTGATTACTTTAGCACTTTAATGTCAATGTTGCTCGTCAGTTTTACGGGGAGAATATATGTATCTATATCCATTAAAATTTAAGCGATTATACGTTAGTTGTTGCTGTAGTCCTGCTGGAAATGCTATTAATCAAATAGTTTACAAACACTAAATATCAATAAAGCTAAAGCAAAGAAAATGGGAATTTAAGAGAGGGGCAGACAAAAGGGCTGAGGGAGGGACAGAGAAAGGGATAGAGATAGGGACAGAGAGGGCGGCAGAGAGAAGGGCAGAGAAAGAGACAGAGAGAGGGGCAGAGAGAGAGAGAGCGAGAGAGGGGCAGAGAGAGAGAGAGAGAGAGAGAGAGAGAGAGAGAGAGAGAGAGGGACAGAGAGAGGGCCAGAGAGAAGGGCAGAAAGAGGGACAGAGAGTGGGACAGAGAGAGGGATAGAGATAGGGACAGATAGAGGGACAGATATAGGGATAGAGATAGGGACAGAGAGAGCAACAGAGACAGGGATAGAGAGAGGGCCAGAGAAAGGGACAGAAAGAGGGACAGAGAGAGGGCCAGAAAGAGTGACAGAGAGGGGGACAGAGAGAGGGCCAGAGAAAGAGACAGAGAGAGGGACAGAGAGATGGACAGAGAGAGGGACAAAGGGAGGGACAAAGAGAGGGACACAGATAGGGATAGAGAGAGGGATCTTGAGAAGGCCTAGAGATGGCCTTGAGGTGGCAGTGACCTTGAGAGAGCAGTAACCTTAAGAGAGAAGTGACCTTGAGAGCCCAGTGGGGGGCAGTGATCTTGCGGAGCAGCGAGCTTGCGGGGAAACTTTAGCTGTGAGTCTATGCTATGTATAATCCTCATAAACTAAATTAATGTCAACTATCACAAACACATCAAATGCATGCACATCAAGCGCTCTCATGTGAATTTTCGCTTAACTATTCCAACAGCTCCTCAAAGCTTAAAACTTTCATTATATTATAAAAGTGTTAATGGATAGTTTCGAATTGACATGCTCTGGCATGGCACGGCATGACCTGTTGTCAGTGCAATGTGCCGTGTGGCAGCAAATTTTCACCCACTTGGGCATGCAACAGCGTGCCACACATAATTAAGTATATGCCGCACAGGCGAGTGCGGGGTGGGACTCTAAATCTGAGGACATCTAATACACATGGCTAGAGTATGAGTAGGAGTAGGCGTGGCACTGGCAGTGGTGAGTATTCGTGTCCGTCTGCACAGGATAAAAAGCACAAGGAAGTCATCAAATTGGTGGAATTTCCGTTTCCTGCTTCTACTTCAATATCATGTTGCTTGTCGTTCGTTTTGTTGGCTTGTCATTCGAAACAAAATAAACACAAAGAACAAACAACAGTAAATTAATACCATTGTACTTTTCGAGAGCTAAGCGAGGCCTAGGCCAGATCTTAAATTGCTGCACCAGAGCATAAATGCTGAGCTGGAAGTGTTTTGACTTTGTGATAAATGAACTCGAGTCGAAATGATGGCTCATTCTATTGTTTTTCGATTTTATTGAGCTGTTAACAGCCGCGATGTGCGTTAACGCTGATTGTCAGGCATTAATTGCCCAAAGCTATAAAATATGTGTTGGCCTTCACGCTGTTCAGCTTATCTTTCGCTGCTTTGCACCTTGACCGACTAAGGAAACAAATGATTCCATTCAAAGAGTGTAGCTCGGCCGAGGCATTTGTATGCAAAATGTCAAAGCCTCTCTGCGGTCGAGCCGACAACTCATCAAGGTCCTTGTCCAAGTGACACAATTGTGGGGCGAACTTAATTGCCAGCGGCTGCCTTCACTTGCGTCACTTGCCAAGTGACCTTGCACTTGACGTTGCAACAGTTGTGGAAATGGAAATGGTAGTGGAAGTGCTAAAGGAAAGGTAAAAGTAAAAGGCAAAGAAAAGGAAAAAGAAATAGAATTCTTAAATAATTAACACTTGAGCTGCTGCTGTCGTGCAAAATGTGACAATTAAGCGAGACCAGAACGCGGTCACGACATGACCGAAGACGTGCAGAAATGATAATAATAACAGCCTGGGGTGCATTTCAAATGAAAGCGACCCCACGCCCACGCCCACGCCCACGCCCAGTCCAAGTCCCAGGCACACATTTAAACGCGGTCGCCCTGGCGCTAATGTCCTTTTCCTTTCATCACCATCATAATGTCTTAATATCGTTTAAGTGGCGACAATTAAAATATAAGACAGCAGACGAAACCTAAGCTGCTTTTAATTTCATCGACAATAAAACTTGATTGCCTTAAATATATATATATGTATGAATATGTATATATGTATGTATATGCAGCAAGGCAAATTTATTTTCAATTAATTATTGAACATCAACAGTGATAAAAACTCATTTTACATTCAGCTCAAGCTGGAGTATCTATCTAAATAAATAAATGAAATATTTATTGTTCACGAGCATTTGTGAATACTTAAATATATAATATAAAATACAAACTAATGAAATGTGTTGTGTCACAAATCCAAGCTCGAATAATAAGTCAGCAAACATGACTTGGAGATGGCTTCAGGACTTTTAGATTAAAACCAGAATTAGTCACAGCTCAAATTTAAAATTCCAATAATATGAATCGGCTTTTCATCTTAGCCAAATGTTGCCAAAGGCCAAACATTCATTTCAGAGAACTTGCTAATGCTTTCAGCAGTTGTAGCTATCATCAAACTATTGTTACGAACTTGGCTTGTTACTTATCCATATACCATATCATTAACTGTATTATAGAGTATCACTCATTATTTTCATTCTTTGTTGTCTTTATCAAAAGCGAGGAATTCCCGACCGTCCCAAATGACAAAACATTAGCTGCAGACCCGCAACCAATGAGCTGTAATCATGAAAAATGTTTCGTTTTCCAGCTAAGTAAAAGCAAGGCAAATATAACATCACACACACACACACACACTAACACACACTCATACGCTCAAGTTGGGCCTTTAATTGAAAGCACATTAAGTCCCCGCTGTTGTTGTTGTTGTTGTTTGTTGTAATTGCTAAACGAGAGAGAGACATCCATTTCGATTAGCGCAGCTGTCACTATCACCTTGCCATATTTAAGTTTAGTCGGACTTTGAATGGCTGTGATATGACTAAATTGATTTACGCGAAATCGACATCAAATATTAAGTATACGCCATGTCTTCAATGAGCCATACTTGGCACTCCAGCCGTATTCCCCAAAGCGCCCCGTCATTATGGCTAAAAGCTAAAAAAGTTGCTCAACTTCTGCTCACAGGCAGCTGGGCGTAATCACACGCTCCAATAACCAAATTACAAATGCCCTGTGAGATTGTCAGTCAGTCAGCCATTTGCCAGGAGCTTAGTTTGGCTTAGCGCATTTCAAGCACAATAATGAAATGCTTTGACTCTTTGACATTTAATAGCAGCTGGATGATGTTCGCCTGTGGTTGCCCCATTTGGCAAAGGTAAACATTATATTGCTAACAGAAGAAAACTTTAATGAAAACTCTAAACAATTTCTTTATTTAATATTTCGTCAAACGATTTGCGGATAAGGGGACGAATTTTGTTACTGCTCGCATCAACCTGCCAACGATTCCCTGGATGTTGTTTTAAAAATCTTTCACTCTTTTTTTTTTTTTGCTCAGCAAAATTTGAGGCCCAACTGTCGACCCTCATCCCTCATTCCAGCTGCAGAGACACAGACACAGACACCCATGCCCATAAAACTCGGCACTTTCGCTTTGGAGGCTTAACGCGTCGCAATTTTCTCGGTCTCTCATGATGGAGCTAATGCTCGGGCTGGTTCCACACGGTACTACAACAACAACAACAGCAACAAGAGCAACAGCCACGGGAAAAAAGGGCCGCATGTGAATATGTAAATTAAAGCCGAGCATAAACAAGCAACAACCAGTCAGTCGCTGCGAACAGGTGGAACAGGTGGAGTCGGGCAATAGAACAAACAGCAGTTGATAAATTATTTATTTCAAATCGTGTGTGTGCGCGTGCGAATGCATTGGGTGCTGATAACGACTCCAATTTGCCGACGCACCGCACCGTATCCAACTGAGATACTGGATTAAGCCTCAGCGCCGCTGTTTGCGTGCGGCAGCCCAGAGAGCTAGGCACCACCTGTGTGCGTATGCCAAACACCACTGAATCGACGATGGCACAAAAAAAAAAGGTAAGCATACAGCAGGTGTCTGGCCTGCGAAGGTGGTTTCAATATTAGGCAGAGTACGCACAGGACATTCAGTTGTTTAAGCATAGTATATGAGCATATATAATATGTAATCCAAATATGGCTGAAATAACCAAGTACATATTTGTGAGCTGAAATGAGGAAGCTCAATATGGTATGCATAGGCCAAGAGTGGAAAAGCCTTTTAGGGGGATGCTTAATGAGTTTTTATATTCCCTTTTTAAGCATTAATAATGGAAATTCTATACAATTTAAATAAATTTAAAAAATAGTAATATTAGTATAAGACTTTATCTTATATTAAATGCATATGATAGAAAACTCTTTTTATGCTTTACAAAATTAATGTAAGACTTTATTTTATATTGAAGCACCACCGAAACAAGTATATAAATATTTTATTAGAAAAATCTGTTCAATTTAAATAAATTTAAAAAATAAAATAAAAATATTATTATGCCTTATTTAATGTGTTAAAGACTTTAAATTAAAACACTACACAAATATATTAAAATATATCAATATTATCTTGACCTTTCCCTGATTCTCTGATTTCAGCTTACAAGGCTTGCGGATACTTAATTAGCCCCCCTCGTAGGTCAAGCTTTAATGGGGTTTCAAATATTTATAGGCACTGGCAAGGCAATGGCAAAGGCAAAATCAAAATATAAATAATTAAATGATATCTGTTTATAGACAAGCAACAGGAATAACTTTACTATAAAAAGAAACATAAATGAGCAGCTAGATCTCATTTGATGTAATCCTTAAACTGTAAAACGTATATGAACTAGTTTTAAGCAATATTTTAAGGCCCATCGCTGAGCTTGCCCGCATGTACTTGACGTTGTTGCGCTTAATCAAATATTTGCTCCATTATATTCAATCATTTAGGCACAGCTGCTCGACTGTCCAGGCTCGGGGATGTTCTCTCTTAATATATCGCTACTTGGGATGCGTTCCATTATTTATGACGAATTCAGCAAATCGATCAATCAATTGAGAAGGGCTACGCAACAGCGTTACACAGCAATGCAGACACGCCCACATTATCGACAAATGAAACAACGCCCACACTGGAAACGCAAACGCCGAGTATGACCGGCGGCAATGAAGGGGATTGCGTGCCACGTGGCTGGCCGAGACTCGCAGAGAGATTTTCAGCTCGTGTTTTTATCATATCAATCGCATTAAGCAGTAGCTATTTTGCACATCATTCTTATTGTGTGGAATGGATCGATTAGTTAACATCAAGCAGACAATTACCGCGACTCGCTTAGGCAGGCCCATCTGTCAATCAGTTTACATGAATTGAATCTGAATTGGACGTTAATGTGTGTTGGATTGGAGTGGACCCCGGTTTAATATGCGTTTTTGCATGCATTTAATTGGCCCAGCTGATAGCCCATGATTGGCAGCGGGGGCTCAACTAAGTGCCCGATAGGTCAAAGGTTGCCCGCAGGCCCAGTTGCCAATGTCAATGTGTGGCCATTTGTCATTGAGGATTATTGAGGTTAGCCAAAGCCACAAAGTTGTATTGATTTGACATTAAAGCCGGACGGCTCCTGCTGGGGCTTAAGCCAACAACTATAACGGTATAGGGGCCAACTGGAGATAATTAAAAATCAATACAAGTGAGATTTGTGCGCACAAGTCTTAAAAGTCGTTTCGCAGCAAATGTTAGCTGGGGGCTAATTAGGGTCTCAGACGCGAGCAAGTGAACCAACAACTTATGCAGAGCTTTTGGTTTTACCTTTAATAATTCGAAATCTTGTACATAGTATATAGTAGGAGCTCCATGGATTATGGGCAACCAAGAGCAGAGCTGCTGTTGCTGTTGCTTCCTAGCGGGAATGCTTATGCAAATCTGTAGGTGGGTGAAAAATCCAGCACGAGTGCAACAGAATCTAATAAAAATAAAAAAGAGTAAAGCCCTTTAACCACAGCATTCAGCGGAGGAGCACATGGTGGAGCCAAGTGCGTTACAAACTCGGCTAAATTCCGTTTCATCCCTTGGCATGAAACCGCTTAAGCTGTCAGCGACGTGTTGCCATAGCAAAAGTCATAAAAGATCCGCCCGCACACGTAGAAACTTAAATCATTGCCTGCACTAATCATGGCATATCCATAGAGCGAGGGGAGTCGACACAGACTGGAGCCCAGGGCAGGCCAATACGACGTGCATGGTATAGTAGATAGTGATACACACACATATGCATGTGTGTATGTGTGTAGTCATTCTTAAAGCACGGCCAGCGCAATACTGCGAGGCACATAAAGCTTCAGCAATTGCACATAAATCTTCGACAGACAAAATGGCCAACTGTAGTTGGCTGTTGGCGGTGCTAAAGCTTTGCATTCGTAGCGGGCGTATTGGCTTTCGCCAACAATAAAACTCAATCGTGTGGAATGAGCGTGGGCGCCAGCGTGGGCAGCGGCAGCAGCAGTGCGGGCGGCAGGTGTGTGAATGATACTGAAGTGCACAGGTGCTGCTGGCCAGGCGCCATTTGATATTAAGCAGCCGAAGCCAATTCCGAGAAAGCAAATCAGAAATTCAGAATCAGATTTCATAATATTTGCTGCTGTTTGCAATGTTGGCAGGAATAAAGTGAAGGAATTTTTTAAAATGACAAACCATAAGGGAGTGCTCGACTAGAGAGATTATGCACCAGCTGATCATAAAAGTTTGTGAGTTATTGAAGAGCATTTTAGCATGAAAATATTCAAATTTAAAACCAATAAATTGCATATGAAAGACTTAAAATATTTGTGCTGTTATTTATAAACAAATTCTAATTTACATTATATTATTTATATATATCATTTTGATGAGTACTTTATGATTCATGATATATATTAAAATATACATACAAATATAAAATAAATAAATTGAATAACTACTTGCTTATCATACATACATACATCATATATTGAATTAAAAATATATTTGCTTTTATTTATAAACAGATTTTAATATATGTAGAGTATTTACAATAATGCGTATATTAATACAAGATATTAAAAACCTTATTCATATATATTTATTATTAATATTCATATGCAAAATAAATATAATATATATATTAAATAAAAATATATTTATAAATATTTAATATATTTCTCAGATTTAAAATATATTTACTTTTATTTATAAACAGATTTTGACATACTGAGCTTAAGATTATCTTTATGAGTATTTAATACTTTAAATTAAATTTTGAAGAAATTATTAATCTCCATGTTAATAATTCATAAATCAATTAAATATTTACTTGATTATAATATATCTATCAAATTTGAAATATAATTGAGTCTATTTATGAACAGATATTGACAGGGGGTATTTGCAATAATCTTGAGTAAATGAATTGAGAAATTGCTTTAAAGGATGCATGTATATATAATAAACTGAATGCAAGTTTGCAGCTTGAGTAGAGAGCTTAACGATTTGAATGATTGTTCATTCTTTTAATCCCTTCAAATCCTACGCATAAAACTTTTAATATCTCAGCGCAGACCACAAATGCCCGTAACAAAGGCTAAGTAAAAATAAATTTCTGTGAAGCTTTTGTGGTTATATGGGCTCATGGTATATATATATATATGACATGATAATTGCCCTGCACAGCATGCTCTGTGTGGACCACAAACAGAGATTTTGTATATGCATTTCATCTATTTAAACACTCGAGTATAGCCGGCATATCTATATTTTGCACTTGCAGCTAGTTGTCTTTCGTAAAAGTCTTCGATTGGCCAACTCGTCCATCGCTTAACACCTACTCAAACACGCTACTCTTTTTATAGGGTATCGGCGTGCACGCAACTGGCGCTGGTTGAAATCAAACAACTTTACAACATGCAAACAGCCAACGGCAGCCAGCACACATAAATCTGCAAATGTGATAAATGACTGCAAAGCGTAGCTTAATGTTTATTTTAAATAATGATGATGAGTAGCATGTGCCGCGGCTCGTCGCTGGCGTATCGTATGCAAATTCGCCCGGCACATTAGGTGAAATTGTCAACTGGCAGTTGAGAGTGGCTCGTTGGAAGGTCTTTTCTATGGAGTTCGCAGTATGCCAGTTGCTGCTGCTAGTCCTGCTGCTCCTGCTGCTCTGCTGATACCATTTCGCATTCAATTATTCATAAATTGCGCACGCGTTCACGCTCATTACGCATACGCCCCGTGTGCGTAAATTGCTTTCAGTTCGCCCCTGGATCTATATTGAAATGTATGTCACTCAGCGAGCATATTAATTTGATTCACACAGCAGCAGGTGGGAGTTCTCCTTGCACTTTTCATATGCCCCGACATTTGACTCAGTCCCATTAGCATTATTTTGCATAATTTAACGCTGCTGTCCGCCCATGAGCTTCGCATTGAAGCCTGTTGTGTCCTTTTGTACTTGAAAAGTTTTTGGGGCCAACTTCTTATAATTTCTGTCAAATGTTGTTTATAATGCCAACGCAGCCGAATAATTTACCCACGAAATCGAAAAAGTTTTCGCTGCCCTTTTAGTATTTGTTTTTACGTTCGAGTTCCGCTATTGTTGCTGGTCTCTATGTGTGGGTGAGTGTGTGTGTGTGGGTGTGTTATAATAAATATAAGTCAGCGCGGATTTGCATACATTAAGTGAGTGAGCACAGTTTTATGGCCAAGATGAATATAAATGAGACAATTTTGACACTGGAATTTGTATTTGACATTCGCACGCTTTATTTAAATTCATATTGGATTTTGAATGCCTGCAGAGTTTCAGGTAATTCGTTTAATTGACAAGCCTAATGGAGGCTCAGTGACATTTCCATTTCAATACATGTCAGATAAGAGCCAGAATTAGGTAGGATAAAGTCTCTGCTCCACCTCAGTTTACCCATATGCACAAGCATAGAAGGCATAGACAAGGCACACTTAGCAAGGATCTCCCTGGATACATTTTGTATTACAAAAACAAACAAAGGCTAATGTCATCATATTGAAAATCCAAAGAGACACACATATGTTTGTTTAACTTATTTGATGTAGCCATGAAATTTGGCGTAATACATTTTTGTTTTTCTTTATATTCTTGTGGGCTTTTCGTTTTACCCGCTAAGCCGTTCAGGGTCAGCCTCGGCCACGGCTAAATACACAGAGCACACGACATGAGTAATGACAACTTTATCGCTCATCTGTTTGGTTTGTGTGTCCCATCGGATTGGTCGGCGGGCGGTCGATAGATGGCACTTGTCAGCGTTTCTGTTTTAGAAACGTATTTGATTATATTATATGCCTCTGCTGTGCTCTGGCCAGAAAAATGTGTGGGCAAAAGTTGTGACTCGTGCCAACCTATATGGATTTTCGATTGCTTGTTGATGCTCCCCTGTCGAATGAATTGAAGATTACCTAAAAAGCAGCGTGAAGTATGCG
Organism: Drosophila navojoa; assembly: GCF_054131105.1. Classification (NCBI taxonomy): domain Eukaryota; kingdom Metazoa; phylum Arthropoda; class Insecta; order Diptera; family Drosophilidae; genus Drosophila; species Drosophila navojoa. The sequence continues at coordinate 15,239,775 of NC_142890.1, forward strand.
ACATGCCTGGGGAACAACAACTCATGGATTATGAATATTGTGCCCTTTTCTTTCAAAATATTCCATCCATTATGCAAAAGGCCACTCGCCAGACAAACCCATTGGGTACGTCCACCGCCCCAGCCACCAGCCACCAGCCAACAACCTTGGTTGAGTCAATGGCGTCATTAGCATTAACAAATGCCCGCAGCGTGAGCGCCATCAATCCAAGAGCGAGTGGTCCAAGTGTCCAAGCTGCTGCGCATACAAACGATTTGTCTTTGCGCTTATCGCTCGTTTACAAATTTGATTATTGTACATGTAGCTGGAATTTTGTTGCCATGTGATATAATATTCCAGAATCCTTTTCAAATGCATAGATAATGCAAAGCAAAGAAAGGCGTCCATACAATTGAGTATTAAATAGCCTTTTACAATATGGTCGAAGAATCCGAAGATTTCTGTCCCTCTCACTCTCTGTGTCTCCGTCTGAGTCTCTCTCTCCCGCTCACTTTATGTCTCTCCCTCTCCTAAAGAGAAAGGGAGTCCATCCTATCACTGTTTCTGTCTCTGTGTCTCTCTCCTTCACTCTCTTCTATATTCAACTGCATAAATTTACATAAAATATATAAATATGGCATATTTAACTTTAACTAATAATAAGACATTGAGGTTTTAGATTTCTTTCCAAGTTTCAATATTTAAATGTCAAAAAATAATATACAAAAAATAATAAATATTAATATACATATACAATTTGATCTAACTGAAACAATAATAGATATTTTAAACACTCGCAGATTTGAAGTAAGTCGAAAAATATTATTGATTAGGTATGGATAATTTACTTAAATAATCTAAAAAAAATATTCACTAATACTCTAACAACTCTAGGTCCATTCCATCAACTTCACAAAGCATATTATGTGTTTACTGTCATTGGGACATCGAAGCATTGGAGTTTGGAATATGTTGTAAAATGTGTTATTCTCGTTTGGCCAGTCTCGAAATATAAAAAACTTACAAAATCAAATAAAAAATATCAAAATAGTTTTTTTTTTTTGTGTATAGATTTCTGAAGTTTTGTGTCAGTCAGTCGCGATGCAGGCTCATCATGCTATGCCGGACTTCCGGTGCCGGAACAATTGCCAGCACAAGGAGTGCCAGCGGCATGCCCCGCTGGGCATCATAGACCAGCACACGCAATGCAAGTGCTTGGGTGAAGTGAATGCCTCATCGATATTTTTGGAGAATGTGCTCGACTTGGCCAATTCGTTGTCGCAAATAATGATCATTTGCGGCCTGCACGAATGCAAGGCCAAGTCCACAGTTGACATTATAACGTACGCCTTTCTGCACTACGATCAGGTGTGCTACTGCATTGACACGGTGCCCAAGAAACGGCTACGAAAGGAGGACATCTTCCACGAGCTGGGCAAAAAGTCATTGATGAACAAGGTGGAGGCCCACCTCGCCTACAACATCATCAAGCGCGGCTTCAAGGCCTTCTACTACGAGCCCAAGCAGGAGCTGACCTACGATGATCAGGGCAGGCCCAGCTACAATGACGAGTGCGTGTGGGTGCATGCGGCGCGTAAGACGGCCGAGAGCTATGCACGCTTCGACGGCCTGTCCTGCAATGAGCAGATGGCGTACGAGGCCAAGATCAAGATCGTCTACAAGAAGTTCTACGATCGCATGCAGACACGCAAGCGCCAGCCGGAGGGTGATGATTGTAACTGTTGCTTCTGCGCCAAGAAGCGTGGACATCTTGTCTATGCCAAGGAGCCGGTGCCGTGCAGCACCAAACGCAAGCCGAAGCACGTGTGCCCGTATTGCTGCAAGAAGAAGCGGAAGCAATCGTACACCCATCCCGCTCGCCCGTCCGCCAAGTGCCCCAAGTGCCACAAGTCGCGCAAGTTCTGTTGCTGCACCAAGATGGACTTCAATCTGCAATGGGTCAAGAGTATCTGGGATCGTCCCGATTTCAATCAGTATTACAAGAACGAAATCGCCGAGATCGAACAGCGTTTGGTCAAGGGCTCTTGCTGGCTGCCCCCAGAGCCAATCGGCGCAGATGGCGGCGATGGCGAAGAGGCCGAGGAGGAGGAGGAATTCTCACCGGAAGCACAATTGGCTTTAGGTGGCAAGAACGTGGGCCTCCTGCCCAAGGAGGATGAAGAAGAGCCAACAGAGCCTCCACCTCCAGCTGAGACCGAACCAGCTGCCGAGCCACCCAAGGAAGAGGACCAATAAACCGTCAACAAAATATGCACTAATTTTTACCAAAAAGGGATTTAATTGGGAAATCATCAGTATCATTAAAAATTCTATGTACTCTTTCAAATCAATGACTTTTTCTTTAGGCCCGACTTGAAGCGGAATAAAAATGCGATATTCAAGTCCTTCAGATCTGCAAATGCAATTATTTATGTTGATTTAATATGAAGGACTAACTGAAGTAAAGCGGAAGACCTAATTTCACTCGCCAACCTTAGATTATCTGATATAATCTAGCTGTAACTGTAACTCGTACGTCTTTCATGCTTTCCTGATGCTTGAGCATCTGCAATTTGATACCAAGTTACTATGAAGTGTGCAGCACGCCATAATGCCATACAAGTTAGACGTGTTGCTCTGCTCAGCTATGCACACGTCCTAACACACTTCATCAAAGCCACAAGCCGTTCAACAGCTGCTGCTGCTGTTGAAACTAGGGCCCCAGCTCGAGTACGGCATTTCCACAGTAACTCAAGGTTGCCCTTGCAGCGCCCGTTGCTGAAATTGCAAACTGCAGTCATTTACCTCGCACTCGTACTCCAAGTACTCAACAGTGCTTTGATCCTGGCTTATTCAGATTTCAAACGGGCTACATGATGAGTTCTCTGCCAAAAGTGTACCCCCAAAACTACTTTGCTGTGAACTAATTGCACTGGGTTCATGCATTCATTCAGCTCTGGCAATTTGAGCTTTAAAATAAGTATTACATATGTTATTTTCTAGCTGTTTGCCCAAGCTCTCAATGCTGTTATTAGTAACAGTAATAACAGGTGCTTGCTATATAAATGGAATGCTTGCGCAAAGAGCAGAAAAATTCAGTACTTAAATTGTTGCAGTACCTGAATTAAATATTTCTGAATATTTATTTCATTGTGTAACGATGCTCGAGCTAAGGCTGAGCTTTTTGCTTTTATATTATTAAATTCAAATGTTCAATATTTTTAAAGCCGCAGCGTATTCCTTATCCAAAATCCTTTTGCTCTTAACTCCACATGAATATAAATCATTTCATGGCTATCGAATTGGGACTTTTTTCGTTGCGGTTATAGATGCTTTCCGCCAATCGAAGCGAGGCCAGGTGGCATGCAAAATGAGAGCCTCAGACATGGAAAGCCACAACGATTGATACAATTTGTCACTGGCTGTCAATCTGGCCAGCCAAGGCTGCACATCGAGTCGCAACGAATTCAAGTCCAAGGCTAGCCCGCATGTGTCCTTGCACCTGTCAGCCGTTGAGCTGCCAATTTAAATGTGATTTGTGGTTGAAGCCACACTATCCCCAATCATGCGTGCTGCATATAATTGCCGGAAAGCATGATAATTTATTTTTGGCATTTTTTGATAAACCGCAGAAGCCGCAACATTTTACTATTTGCCGAAATGAAAATGTTATGAATGGTTCATTTATTTATTGGCCACTTACAATGCAAATGGATAATTAAATATGCAAATATGTTGTTCATCGTAAATGGGTTAATAACAGCAGCAAAAGTACATCAATTTGCATATTAATTGTCGAAAGGAAAATTGAATATCCTTATGCAAACTGAATTGATGCTGTCTGAGCCATAGACTAGAGTTTTATTTAAAGATGCGACTGAAGTGAATGTGTATGAGCTGACTTTAAAGTTTTTTTTTTATGATGATAAGCCTGTAGCTTATATATGCAGAAAATATATAAAGTTTCAAAGTGTTGGCCTCGGGCGTCAGAAAATTCATTAGAGCAAAAGTTGCCAAAACAGATTTTATTGCACATAAAATAAAGGTAAACAGGTTTTAGGCTAGGCAAATCAATTTACAGAAACACACACACACACGAGTACAAGGAAAATATGTGGAAATTCAGAGTGAACTGCAGCACCTATGTTATTGAATATAAAATATTATGGCATTTCAACGCGGGCCACATATACATTGAATGGCTTTTAATGCTCGCAACCAAATTGGATATTCAAAGCCAGCTGCAGTCAGTCGCAGCCGCAAAGCCACAGCAACAACAGCCAACTGAAGATGCTGGCCAAGGATGCCCCATGCTCGGGTGGCTGCAGAAAAGTCACAAGTGGATTTTTAGTGTAAATGTAAATGCGCTCAGCGAATGCGAGTCCGCATCTGCAACTATATCGAGGGGGCCATAAGCAAAAGTTTGCCTTATCCTTTATGTCGTTGGCAGAGCACTGTATGGCTGGGCTTGGCTGGGCTTCTGCAGTCAGCCTGTTTACGAATTATTTCCATATACTACTCAGCTTTGAAATTGGATTTTATATGTGCTCGCTGCCATTCTAAAAATATTTTTCTGTCAACTGCCTAAAAGTATGCACGATGAAAGCTGGATCGTCCTTAGCGACTCTAGAGACTTATATAAAAATATACGAGGCACAGAGAGCTAAACTATTATAAAAAGGCAAAATGACAAATGTCAACAGTCGAGTGGTGAATGCTTGAAAAATTTCAGCTTAGATCTCATTTAAATAAATTGTTTTGTCCGACAAATTCATCAATCAATCCTAATTTATATATAATATAAGAATTGTAGTTAAAGCAAACCATTTAAATTGCCCTTTTACTACAGATGTTAGTCTTTAAAGCCACGTCCACCGATCAATAAGCCACGCCTTCCCGCGTGACAGTTGTTTGTCTGTCAGGATTACCTATTCGCATTCCCAGTCACTTTGGCTAAATGAAGGAGTGATGTTCCACACGGTGCTAGCTCTGTGCACACCACGTGGCGTATGAGCAATGCATGAAGGCCCTCAATGGCTGACCTTTTCCGCCAAACTGACTTCCTGACTGTTGCCATACCTGTTTTTTTTTTTTTTTTTTTTTTACATATTCAATACGTTAGTTTTTCCCTCTCTCTCTCTCTTTTGTGCTCGGCAAAACATTTATAGCTCTAGTGCGCACTGTAAGTACCCACAAATAATGAATGGATGGCAGAAGAGGGAGCGCAGCGAGCAAAAAGGAAAATGTATATATACAATATATATAAACATACCTATACATATATATATGTGTGTTTGTGTGTAAAGGCAACGCGAAGCGGAAAAACACTTTTACTCGAGTCGCTGTCGACAGCCCGTAAAATTGACAAGCCGTAAAAAATATACGTATAACGCACCCATGCTATTTGTCGAATGGCTGAATGCATGTAGAGCAGCAACTTTGCTCTTTGATGACCCATAGACCCGCGTCAAATAATATTACGCCATAAAAGCGGGGCATTGTGCAAAGTAAGCTGAATATACATACATACATATATTCAGGCATTTACTTAGTTATAGCTGGCTGTCCCTGCCTTACCCTTACGCGGCGCGTCTCGCGTCTCGCGCTCATTACTGTTATACAAGGCATAAAAGTATGCATAATGTGAATACTTAAATAGGAGGAAAGGACCTCAGACTTGGCCGCGTCGGGACATTTAAAAATATACGCTGAGTAATGCTGAAAATACGCATCGATTTTAGCAGCGCCAAGAGCAATCGATTAATCGATTAAATTGACCTTTAGCATCCACGGCGATACAATGTCGTCGTATGTAAAGCAAGTCTATGTAGTCTAGTGTTGATTTTATTTTCTAATTGTATAATTGTCTTATTTGCCAAAAATGTGCATTAAAACCAGCAAAAATCAATTAATTCAGCTATACTAAAGCCAATCGAATGGTAGCTTTTGTTGTTGTGTATATATGTCTATATCTATATATGTAATATATGTTTGTATGTTTGAATGCATAATGTAATATAACTGTTGTGTCAGTCTGTGGATCACCAAGCAAAATATTTGAGGAGGTGAAATAGAATCATGTAAAGTAAAATCCGGTTATAACGACTCCACTTATAGCATCCGTATGGTTATTGCGACGAAAAATCTGGTCCTTAGACAAGCATAAACATATAAACAATCTTAAATAGTTTTAGCGTCTTTCGGGTATAACTTCGGTTCATTGAGTGTCGTTATAACCGGACTCTATTGTATATCTACGAAGTATGAACACTGATAACAAGCAATATTTGTATTCAACTAACACATTCTTGACTTAACTAACAACAGCATCAAAACTGATACGTAAGGCAAGCATATCCACTTCATATATGTATATGCATGTCAACTTAACGCAGCCAGCGCATGGCTGCAACTTTAAGGACTCAGCAAATCACCTTTCATGTAACAAAAGTATCAAGTGCTTTTACAAGTAACTCCTCAATTTGATTTTAATTAATATCATACTTGACTTTTGTAATACTATACAGCTCTAAAGGGAAATGTAGCTTCAAGCTCTAAGCTTCCTGGAATCAATTTGCTGCGAACAGACGATTTAATTAATTAATCGAGAGGAAAAGTTATCAAAGCCTTAAGTTTGTAGGCGTCTCGCTATGGCTCAGCTGAGCGGCAATGAAGCCAATCATTCAAATGTTTCTAAAGCATATACATAAAGCATATAAATACATATATAAAGTGAGCCAATGGAGGGCCAATTAGAGGAGACTAATTCTCAATTGAAATCTCTTTAAGAGGACTTTTGTGAATATGCAAATAATTGTTCGTAAATTATTGAGTCGTCCGTATTTAATTGGCATGAGCCAGCAAATCCATGACCCTGTTTTCGATTGTTTTCAGTTTGGCTGCGTTCACGCGGCGTATGCGTAATGAAACTGACCGACAGCGTCGAGCTGAGCCCATGCCAGGCAATTTGCGAGCACATATCTAATAAATTCATAGATTTGCATATGAATGGCCCAGTTTTCACAGAGTTGCCTGGCAAACAGCAAATCACAGACCCGGCCTCGTATAATTAAACTGTCGACATAATTAAATTTATCGCACTTTTGATATATTTCCAGCTCGGCTGCAACTTTATGGCATTGGCAAATTGCTTACAAATGGCTATTATATGTAGTCATATTTCTGAAATGCTTACTAGGTATTCTCTCTCGTTTAGAGCACAATTCATATTGTACACACTTATTTATGGCAGACTGTACACACACACACACACACACACACACACACAGCTTATTGAGCTGTTTGCGGCAAAAGTTTGCTCTTTGGCAATAAAATAATATTTATTCTACAAAGTTGTGCATTTTGTGCCGAAAAGGATGCAAGAATGAAATTTTATTACACTGATCTCTATATTTTGTATTTGCATTGACAATTGTGCTGAACAATTGAAGATATTTGTTTATTTTAAGTTTTGCTTTAGTTATTAGTATAGATTATATTGCATTTCGCTTGTGAATCGAGGTCACTGAATCGAACTGTCATTTTCTAAATGCCATCTAAATAGATTTAAAAGTAATATTCTATTTTGATTGTCAATTTTTTTAATACTTGTCTCATACATTTGAGATATTTTAAATATTTTATGTAATTACTATAGACTTCTCTGGAGTGTTTTTAATTACTTTTAATTACTTTGTTTTTAATTACTTTATTCGAATTTCCCCATCATTTCAAGGCTTCTTCTAAAATATTAGAGATATTTAAAATATTTTATGCAATTATTCTAAAAATTAAAGTACTTTATTTAGATACAAGTTTCACTTAGCTAGCTGTTTGTAGGCAGGTCGGTTAATTTGTTTAGCTCTTTAGGACTGCTCGATTATTCACGCACTCTCATTCAGTTAGTGGTAGCTCGTCCATGGAGTCGCCCCACAAATTACGTGGAAATTACGTTTTTAATTATGCAGGCCTTAATTTACTTCCATTGAGGAACAAAGTGGACAAAGTGGGCTTCGTATGAATGTAACTTGAGCATGTAATTCAGTGTGTATGATTGTGTGGGAGTGCCATTGTGTGTGGGTGTGTGAGTGTGTGAGTGCGTGTATTGCCACTCGAGTGCACTCGGAAAACCAAAGCGGCAACAAATGGCAAACAAAACGTAGCATACTCAGAGACGTTCGCTGGAGCGTGCCGCACATGCAAATGCATAAGCGAACGCAAATAAAACATTCCCGAACGCGACCTGCCACTGCCCGCCCATTGAGAGAAATATTGGCTTGCAACATTTCGTGCTGCCATTCAAGCTCATTTCGCCATAAACGTGATTGCTGGCAAGCGCAGCTGCAGTTGCCTGCCATGTACATGTATGTAGTCTCTATGGATGGCCCACCAAAAAGACAACAGCAGAGTGCCCGAAATGAGAAAGAAACCAAAATCGTGATTACGTTCGCATTATGGCCAACATTTTGAACTCGGAGTTCTGCTGAGCTGCAATTTCCTGCCTGCCTCGACTGACTCGTAATAACCATCAAGTTTATTAGTTTCTCTTGTTGCTCCTATTTCGGTCTCGCTCACTTACACAGACCTCCTAATTTTATTAAAAACTTCAGGTTGCTTATTCGTGTGCTTCGCAGGAGCGCGCAATCCCTGACCAGCTGAAACTTTCACTATGCTCAGCTTTTTTTCTGCTAATGCTATGAAATTAATTTTCCACGACGCCCACTTTTGCTTTTTGTGTTTTCGCCTTTTTCTATTTTTGTATTTTTAGGTTCTCTTGTCTTTTGCGTTGTTCGCCAAGTTGTTCGCTACGTGGCTCATTAAGTATAAATAAGCGAAACCGTGAACGGAGTTCGTGCAGCAAAAGTTTTAATGGATTTCTCATAGGTGGGAGGCGTCAAAGGATTGAGCCGCCATTAGAACTTCGTTTACGACTGCTTGGCGTATTTATTTCTGTTTTATCTATTGTGGTTCGAGCATTAGCAGTTGACCTTTCCATGATTCTTATACCCTGCGAAAGTTAAGTTTATCCAAGCAGTCGAAGCGACTCTGACAAGGCTTACTTAATTCTCTACAAATAAATAAATAAATAAATTCTAGAAAATATTAATCCAGTATAAAGGGCAACCCAATTGCAATATATGAGTGTATAAATAGATGTGGCTAATATTCATTTAATTGCTGGTGAAATGCCATTGAAACATTAGCCTTATTTGATTGAATATCGTGCGCTAAATCAAATTCAAGTGGTTCGCCCTTTCAGTTTAAATGGTACTTAATAACGATTTGAGGCTCTTTTCAATCAAGAGCACTTAAATTACACGGGCACATATACATACATAAATATTCACGAACACACACCGACATTCAACCACAACACACACAGGGAACCACTTAAATCGTAGTCTCTATAGCACAACGAGCGTCGAATAAAGGAAGTCAGGGGTAAAAAAAAAATAAAAGAAAACCTTGCCAAGTGACAGGCGGTGCTTTGTAATGTCCTGAGCTTTTGTTGCAACCAGCTCAGACCCGTTGCACAATTATTAACTGCCAGCGTTCAGGGGGGGAAAAAAAAACAAAATTATGACCAAGTCGACGGCAGTCATAAAAGCAGCCAAAGCCAAATGCCACAATCACAAAAGCGACCGACAATGAATGGCCGAGTGATGGACACCTTTGAGCAGAGCGCGGAGCCAGAAAATGAAAAGGATAAGAAAAGCGAAGCAAGTCCTTTCACCGCTGCCTGCCCAATAAGCTTAGAACGTGCAGTTTGTTTGTTGACTCAGCAGCTGCAGCTGAATCCAGCCACTTGAAGCTCAGCATAAACACAACGAAAAACTTTGACAGAATGCAGAGAACTCAAGCTGGGAACTTACTTAGTTATTGTTTAAATATTGACTAAAGCCAGCAAGAGTTTTTAATTGCTGCAAACTGAAATCCAATTTATAGTTTGTTAAATAGTTGCAAATATAGGAAAATAATTACTAATTGGCAAAATATTTGCTGATACTTTAAATTAAATTGTCGTTTGAAAACAGATTTTTGCATAATACATAAAAATATATTCAAATATATAAACCGATGTACTTAAACTGAAATCCTGATGTTGTTAATTAAAAGTTTCATGTCAACATGTGTGCTGATTTATTCTATTATAATTTTAGTAGAAATTTTAGTTGAATAATTTATGAACAGCAAATCGAGATTTGTACAAAATTTATTCGGCAACAATTTTCCAAAAAAAAAATAAAATAACAAAATAAATCAAATAAAATAATGTTTTTCTAGGGAAGTTAAATTTTGAAAAAAAAAAAAAAAAATATATATATATATATAAAAGAATTAATAGAAATATATATATTGTATATTATGTTTCTCTAGTAAAATTGTTTTTTGTAAAAAAAAAAAAAAAAAACAAAAAAAAAATAAATAAATAAATAAATAGAATAAAATTATGTTTTTCTAGTGAAGTTAAATTTTGAAAAAAAAAAAAATATATATATAAAAGAATGAATAGAAATATATATATTGTATATTATGTTTCTCTAGTAAAATTGATTTTTGCAAAAAAAATAAAATATATATATATATATATATATAATAATAATAATTGAAATTGGAAAATCAGAGTGTAATGTAAGGAGGCATTCCCAATCACATAAAATGTATTCCTGCATCAGCATAATTATATAATAATAACATATTAATATTACATAATCATATCGCTGTCCCTCCATCCAACCATTTATCGATATAAACGGGTTGAAAGTGCAGATATTCCTTAACTGCAATAAGAGTATACTTGATATTTTCACTCGCAAAATATTAACAATAATATAACATTTATGTTAACTGCAACTGACATTACGGAAATGCGAAAAATATATTGAATACCACAGCAACAACAACCACAACAACCACAACAACAAAATTGAATGCTTCTGTGCAATTGCAGCTGTTGTGATGCCATTCGACATTCAACCTTTGATTTGACATTTACAGCTGAATAAAAACCTTTTCGCTTTTTCGTGAATGAGTATAAAAATGATACAAATACTTGGAAATGAAGAATGAATAAAACATGACGGAACATCTGCAGCTGATGAACTCAATGATAATTGAAAAAGTTTATCATACAGTTAATTAAGTAAGAATATAAATATTTTTAATACAATTTCACAGAAACTGGGCTGCGCTGCAACAATAATAAAGTCTTTAAAACCCTTTTGCTGTGTATATATATAATGGCTCTAGCTTTGCGACTTTGCTTGCCTGCATCAAATTGCTCGACCGGCTGGTGTTAATTTAATTATATAATAAAAAACGGCTCATATATGAAGAAAATATGGGTAAATTCCAAGCTAAAAACACGAACACTACTTAACGAGGGTAATTAAAAAAAATTATTCACGAAGCATTTAAATGGAGGCAAATGAACATTTCAGTAGAAAAACTCGGTAAATTTTTGTGTAATTGCAAAGCAAGCACGCAAATGCAAATCCATTTGCACATTCGGCCAGGCAAAAGTCGACAAAGGTTAAGTTGAATAATACAAAAGACTTTGAGCATACCCTAGCTTTTGCTCTGAGAAGCCATTGGGCAAAACTTTTAGTGCGAGCTCGTGAAAACAAAAAGCTGTCACTAAGATTGGATTCTACACAACCCAAAACTCACACTTTGCCTTAAGGAGGGGTTTGTTATTCAAGGCTAGTTAAATCCTCAATAAACACAATGGCTTAAGCGTAAGTTTGTTTAGGCGCGGTTTCCTTTCTCTAAACAAAAGTTCAAGTATTGCAAACTATTTGCCAGAAATAAAATGCATTTATTATGGACTTTTGTATGAGTTGAATCTGCCTCACTTACAATATAAAATACAGTACAGGATTATATGGGCTGACGTTCATATCACAATAGATTATTGATTTATATATAAATAAGACATTGGATTAAAGGCAGACGTATGCAACTTTTACTGCTGAGTGCTAGAGAATATACATATCTATATATAGAGAGAAAATATATATATATTATAGTATAGCTTGTAAAACAACCATCAACAAATTTTAATACATCTGAATTTTAAACGGCATGAGAATAAAGAAAGAAAGTTAAGAAGTCCATATATATGCATATATATACAATAATATGGCTTACATTCTGCGTGCTTATGCCTCCCCCTTTTTCTAGACAAATAATAATCAATAAATTCACGTAGTCCAGATAACCGGAAAAGTCGGAAATTAAAATTCAATTCAATGCAAAAAACGACCTTGACAACTTCTGCTGCAATACTAAATTACGCAATTATTTGCATAGTGCATACAAATGTAATGAAAATGAGTGCGCTTACCGCTACGCTTCTGTATGGGGTTGGCCATGTGCCCGTACAGGCGACTCAAGTCGATGGCATTCGCAGTCGCCTGGAGCAGTAGGAGCGAGAGCAGAAATGCTGGCCAATTCAAGCGTCGCTGGTCCATGGTCAGTGGCATGGAGGAGGACATTTTGCAGCTGGTTATCGTACCTTACGGCGCCTCTTTTGCTGTGAACGTGTTCAAATTAAAGCACTTGCTCTTTATGTCCGTCTGAGTGTCTCTGTTTTTTTCTCCCCGTATCTATGTTTGAGTTCTGGAATCCGCACAAATTGTAGAACGAGATAAACTTTCACACGCGCACGTTTGCTGCTGCTTTACTCGAGTGTTTGACAAAGTTTTCTAGTTAGTTTGCGTTCGGACCGCCGTGTCCTTTGCCTTAGTTGAGCGGGTGGCAGCCCCAGCAGCGGAACGATTCTGTTTGGTTCCGTGTCACGACTGTCACTGCCCCGCTTGGCCTGAGCGCTGGACGCGTTTATTTTTATTTGTTGGCTTTTCAGAGGGGTCTGATTGAATTAGTAGTGCTGGGACTCCTGCTTCCTGCTGTCACTCTACATTAACTAGTTGGCTATGCTAATCGTCTTCTAATGGAGTTATACGCACCCGAAATTAGCTATATTCCTAAACTTACGTTCGTTACGTTGTTTCGATATTATTTATGTTACCTATCGCGTTGCGATTGTTTCCTACTATATAGCAATCTATAAGCCGTTGAATATAATTAGCATTTGTGTTCGTTTTCTAAAATATTTCCGTTTCGTTTTCGCTTAAACTTAAAATCGAAAAGAATTTGCAGGCAAACAAATATTATGTTTAAGTCGACTTTTTACATTTTTCTACACTGTAACGAGAAGAGCAAATACAATTCACATTAGTCGATTGAAATGTGTGTGACAGGCACTGATTTCGCATGCAATTAAAATTTTTTAATTGGTTTTGTGTTTCTGCTTTCCCAACTGGCACACAAAGTGTTCGATCTGATCAAAAGAAAGTTCAAATGAAATGAAATGCAATTCCTGCAAATTAAAATGTTTTTGCAAAAGAAAACACATCTGACAGCCAACATATCAATTAAAAATACTTTTCGTATGTTACAGGATAGAACTGCCAAGAGTTCATGGAAAATTCATAACTCGGAAAAAATACTAATTAGTAAATATTATTTTTCATGTAGCTGGCAGGTAAATGTTACTTAATACAAGCATTCACGAGACATTACAAAGAATTTATGATAAAATAAATTTACATGAATAGAATATTTAGTATAGAATATGTGGGAAGCAAACAAAAGTAGACAAATAGGCGAGAGACTAACGAACATCCAAAATAAATACAAATATTTATCCTAGATTTTTCTAGATATAAATTCAGAAATAAACTGAAAATGAATGTATATGCCAAAACAAACAGTATAAATGATTTATTCCGCCCTTAACACATCACAACAAATTTTCACATAATGCCTGAGCACATTAGAGCAACGAAACGACATGAAGACATCATTTAACTTTCATATAGTCGAGGCACGAAACAATTTTATGCGAGTGCCGGGACGTTTACAGGCAAGAAAGCCGTCTAATCAGCTGGGCAAAGTTGATGGTACAAAAAGTTGAACAATCCTTTTCATACATACACACATAAATATATATCTCTCTCCACACTTGAGCGCCTTTTAATGGCCCTCTGGAGCATCTAACACACATACGAAGTGGCAGCGGTTGTTGAAGCAAAAAGAACTGGTGTTAAAGGAACGTAAGCAATAAAGGGTCGACCTTTAATTATAGCCCAGTTAAGCCCTTTTTTTGTTTGGCTGCTTTGAGCTTTGCTTCAAAGCTATGGCAAGCGGACAATTTTGCAGAAAAGTCAAACCCGAGGCTAGCATACTTTTTGGGGCAATCAAAAATGTAGTGAAAGTTGTGCTCACTTTATTTAAGCAAGGAGACAAAGTTTTCAGCAGCTTTACGGTCTCACAAAACTTGGTAAAAAAAAAGCTGGAAGCAAGCACCAGCATTTTAATTAGTTGGTTTCCCTTTTTTTTTTTTGGTTGAGCAGACATTTTTGTTGACTTTTCGAATGGGCGAAACCAAAAATATTAAAAAGCAAAATATATATATTCAGATTGTCCTTGGACCGCATGCCTATGGTCCAATGTTGATGTAGGTCCGTCTGGCCAGAGCAGGCTAACAGCCCTTTTTCGAGCTCTAATTGAAGTTGACAAATCCTCAGAGAAGGGGCTGTGGTGCAACACAGCTTGTAATGAAAATTAATGTGGTGGGATGTAGGCCAGATGGATCGCTCTGGCCTTGCTCAGCCAGCAAAAAGTAGCTACGACAATTGTAAGTACAATTGTATAGAATAATTGAACGAAAGTAAATGTACATGGCCTTAGGATCTCCAGCTGATGCAAGCCTATGCAGTCAGTGCTTAAGGCAGAGCTCTATACAAATGTTTACTAATTTTATGAATTTTCTTCTTCACATCTTCACAGCGGAACACATTTTCATTCTTTAAGCATTTTTTTTATTTTCAGCTAAATGAGTAAAGTAAATAAAAATGTTAGTCTCCCGCAAAGAGAAAAAATTCCAAGACAAGCAATGTCTTCGAGGCGCACTCCTGGGAATAAAGTCGTAAAAGACTCGGGCATTTCCTTCTAAGCAAACTCCAGGCACAATCTAACGCTAGAGAAATACTTTAATATACTGTAATAAAAGTTTTGGCCAAACGATTTGATAAACAATTCCAAGTCTAATAAGAGACATTTAACGTCTGGGGAAAACACAATTTGCGACCAAATTAAATACACCAGAGGCGCAAAAAAAAAAAAAAGAAAAAATATATATATATTTTAAGACGCATTTTAACCATTTGCAAAGTTCTGCACGAAACTCAAGCGAAAACCACAAGGCTAAATAGTAGGATAGGCCACACGGGCATAGCACATAGAAAGGCACAAGCAGACGAGCCATAAAACAGAAAACTAAGTGACTTATGTAAGCTGGGCCAACTGTTGCCAAATAAAGCGGCACAAAGTGTATTAGTATATAGAGCGAAGAATTACGCCGACCGGGCCTAGAATATACATATATATGTTAAGCCAAGGGATTACACAGTTCAACCTGAACAAATTTAGGCTGTATATATTTGAAGAAGATTTATAAGGGTCACTGGCGTGAGAGAGAGAGAGAGAGAAAAGAAACCTTAATTGGCACTTTGATCTTTATATATTTTAAGAAAGAAGTTATGAAAGTCAAATATTAATATATTTATACCAAAAATAATATATTAATAATAGATAATATTAAAAAAATAATAATAGCTTGAAATCAAAAATATGTTTGTACTTGGCATCATAAAATACTTAATAAGATAACATAACAACAATCGTTGTACCTAAAATTATTGAAATTTTGTCCAATTGCCAAATGTGGTCAAAGAAATGTTTATATAAAATACACAAACATTTTAACAGATATTTCATATGAAAGTTTTTTAGGTTATATCTAACGCCAACAATTTCAAGAGGAATTTTATTTAGAGCTTTGAAGCCGGACAGACTTTAATCACGCCAAAGATGTGCTTTAAACTCTATCAATTTATTTCAACCTACTTCGAACTAGTTTCATAACAATTTAAAACTGATTTGAGACTTCTGTAAGCAGGCAAAAAGTTGATCCGAAATTGATTTGTTCCCCTTTTGCGCGAAACATGTCATATGCTGTTAAATGAAAACAAACTTAAAGTAAGCCAGCAGCAGCCTGGGTTAGTCTGGGGTCACAGCTCTTCAAACGTGAAAAATGTATAAATATAGCAGCCGAGTCAGCTGCTGAAATCACAAGCAAGCGTTCATTTGCATAATATGTAAGTATAAAAAAAACGGCTAACCAAGGCACTGACTGCCCACAACAACAGCAGAAAAAAAAAAAAAAAAAAAAAAAAAAAATATATATATATATATATATATGAGAAAAAAAGGAAGAAAAGTAAGAGCAACAACAACAGCAGACAGAGAATATTTCAGCTTTATTTCCGCAGCATTTTTCCATCTCTTTTCATATAATTTTGGTATAGAGGTTTTGCGAGTCTGCTTTTACGTCTTCTTAATGCATAATTTAACAGGTGCCCTTAGCGAGAGACGAGGGATGAAGTGTGGGTCAGATGAGGGGCATAGCAACAGTAAGCGCACACAAAAGCAGGCAACAATCAGCAACTGCGTGTTGTTATTCAAAGCACAAACACTGCACACACAAACACACACACACACACACACTCATTCACAGTTGGCATATATAGCAGATGAATAAGCTGCACACTAACGAGGCTAGAACTGAGGCTGAGTTTAAGGCTGAGGTAAATAATGTGTAAAGTGAATGTTCTTCAATTCAATTCCATAACGCACTGACGAACATACACACTCACACACACACACACAATCAATACACAGACGCTTAGCACATAAACCTGGCTATTTGATATTTTTGTTGTCAACTTTTGTCGCTTGATTTAGTTTGTTAGAATGTCGCTACAAAAAAGACACCACATTTATGTTCTATATTTTATTACAAAGGTAATACACACACACACACACACACCCGCACGCACACATACACAGATACACAAGCACAGATACACACACAAACGCACGAATGTATAAAAATATAAACGCGCCAGTTGGAAAAACGCGCCAAGATGAAAAAAAAAATAACAATTTTATGAATTATATAAAAATATTATATAAATATTTAAATGTTTTTAGTGCATTTGCAGCACAGTGTGTGTGTGTGTTTGTGAGTGTGTGTGAATTTGGCAAATATTTGGTTACAGTACGTTTGAGTACGAGCCAAAAAACTCGAACAACTATTTACAACTCCGCGTGAGTGTAAGTTTCAAACTCGACTGAAGCATTGAGCGCTGTGTGTGCGGCTTTTATGCGCTGCCCTCCACTCAAGAGGACACACAGAGCCGAGTGAGAGCTCAGCGCCTACGTAAATTTCATTCGGAGTGAATCGTGAGTGAGCTCGTGCTTCGAGCAATACTCAGAGTGCTCTTTCACTCGTTTTCTCTTGTTGCTTTCGGCGCGAGGTGTGAAAGGTGTTGCTCATGAGTATATATTACAACAAGTTGCTGAACGTTTCTGGTATTTATGGGCATAGACTAATTAAGAATAATGTTAATGAACAATTTTTTATTAAACTTTTAATATAAACAATTGAAATATATATATAATATTTAATAATATTTAATCAGAAGTGAAGCAGGCAGAGAAGGAAGTAAATTAAATTGACTAATAGTAAATATTTTTATGCTTTTACTGGCATTATAATTCCTTAGTAGAACTACTTTTTTGTCACCTTTATATACTTAAATTAAAAAGAGCTATAATAGCTATAATAGCAGCAATAAAAGAATACCAAATTTTTATTATATTTGTCAAGCACATAATAATCATATTTGGAATACCTTAGCTTAAATTCATTCAAGTATAAATATAACATATATATGTATAAAAGAGTGAATAAATATACAGAAATATACATTGTAATACACAAAAGCCTTGACCTCAACTAAATGTCGTATATCCAGAGCATATCCATATAAAATATTCAATCAAATTCTGGCAGCAGCTGAGCTTGGCATATTAATTACTATTAGCCAACATCTGTGTGTGGGGCAGCACAAAGCTCAAGGTTAACGCTCTGTTCAGTTTTAATGGAGCCAGAGAAATGTCCTTGGCATGCATGTCAGGGCCCAATCATCAATGTACTTTATTTTAACATACGCAACGACTAAATATGCTTTTAATTAAAGCAACAAATATTAATTAGGCCCGGAGGCTTAGGGCTTGGTGTGCGCTTACACTTCCTGGCGAGCAAAAACACATGCTAAAAGAAATAAATATAGCCAAATGCTATCTTATAATATCCTCCAGCAGCTTAGCACAATTCGCTGAGTGGAAAATTCAACGCGAAATGACTCGTTGCCGGCTGCGACCCGCCCCGCCCCTTTTGGCGCCCACGCAAACGAATTCCCACTCAGCTAGCTGAGACAGATGCCCAATAAATTGCCAGCCGGGTACCGCAAATGAGCGCCCACGGTTTCAAGGGTAGCGCTGATTCGCTCCGCTGAAAAAGCTCGAGCGGCATGCGGGGCCAGGACGACAGCTTGGCCAAATCCCACTCAACTCTGAGTGGTAATACACTGAGCAGAAGAGCAACGAGCCAAAGAGAGACCCTGAACGTTGTCTCGATTTGGTCTTGGTCTTGTCCCCAGCAGTTTTAGCGGCAATATTCTTAAGGGTTCTGCTGGGAGCCATCCAATACTTGAGCGAATATTCTGTCCTCTTGTAAATACGCTAAAAATTTACTTACGTATTTTTTTTTTACATTTATTGTAAAATATAAAATTTGATGTGAGCTATAAACTGATAATTAGAGTTTAAGTTTGAGAATGTTTCTCACATTTGTCATCCTCATCAAAGAATAAATCTTGGCATATTTTTGTAAGCCGGCAAAGCTTTTATTATTAAGCTTTTTATTTACCTTTCTTTAATCACCCAAAAGTATTCTATAATAATTAAGAAATATATAATTAAAAAAAAAGAGGCTGTATTTCAAAATATATATTTAGATGTTTTCATATATATAAAACATATTACATATGTGAGGTTAAATCTTACCAAATTTAAACGAATGCCTTCAACTGTTTATTTGAAATATTTAAAAAAAAAAAAAAACGAAAATATGTGTAAAAGCAAAAATTATTATCAAACCAATTTACCATAGTCTTAAAATAAATTTTAAAAAATGTTCACATAATTCTATATTTTAATTCTTTGAGCAGAGTCTCACCTCTAAAACTTCAATTTTTTTTTTTATAATAATCTTTTATTAACATTCCACACAATGCTGAAAACTTAAAAAGCAGACAATTCATTTACAATTGTGATAGACGAACAATTTGCATAAGATAGGGGCAAGAATTTGCCATGCTCTCTATAAAACGTTCAACAAACATGTGGAAAAACTTCAGTATGAAGCTGCCTACATCGACATGAATTACACGTATCTCGTCTCTTTATACATATTGCTATGCGCTTTGTTTGTGTGTGGCAGTCTGAAAGCTCTTAATCCGTATCGTCTCAGCTGGGAGCTGCGGCTGCAAGAGCCCAGCTCAGGACCCTATACGAAAGAGGATGCGGCTCCAGTGCAAGAGCTTTGGCTCACCCAAAATCTTGATCACTTCGAGGCGGGCGATAATAGAACCTGGCAAATGGTAAGCAATTCTATGCTTATAAATATCATATTACGAATTGGGTTTGCTTACAGCGTTATTTTCGCAATGCTAAATATCATGAGCCCCAAGGTCCGATGTATATATTTTTGGGTGGCGAATGGACCATTACGCCAGGTCTGCTTAGCACCGGTCTAACCCATGATATGGCCGTGGAAAATGCGGGCATTTTGTTCTACACCGAGCATCGGTACTATGGCCAGAGCTGGCCATTCGAGTAAGTCGAATGGAGTACATATGATAAATGAAACCTGCAGATTCTTATTCTCAATCTTCCAGAAATAATAACCTAACTGTGAAGAACTTAAAGTACTTAAGCCTGCATCAAGCCTTGGCAGATGTCGCTCACTTCATACGATACCAAAAAGCGCAGTCAGCCGATTTAACACATTCCAAAGTCATCCTCATCGGTGGCTCCTACTCTGGCAGCATGGCAGCCTGGATGACCCATCTCTATCCAGAACTTGTCACAGCAGTCTGGGCCTCCAGTGCTCCGCTGCTGGCCAAGGCGGATTTCTATGGTAGGTAGAAATATGTGTACTATTCACTATTCTCATGACAAGA
The DNA here is from genome assembly GCF_054131105.1 of Drosophila navojoa. Classification (NCBI taxonomy): domain Eukaryota; kingdom Metazoa; phylum Arthropoda; class Insecta; order Diptera; family Drosophilidae; genus Drosophila; species Drosophila navojoa. The sequence continues at coordinate 15,259,970 of NC_142890.1, forward strand.
TGTATTCAGAATACATGCAAAGAGTCGAAAACACTTTGACTCAAAGCTATGGCTCCAATTGTACGCGACGCTTAGAGCGAGGCCTTGAGCACTTGGTAGACCTCTTCAATGGGAATAAGACAAGGGATTTGCTCAGGAGACTGAATGTCTGCCCAAATTTTAATGCCAGTGATAGCCTTGATCGCATTGCCTTCTTCAGTGGCATCAACAACTACTTTGCCTGGATCACGCAGAGCTACAGGTGAGATTTGTGCACGAGCTAAGTTTCTCAACTACTAAAGTGTCTTTCAGTACGTACTTGCCACAGCTTTGCGAAACGCTTCTCTCGCAGCACTCAAGCGACGCAGAGTCCTTGCTAACTTTTCTTGAGCTGCTCTACACGCTTGACCAACGCTGGAATGCATATTACTGCCAGGACTTTAGCTACAACTCAATGCTGCAGCTGTATAACGAGTCCTCGGACCACAGCTCAGGCTGTAAGTTGCGTTTTTTACTTTAGACTCTTCAAGGTTTTATCATTTTTGTGTTTCTCTATATATATTTTATATATATTTTTACGCTCGAATAGTTTATTTTAAGGGTAAATGAATTGAAACGTAATCCATGAGCCATTAGAACTAGAAAACTTAAGTGAGTCATGCTAACTCGTTGCGTGGTAAACATAAGTCTTGCTCAGCTGTATATCAATTAGTCATGTGAATCACTCCCTATTGACCTGCTCTACATATACTCCGATGAAATTTTTATGCTCCTTGAAGTCAAAACAAAATGACAATATTTGGTGTAACCATAGCTCTATGTCTCGAGAAGAGTATGCCACAGTCGGTGTGATTAGCCTAGCCTGTTGACAGGCAAACTTGGTTCATTTGCTAACAAATCAAAAATTTGCTTGCAGCACGCGCCTGGTTCTATCAGACGTGCAGCCAATTTGGATGGTTCACAACCACAGGCAGCGGCGCCATTAACACCACATCAGGCCACTCCACCTTTGGCAGCGAAGTGTCTTTGTGGTATTTCGAGCAGTTATGTCGTGATGCATTTGGGCCGGAGCAGAGTCCGGCCACGCTTGCCTTGGGCATCGCACAGATGAATTCTGAATTTGGTGGACATGACTTCGACCAGAGTCTGCGGTATCGTCATGTGCTGTTCACTCATGGCGAACTGGATCCATGGCGGGTGCTGGGCTGTGAACAGGGCCGGCAGGCGTTGGTTATACCAGGCGAGCATCTAGCAATTAGCTGGGTAAATAGTGTGTTAATTAGTCTTCTACCCCGAGCAGGATACTCCCACGTTGAGGACCTCGCCAGCATCAATGTGCAGGACAGTGTGCCCATGAATCTGGCCAAGCTGCGTGTCATGTCCTTTCTGCGTCGCCACACCGAAGTCATTTAGATGGCATGAAACGACTTTATTCATTATTAAATAAATAACTTATTCTCCACGTGGAAGTCGCTCTGTAAATTCCTTCGCTCTGCAACCTCTCGCATGCGTTGCGGCATTTCTTTGTTCGCCTCATTGATCCTGGACAAACATAGACAAATTGAGTGACACTTGAACGTAAGTGAGATAAGTGTTTCGACCTCTCAGCATGTGTATATAAATATATATGTATATATGCGCATGTGTACATAGTATATGTTCCTATACATTGAAGTAGGTGTATGTGGGTGGATTGTTTGCTAAGCTCAAGAAATCGAGAAAGCACTTTCAGTTGATTAGCAGAATGCACTTACATCATGTTTGTGTTAGCTGCTCAATAATCAATTAGAACAATGCAACTAGGTGTTATTAGATTCTTAAGCACTTTAATAGATTTAGTTAGTTGAAGTGAGAATTTCAATTTAAATCAGAAATTCTGTAATATGTAAGACTTTGGTGTTATCATTAATTTTTTATATACATATACATATATTTTAAAGTGCATAATATCTCAAAATTCTTGGAAATTATATACTACAAAAATTAAATAAATAAAATAAAAATAATAATTACATAGAATAGAGAAAAATAAATAAACAAAAATAATAATGGTACCATATATGTTTATATTTACTATATAGATGAGGTGCAGCTCCATATACTGTTCCCTGCTGATTGATAAACATAATAAAGCACAGCTATATATTGGAAATGGTCAGAAATTCCCCATGTCAATACTATGCTCACGCTTGAGCTCTATAGGTAAGCGACACTCTTCTCTTCTCTTATTTGATTTTTCACTGAGCCCGACTTACAGCGCATTATAGTTGCACCACCTTTGGCAGCTGACAATATGAGCAACAATATGTGTGCATTGTGGTTCAGGGCTAATGCCAGCTGAGCGGATACGCAACGTCATACGCTCGCCCACCGGTGAAGCGATATAGGAGACGGCGCATGAAATATTTCTACTGCATCCTCAAACAACATAATATAATAAAAGCATAGCAAAGATTAAATAAGAAAGGCGCATTGGGCTTGCTCGTCCAAAGGCTCAAAGTCGTATATCAGGCAAATACGTGCTATACATTTCGAAAGGATTGTCTATGATGTGCGAGATTGTGTTAAATTATTAAAGCCAAAGTAGCCAAATCGCATACAACGAACGTGAAATGGTCCTGGGCCATATGCATACGACACCTCCCAGCAATAAGGGGCGCTTAACGGCAAATGCGCCCCTATGAAATGTTATTATTATTGGATCACGTTGTCGCTGTTGTTGCTTGTTGTTACCCATCGTCCATTGCCATTTCCAATGTTTTTCTTGGGCGTAAATTGCAAATTGGCGAAATCACAGCACAGTGACTGTTAAGCCTCAATGACTTCTGCTGTTGTTCTATCAGTTTATTCCGCTCAAAGAATTATTCAACTTTGAGTGTGACTGTGGACATTGAAGAGGATTACATTTTAACATAAACCAAATCTACATATTGTTTCCTTAAGCTTAATAGTAAATTTTCTAGTTTTATTTAGGTTTACAAATCTGAAATTAAATATTTATTTGTAAACTTATTATTTTTTATTTAGTGCGATTCTCACGACATTTGTTTCGGTGTTGAAACTTCAGCCAGCGCTGTTATGAATATTTCCTTGATTATTGCAATGACTTTAGAAGCTCCCTTAATATACAAACAAAATCCATAAACAAGCACAAACACACATTTTTATTTAAAATTCTCACCGATCTGTGTCTGCTAAACAAGCTATCAGTAATAATGTTTAAGTAGCCACTCAATTTCGGCTTATACATATATCCATTTATCTATATCCATATGTAACAATATTTCAACTTTAATGCTTCTAAAAGCCACATCGACAATAAGCTAGCTCAAGTGTTTCACACTCACGAGAATTGCATTTGGAGTTCTCAAGAGGCAGCAAACCCAATAAAGTGCTTAATTTGCGACTAGCGGTAAAACTTCTTTAAAAACATTACAAAAACCCGCGAAATTCCATTTTAGGTAAACTTTTTACTGAGCGAACTCTTTGTGCAAAAGCTTTGTGTGCTCGGCTAAAGAAACCTCGAGCATGCGCTTGGCTGAACACTCGCCCACTCAGTGAGCGCCGCTCCGTGAAAGCTGGCTCAAAAATCCAATCCAATTCCGTTATGAATGGCATCCTGTTGCTTGAGCAGACTCGTAACAGGTGGCAAGGCTATGGCAGCGCTCAATGTGGTTCGGAGACAGCTTTAATAGCTCTGCCGACGGCATGGCCAAGTGGCAAGTGGAAGTTACTTTAACAATGGCAGCAATGGCTCCGATTCCCTTCCAAAGAAGAAAAAAAAGCCAAAAATGAGCGGAAAATGTTTGAGAGTAACGTTTCAGGGCTTTCTACAGACACCTTGACACTGTGACACACAAACACAGTTGCAGGTGTCGGCGTCAAGTTTATATTACAATAGCCATCCATGTCAGCAGCAGCAGCAGCAGCAGCAGCAGCAGCGGAAAATTCTTTAGAGCTCCGTTCGCATAGTCCTCGTTCAGGGCTGTTGCCTTGAAATTTGCTAATCGCGTACATATCTCTCAATTTGGCCAGCAGTGTATATGTTTACCTCGTAGCCCAGCAGCCAGGGCTGTGAACTTACTTACCACGAAGCGCTAAAATAACAGCGTCAAGTGGATTAGCTTGCCAGGAAGTTTATAAAGTAAAAACTTAATTGAATGGCAAAAGGAGGCTAACAAATTGCGAATTGCAAGCAAACTGCTGAATTAACACTTCAAGTGGCCTTTAACTTTTAGGTGATGGCAAGTGGTGAGCTTATTGGGCTTTAAACAAGGCTATTAATACATAGAGTTCTACATATATATATAAAATAAATATATATGGGTTATATATATGATAATTAACAATTTATTGATAATCAGATTAAAACAAACGTTAAGCTCATTGAGCTTTAGCAAAAGCATTATAAACTTCGCTGTTATCTTGGATAGGCATCATTATATGGTATCATATATGCCTAGCTTCAGAGCATTTGGCTGACTTCTCTTTCAAAAAGGTGGAGGATCCATTAGAAATAAGTCTTTTATGGAATTGAAGTGTGGAATATATACATATGTATATCGTATGTGCAAAGTCCACAGCAACCTCTCTGTTCTCTTTTACTACGGAATCGATGAAAAGCAGGCAAAATCTTAAAAGTGACACCATTATCTCTGTAATATTAATGTTGATTCTGGTTCATTTCTGCCTAGATTTTAAATCAGCTTCAAAGTGTTTATTTAGTCTATCCATATCTGTATTTTCTGTTTAGCCAACAAATTAATTTTTAAGTACATGTAAAATTGTTTTGCTCTCGAGCTAAGCACAGCTGGAAACTCTGAGACAGAAAATAACGATTGAGCCTTGCACCCAGGTGGTTTGGATGTAAATTTGTAATATAATTTAAAAGTGCCTACAAAGCGCTGCTTGAATGGAGTCTATTAAAGCAGAACCTCGCCCAGGCATCAAAACCATCAAAAAACTTTGCACACTTACCCACCAAACGGGATTCAAATTTAATTTTTGGAGTTCTCAAGCGAATTAACCTTGCCTTCTGCATCACTCGGGGGCCAGCTCAGTTGCCGTTGGTGCGCTTAATTTGGCGTGGACCAATAATTTTCCTGATTTCAGCTACTTGACTGGCTAACTTTAAAGTGAACGCCGCAGGAGCCCACGTAACGTTTATATTCCCTTAGATTTTAATCAGCCCAGGGGCATTTCATAATTATAAATTGTTGAACTTAAGTTTTGCTTCTTGTATACTCTCTATTTATTGGAAACTAAAAAGGTTGTATAGAGCTCGTTTTGGATTGAATATGCGAATATAAATGAATATATAAAAAATAAAGCAGAATTCCCCCTAGGTATTAATCAGCTCAATTTTGTATCATATTAGCTTATTAATTTATTATATATGTACATATATAGCCATCATACATATATAGCCTTATCTTTTAAGCTAAAAAGAATTTTTGATTTTTTTTTTTTTTATTAATTTTTTGTTGTAAAAAATTTAGTTATATATTTGTTCCACATAATCATTTATATATGATATTATACATTATATATATATATATATATATATATATATATATATATATATTTATTTTTTTTTTTTCTGAATATACATGTGTATGTATGTCCGTTAAATATATTTTTAATTGTTACCACTCTTAACATTTTAATCAGTGTAAAATATTCCAGACTCATTATTGCAATAACAAGTTAACAGTTAAAATATTACTTTGGTTTTACGCCAATTCGAAATAAAAAGCAATATCGAATTGTTTCTGTCGAAGACTCGTCTCAAATGAGATTGGTATTGGCACCACCTTTGGGATTATTGGTATTGGCACCACCTTTGGGATTACTGGAACTCTGCGAATTTTTCTTTTTATTTGAATACCATTTCTTTTTAACAGGCAATTTTGCATCCACTCGCTGCTCGGCGCCTTTGCCAGGAGCTGCATTGGATGCAGCATCAGCCTGCGTCTGTTGCAGGTCACTTGAAAGGGGCTTTGGCGGAGCTGGGTGCCTGTAGCTAGGCCGAATGTTGTTCGGATTGCGATTGTGGTGTGTCGGATTGTGACTTTGTGGCCTTTGAAAGCGTGTCACAAACTGATTATTGTGCATGGGTATTACTTGACGATAAAAGGGATTCACTGGCGGCTGCCGCATTGTGCCTCTATTTCCATTTATTTGCATTTGCCCCATCTGTTGCGATATTTTCCGAAGACGCTCACTTTGTCGTTCCATCCAGTGAATGTACAAATGTCGCTTGAATTGGAAAAAGTTCTCAGTATAAAAACTGCACTGATTGCAGTGTACGGGTGTGGCTTGGAGAAGTTCTTCCACCTTCTCGGCGGGCATCGGCTCAACCGAGCCCTTCACGAGAAGCAGCGCGTATATAGCTTGGAACGTTATAAACAAATCGGAGTTGAAGGTGTTCCATTGCTGGATGCGACGCATCGAGCTCGAATAGAAATCAGTCGAGATGACATGCATGTTGAGGCGATTCATAAACGCATTAATTTTAAAGCCAATACGAAAATCACTCGGTGGCAGTTGCTGCTGCTTAATAACATCATTCGCCAGATCCATCATGTGCTCCAGCAGAGGCAGATGTTCGCGCTTCAGCTGAAAATATACTTTTGCATATACATACATACACACATACATATGTACATATATATAAAGTGTAGTTTTACCCACCGCTAACACATTGGCGATCTCCTCTTTGGGCAGCACGACAAAATGATATTGCGCCTTGGGGCACGTCACGTTGCGAAGCACCGCTGCGCGATCGCTTTGAATAACAACATCCTCGCCAGCATTCAGTTTGCGAGTTAATTCGCCACGCTTATGTTCTACATCAATCTCACTCTCCGCCATGGCCTTTGAGATTTGATGGGTTTCACTCGAATAATCCAGCCTAAGAGCAGGAAAACAACAAAGCTGCAGCTGAACTGCTGGTTTTGGTACATCTGATTTGAAATATGCGTTGGACAAGCCTCGGAATATGAAAAACGAAACAGAAAAAACTGCGAATGTTTCACTCTCACAACGTCACAAATGCATATGCGATTCTGTGCAATTTACCAGGCGTGACGTCACAAATCGAAGCGCTGAGAAAGTAACCTTCAGCCTCTACATAAATGTTCGATTCCATTCCATGGATGACGTGGCCTTGCATACATCTGTAGCTACAAATAATCTGATGATTGTTGCAAGCATGCAAAGTGGGCTACATAGAAAATACAAAGTCTTGATCGCAGCTAACGAGAATTACATATGTTTATGAATGTATTTAATTTGAATACATTAATTTTTGCTTTTATTAAATTTTAACATTTCTAATGGGTTTTTCATAATCTATAATGTGTAGAAATCCTGAGGAGTTTTGAAAGTTTTCGGTTGGTTTCGTGTAATATTTTATTTTTTTTACTTGCTTTCCTGCAAGTTATTGCCTTGAATTTTATTCTGAGCTTTGGGAGCAGATGATTTTTTTGCACGGGGCTGGAATTGCGCTTGGCTATGATGTGGATGCATATTTGTATTCATATTACCGATATGGTGATTTGGTGCATGGCTTTTTAATCCAGGTTTCTGCACATTGGGCCCATTGAAGGTACGAGGTCCGTTTCGCCCATTGAAGGCCCCTTGATTGAGCTGGCGAGATTCGGACTGGCTACAAGGTGACTTTTGAGCATTTTTATCAAAGTGGTTGGCATGTTCACCTTTATTTATCTCCGTCAGTTGGTTGTTCTTGTTTTGGCGCCATTTCGATGGGTTTTGAGGTCCGTGTGGGCTTTTAAAGGCTCCTTGATTGAATTGGCGAGATTCGGACTGGCTATAAGGTGACTTTTGAGCATTTTTATCAAAGTGGTTGGCATGTTGACCTTTATTTATATCCGTCAGTTGGTTGTTCTTGTTTTGGCGCCAGTTCGATGGGTTTCGATTGGTTGCAGGCTTTTCGCTTTTAAAGGGATTGGCTGGCAAGTTTGGATCATGATTGCCTGATTTCACAGCCTGATTTGACTTTGACCGATTTGGTGTTAACGCTGCCTTGGGGAGAGTCGTCAATTTTGCATCGTCTAGCATGCGAATTATCTTTTCCACTTCCTGATTTATTTGGAGCTTATGTTCTCGTTTCTCCCAATGCTCAAACAGGTGTCCTTTCAATCCGAGCAAAATATCTGTTTTGAAATCGCACTGATTGCAGTGCAAGGGCAAAGCATTGAGCAATTTGTCTGCTTTTTCAGCTGCCATGGGTTCTATGCTGCCTTGAAAACTAATCGCCGCATAAACTGCCTGATACGTTAAGAACAATTCTGTATTGAAGCTGTTCCAATGCTTTACTCGACGCATGCACTTCGAATAGAAATCATTCGATATAACATGCATATTCAAGCCGTTCATGAATGCATCAATTTTGAAGCCAATCAAAAAGTTACTGGGCGCCACATATTGCTGCTGCTCAATAATTTGATTTGCCAGTTCCTTCATATGATCCAAGAGCGGCAATTTGTCTCGTGTCAGCTGCAATGCGGCAAATGCATGAGCACAATATAAAATCAAAATATATGTATATATATGTACATATGTATTCAATGGCTTACCGCACACACACTCGGTATATCCTCCTTGGAGACAACTATAAAATGATATTGAGCCTTGGGATAAGCATCTTTGATTACAACCGCTTGATCAGTTTCGATTAGAGGCTTCTCAATTTTCGCCCTTTGCATCAACTTGTTTTTTGCTGATTCCGTGCTATTACTCATTTCGAATCTTTTCCTATATCAAATACACACATACATACATGACAGTCTGAATTCGAATGAGACACTTGGAATAGGAACACAATTGCTGGTGAGTATTAGAATACAGTGCTGTAAAGAGTTCCACTAACATCTGTTTGCTTGCAGAAGAATGTATGTCAGCCTTTTACAACTGTTATGTTCATTTAGTGCTGCAGCAGGTGCTCCTTGAGCGAAGGTATGTTCTTGGCAACGAATTCACACTGGTTGCACGCCAATGGCTTGGACAACAGCTCCTCTACTCTTGCCTTGGGTAAACGTTGTATTTGGTCGTCTTTGCTTAGGTTCTCATAGAGTGCTGTAAATATTAGAGAATCAATGCATTTTCTGCTTTTACATTCGTAGACTGCTGCTTGCACCAACTAACCTTCGTATGGTATAAATAGCGATGTATTGAAGCTATTCCAGTGTTTCTTTGTCTTTAGCCAATCGGAGACAAAGTCCTTTGATATTACGTGCAAATGCAACCGTTGCATACTCGGCTGGGCATGAAAGCCTATCTGAAAGGATTCAAAGCATTCGCCGCGCACTTCAATGATATTGCGGGCCAGCAGATGAAGCTCCTCCAGTAATGGCAAATGTGTCCTATTCAACTGCAAATTGATAGAGAAAAACACGTTTCAGAATCTGTCTTAGCAAACCGCGAGTACTTACCTGAAATATACTGCCAATATCTTCCTTGGGAAGCACAAGATAATGATGGCGTGCTTTTGGATATTTGTCCGCAATAACAACTGCAATGTCCGTTGATATAATTAAATTAGCTGGATCTAAAATTGTTTTGATCAGCCCGGTTTGCCAAGACATTTTTAACAGCTGATTCGACCGGCAGTCGATGGTCATGCAGTGTTGTTAAAGTCGAAATTTCCCTTAGCGCAGTTGTGGGCACACTGATGCGTGCGTCGAGCGAGCAGTGCAGCGCACTGCGAGCAGCAACTTAAGTCTCCCCTTTCAAATGTTATGATATTTATGAAAAGTTAACCTATTAATTTTTTATTAATTTTTATTTTATTATTATTTTATTATTTTTCTATACAAGTTTACAATATATCAACATATTCGTTATTATACTTTGCACTCATTTCATAGTAGTGCATTACCCAACACTGCACGCAGAGTATATGCAGCCCTGCATGCAGCCCTGCACGCAGCCCTGCAAACAACAACAATGAACTACAAGACCCGAGAAGAATATTATTTGTTTGGCTGCCTAAATGTGCTTGTGTGCAGCGTGTGGGCAAGTAAAAAAAGTGCGTACCGCAACGTACAAAAACGGCCGTACATTTTTAACGCAACGCATGCGGAATTCGCACAATTACGTGACACTTTTTAATTGAAAAGCATTCAAATTTCATTTGGGGCATCCAGTGCACCGCCAATCTAACGGAAATTTGCATCTGAAAATCGAAAGTCTGCCCACCTAAAGCTGCCCAAAAGATTACGCAAAGAAAATTATAATTGCAGCTAAAGCTTCACACAAGCAACATGGCGCAGGCCACCGAAGTGAAACCACGCCTCATGGCCGAGCCACTGCACATACAGCGACTCGAGGCAGCATTAAATATGCGCCCCTTCATGGAGATGGCCCGCGAGGCCCTAAAGCAGCCGTTGAGCAGTGGCAGCGGCGAGGGCAGCGACACTGAGCCGGAGACTGGCCAGGAGCAATGCATTGACTCGGACGAATCGTCGACCAGGGTGGGCATGGTAAAAATGAAACTCAAGAAGCGACGCCGAGAGCGTCTCCTGGGCAGCAAAGAGGGTAAATAGGATACAAAATGTGAGCAGTATTTTTAATTGATTTTCACTCTTCTTCGTTGACAGAGCGCCAGAGCGTAAAGGCGCAGCTTTACAACTTCAATGATATAACTAGTGATCGGGAATGGCTGTACGAAATATTGCTGAGCGACACAGATAGCGAGCCCCAGGTGAGCGACGAGGATGAATACGTTAATCAAATGCTTCGTGAGCATCTACAGGAGCAACGCCACCGAAAGAACTATTACAAAAAGGCCACAGTGAGTAGTGAAGCAGCTGGTTAATTGGCGCGTATTAAACTAAATGACTTGCAGAACGCTCAATACGCTTACTATGGCAGTGGTCTGCTGTCCAATCACGACATTTACGCTGAGCGCCAGCAGGCAACAGTTGGCGTGCGAAAACGTCGACGCCGCACCAAGCAGGAGATACTCTTGGCTCGTTTAGCTGAGGCGCAGGCGGGTCCCAAACCGGCCAAGCAGCGTCGCCGTGGGCGTAAGAAGCGCACCACATTGGATTCACCGGAGTCGGGGGAAGTGCACCCGTCCGAGCTTGGCAAGTACAGTTTTGGTGACACGCTGCCTGCGAACGATGAGGATGACGAAGACAATGGCGAGGTGGACTACAAGCGCGAACTGGCCAACTTCGCGCTTGATTATCCTGAGGAGGAGGAAGAAATCGAGGAAGAAGTGGACGTTGTGGGCGCTGTGGACGGACAAGTCACGCGTGTGCGTCGCCGTCGCAAGAATCCTGAAGTATTGGCTGCACGGCGGCGGCGCATCTGGCAGATCATGTCCAAAAAGGAATCCGGACGTGTGCAGCGCATCAGAAGCAACAATCACAAGGAGATGCTGGCCAATTGCAAGCGTGTGGCGGGAATGTGTGCCAAGGTTGTGCGCCAGCGAGCCCTCAACTCGCAGCGTATCATGAAAGAGACCGTTTGGCGGGCTAAGCGTCTAACACGCGAAATGCTCAACTATTGGAAGCGCTATGAGCGCGTGGAGCGTGACCAGCGTCGCAAACAGGAACGAGAGGCCGAGGAGCAGCGTAAGCAAGATGTCGAGCTTATCGAAGTGAAGCGGCAACAGCGCAAACTTAATTTCTTAATTACCCAAACGGAGCTGTACGCCCACTTCATGTCCAAGAAGCTTGGCCAGGGCACCGAGGCGGATCAGTTGCGGATACTCAGCCAGTTGGACGAGGAGCATAATGCGCGTCTGGCTACTCAAGACGATTACGATGCAGGGGAAATGAAGCAGCTGGCCCAGGCGAATGCAGAGGCTGCAATTCAGCGAGATTTGGACAAAACACGCGCCTTCGATGTACCCTTCAAGAAGGAGCAGATATTAGAACAGCTGCAGGAGCTAGATCAACCGCTGCCAGAGAGCGAGCAAATGAAGGATTTGCCACAGCCCAAGATGTTTAAGGGCACGCTTAAAGGCTATCAGATCAAGGGCATGACATGGCTGGCTAACATATACAATCAGGGAATCAGCGGCATCCTGGCCGATGAGATGGGTCTGGGCAAGACAGTGCAATCGATAGCATTTCTATGCCACATTGCCGAGCATTATGGTGTGTGGGGTCCCTTTCTGGTCATTTCGCCCGCCTCAACACTGCACAACTGGCAACAGGAGATGGCACGGTTTGTGCCCGACTTCAACGTGGTGCCCTACTGGGGCTCGCCGAACGAGCGCAAGATCTTGCGTCAGTTCTGGGAGCAGAAGCACCTGCACACACGTGAGGCTAGTTTCCATGTAGTGATTACCTCGTACCAGCTTATTGTCAGCGACTACAAATATTTTAATCGGATTAAGTGGCAGTACATGGTTCTGGACGAGGCTCAGGCCATTAAGAGCGCCGCATCGCAGCGCTGGAAGCTTCTGCTGGGCTTCAATTGCCGCAATCGCCTGTTGCTGAGCGGCACGCCCATACAGAATAGCATGGCTGAGCTGTGGGCGTTGCTGCACTTTATAATGCCCACGTTGTTTGATTCGCACGATGAGTTTAACGAGTGGTTCTCGAAGGACATTGAATCGCATGCCGAAAATAAGACTGGCATTGATGCGCGCCAAATCTCTCGTCTGCATATGATATTGAAACCCTTCATGCTGCGGCGCATCAAGAAAGATGTAGAGAACGAGCTGTCCGATAAGATTGAGATTATGGTTTATTGTCCGCTAACCATACGCCAGAAGCTGCTGTACAGGGCACTGAAACAAAAAATTCGCATCGAAGATCTGCTGCATGTGGCCAACGGTGGCTCCACGACTTCTGCATCTGGCGATGGCTCCATTTTGGATCGGAACTTTACCTCGAACCTCATGAATCTGGTCATGCAGTTCCGCAAAGTCTGCAATCATCCGGAGCTCTTTGAGCGGCGCGATGCAAAGAGTCCCTTCAGCATGCGATGTGCGGAGTATGTTCTACCTCGATTAATCTTTCATGATGGACTACTGCATAGCGCCCTACCCAGCCGCAGACACCTGATATATAATCGGTTAGTCAGTTATTTGGCTTTGAGTTGAATGGAGTTTTGATATATGATACTTTCTCGATGATACCTCGACAGATTCAACATCTTTAAATCGGCCAACATGCATAGATCACTGTTTGATGATGTACACGTTGATAGCTGCTTCAGTTTTACGCGCTTGTCGGATCTGTCCTTGTCCGATATGGAGGATTGCACCTGGCATGGCCTCATTGACTTGTAAGCAATTAGTTTCTAATTGTTGCTGTACGTATTTAGTTCTGAATTGCTTTACAGCTTGTTGCACTATCGTCACGTACTGGCCAAGCAGCCTTTGCTTGCCTACCGTCGTCAGTGGTGGCCACATCAACGTGCTCCACGCTATCAGCTCTTGGAGCCAACTCTGGAACGTAAGCTTGTTCCGGACTATATGCTCACCAACAGTGTGCTGAGGAATTTCATCTTTACTGCAGTGGTAAATTATTTTAAACTCATTTTCATTGAGCTGCCCTGATCTTTACTCATTATTCATTAAGAGGTCCAATTAGACTACAAGCATTTGGTTTGAATAGTTTCATGCTATCAGCATATCTATGTATTCATAAATATGATATATTTCTTGTTCATAAGGATATCGTTATGTAGATCGTCTGATATTCGGAGAATATTCCTTGCCGAATACGCCTTCCTTATTTATACAATCCATATTATCAATTATAATTGTTTTTCCGCTTTACAGACGTCTCGAGAGAGTAGCGTTTATGCGTTTGGCGATTATATCACGGTCAACATGCAAGAAACGATAGAGCATCGTGTGATTCGCTCCAAGGTACTTAAGCAAAAGGCTGCACTGATTGAGGAGCTCGTCGATGGCGATGGCCAGCCACAGGTGAAGGCAGATCCGCTTGTAAAGCAGGAGCTAGAGGTGGAATCTGTGGAGGTGCAGACCAAATCGAATGCCAAAAGCGATGTTAAGATGACCACGCTACATTTGCTGCCCGAGTTCCCGCATCGGCCGCGTAAGCCGCAGTGCTATAAATGCGAACCGCTGCAGATGCCGCGCTTTCTCTACGGGCTGGGTCAACGGGTGCAGGCGGTCGATCGACAGTTATAGTGAGTAGCAATGCTTGAATGTATGTAATAAGTACTAATATCTGGCATCTATTTTTTTGTCAGCTGTGAGAGCCGCGCCGCAGCATGGGCGCACATACGCCACATGCAGTGCGAGAATGCGCTGGGCAGGGAGCTTGTGGGCACTGGCTTGGCGCTCTGCAAGCCGCGCTATGGCTGGTCGTCGATTGTGGTGCCCGATAAGGAGACACTCATAACGGATGCGGGCAAACTGTTTGTGCTAGACAGCCTACTCACACGCCTGAAGGCCGAAGGTCATCGTGTCCTTATTTACTCGCAAATGACCAAAATGATTGATCTGCTCGAGGTGGGTTTGAATCTTTGAAATCGCTACGATCGAATGCTAATGCCATGTGTGATTTTTAGGAGTATATGTGGCACCGCAAGCACCGCTATATGCGCCTCGACGGCTCTAGCAAAATATCTGCTCGTCGCGACATGGTCGCTGATTTTCAAACCCGCGCGGATATCTTTGTCTTTCTGCTCTCCACACGAGCCGGTGGATTGGGTATTAATTTGACTGCAGCTGATACGGTAAGTTGAATTAATCAATCTGTTGTTGGTAGAAACCTCTAAATAATGCTTATATGGCTGTGCCTTAGCTAAGTTCTATTGAGGTCGACTTAGTTCACAATTGAATGAAGAGTTTCTCTTAAGCATTTTAGCTTTCAATTATAGTCAATCAAAGTTACTTTTCTCTATGGGATCCCAGCTTTCATTGAGTTTACTTTTTAAAACGACAAAAGCTTTATCATCAAGGCTACAAAATCCTTTTTCATATCAAAGCTAAATTATTTGTTATCTTATATCCAATCGAGATGGAATTTTTACGAAAAAAATATGCGGAACCAGCTAACTTAACCCGTCTTGAAGCGAATCTGGTGCCATCCAGTTTGAAAAGGAAACCATTGACCCGCCAGAAACTAGAGTTCAATGAATCTGACAAGTATAACGGACTAGATGACTTGAGTGACCCATTAACAAAAACCGATCGGAAAAGTAAAAAAGTTGAAATCCTGCGCCCTAATCGCCCTAGAAAACCACCCAAGAACCTTCTACTACAGGGACGCAACGAAGTTTTGAGTAACTCAGATAACTGTGTGCTGCATATCAGCTACAATGGCCGCGAGGCTGCTTTGGTGTGCCAGGTGCGCACTGCCAATTTCCGAGCACTGAAGCAACGGCTGTCATCAGTATTTCAAAATTACAACTGCCGCTTTCGGGCTGTGCACAGTGAGAAGCAAATCTTTAAGCAAATGGGCTTCATTCATGTGCTAATGACCTGTCAGACTGCCATGGACTTTGGTAACTTGGAGGAGCAGCTGCATCAGGTGGCTCTGTCCTGCAATGCCGAAGGCTGCAGAATTGTGAGCCACGAAATGGGCGCCCTATGTTTTAGATGTCAACCAGCGCTTATACCAGAAGTGGCCTGCAAGCTGAAGGTGTTCGGCTACAAGCCGCTCCTCACAGAGCTCGGCTATTGCCCCATCGGGCCGTTGGTGAAGCTGAAAGCCCCACAGCTGAGGCGCTATTCAGAGTTCCTCAGGAGCCTACGGGCAGACGCAGATATCGTGAAGGTCTATGACAATGTGCAAAACTCCGTGCTGCAGTCCATGTACACCAGCTGAATTGGCAGCTGGCAAATTTATGTGTGGGCGATGAATAAAAGGGCAGCTCCTTGTTGCCGCGACTTGTATCCATTTGCTCGACTACTTGTTAATGCAATGCGCGGTCTTCGGCGTCAGCGTCGGCGTCGGCATTGCCATTGCCATCGGCATCGATCGAGAACTTTTCGCCATGATTTACACATTGTGATCTTTATCGAAACAATGACACTGCCAAGGCAGCCACCGCGAATTCTCAGCCAAAAGGATGCAATATATATGTGTCTGTGTGTGTGTGTACTGTGATAGCTGTGGCTGCTGGGCTTCGTGTGAACTTTTTCGCTTGGTTCTTAAATCATTTTGTCACTGATTTTGATTTGTTATTTGCGCTGGCCGTCAAGTAATTTGGTGTTTGTCTCCTCGTCCATTTTATTGTTCGGTTCTCAGGCTCGAAATGGTTCTCCCAACTCGTTGTTGACTAATTCCCTGGCATTTTGGCATGGCATTGCATGGCATGGCATGGTCTTTTTATCGGGCCTTTGATCGGCTTATCGAAGACGAATAAGCTTTAATATCTGCTATAAAATTAAAAAAAAAATGAATAGTCGGATTTCTTATACTCTTCTAGAGATTTCAGTTATATAAAGAAATATATTAGCTGAGTGTTTTTATTTGTTTTTCTGTTACAAAGGAAGCTTTTATATAAGGAAGATGCATGTAAAGTTTTTTGCTAAATGTCGCATTTCCTCAAAAAAATTTGTAGAACTTTTGTTTTACTTTGTAGTAAATTTCTAAAAACTCGATTGTTCGGGTCTGTGTTCCCACACAGACAAAGTTTGAGGGCGAAAGGTATTTGCCGTTCATGTCGCTGGCGCATACCAATGTAATGTGACCAAAAAGCAACTCAACTCTTTGGCATTCCACTTTACACTAACGGAAATTGTTGAGGGCCCACAAACGTGTACCAGTTACATTTAAAATGATATGGGATCAGCTTGTTAATTGTTTTTTATGCCATTTATAAACAAATTGAGTTTGATTGCGGCACTGTGTTCCTTTTCGGTGGTCATTGTCATGCGCGTCTCGCTTCCACTTCGTATTTAGATTTATGACATTTTCGAAATCGTAGCAGTAGCCACAGCCTATCGTCATCTTTTGATAGTCCATCATATTTGGTATGTCCCACACGTTCTTGAATGTAGTACAATTCATTGGGTGTATATATTTGTTGTCATCAAGCCCATCTGCCGGTCATATATTCAGTTGCTACTTATAAATATCGAATGGGAAGTAAACTAGATAAACTAAACAATTCACATAGAATATTTTTCCAGATATGAAGCCAAACATATTTTAAACCTTTCCCTTCTACGCCATCCGACAAAAATCAAGTAAATTTTAATTTAAATTTCGCACTAATCTAGGGAATTCCTAGCAATGTTTTCGCCCGGAAAGTATTTCAACTGTTAGAGAGGTTGCAAGTTTTTGAATAGGTTCCTAACTCAGAGTGTGGTCTATTTATTTAAAAATAGTTTTGTCAGGCAAATGATAAGCGTTATTGTATTTATAGACAGTGTGGTTACACTGATAAGTTCAAGTTGTTACACGTGAATCATAAAACTTAAAGTCTCATTGCCTCTCTTCTTTTCTATCATTTAATAATTTATGACCGGGTTCTATTTTGTCATATTTGCTAGTTATATACATACATATATAACATTTCATAATCAACGATACTAAAGAATTCAACATGAAGTACAGTGAACTTTTGTAAATTGCATAAATAGCTTATTTTAGATAAAATATTTATTTTATTACGATAACATAATAATCATATTATAGATCTGGTCTAAACTATAAGCGTAAGTTTTTTTTATAAGTTCAATAAGGATTTTTCTTAATACCACGATAGTTTATGCGAGCCACTCGCGAACGAGTACAATCAATCGTTCCTTGGCTGCTCGCAATGCCGCACTGTCTGTGGGGCTGATTGAGCCAGAGTCGGAGCAGTGCGAGGCTTGTGGAATGATTGTAGCGGAGTCGGAGCCAACTAGGCTCCATCCATCCAAACCACCGTGAGTCATATAAACATTCTCCACAGCTGGATTCTTTCCACCATACTTCTTATTTGTTGCCTGGATGTATTCATCAATTTTCGCTAAGGTGAATTTTGATCCGAATACGTCGTTACACGTGTCGGTATATAGAGTAGCCGGGAAAGTAGATCCGAATGGGTGGTTCTTGTTCGCAGAGGATTGGAACCAACCAAATTGTCTGCATGTTTGATAAAACCAGCCTAGGCCAGCTAAGAAGGAATGAAAAATGTTTATATTTGTCTAACAGTGTCTATTGAGGTTCTACTCACAACCATCGTAGTTATATTTTGACCATTTGTAGTAATCAACCGATCCCTGATATCGAGTATTAACACATTCCGGTTTGCCAAGGCGCCACTGCACGAACTGCGACAGTGCTGAAGCATCATCATCATCAAAGCTTCGCAGAACGGAGCAATATTGGGCCAAATCATAGTTTTCCGGTCTACAAGGGAAAGAACATTATATAGAAGGTAAAGACTTTGCTTGTGCTATAGTTACTTTTGGTACTGCGCTATGCCTGCAAATATGTTTGCAATCGAGCTAAATATTTGCCACTGATCCTTTTCATTGTTCTCGTCAAAACTGTCGCACAAATTGAGGAGTTTCTTGGCCTTAGCTCCCTGACCAGTCTGAAACAATTTTTCATAGTAGGATGTCGCATTATCGATGAGGTCGTAGCAATAGTCTCCTCCCAGCTGCCTATAGGCTCGGCCAACAACTTCCATGAAACCTGAAAAGTCCACTATGGCTTCTAGTGGAGCACTTGAGGCCCAACTGCCCACGATTACGTCGGGGTACAAATGCTTGAACCAAACTGCCATGGATGCAGAGTAGGAGCAGCCTGAAATAACCACCTTAGAATCCTTGTACTTGTCCTCTTCTTTGAGCACCTTGATAACATTCACCACATCAGCCAAAGCTTGTTCCACGCTTTGGTATTTAAGGTTCTTGGTTGACAAGGGGCTAATGTGAAAATAGGTAAATTTTTTATACATGAATCAGAGAGTTTAGCAAGTCATAGGTTGAAGCTTACGTAATTGGAATGCTCTCGCCGAAGAATCTATGTTCAGTGTAGACCAGTGACCCGTTGTGCTCCTTTGCGATGTCAACCCACAGACCTGATGTTATGGCGCTCGGATCGATTTCCCATTCACCGCCCAGGTATATGAAAATGGGAGAGCCATCTACAAAGTTGTCTTCGTTGATCAAAACACGCTAAAGAAGATAAGTTAGACGTGGTTTGTTGAATTCCTATAAATAACTAGCGAGCTCACTTGCTCCCACACGTTCTCGTTAGTGTCGTCAAAGTTGTCCAGGCTCTGGTTGAACCATCGAGTCTCCACATTTGCACGCTTAGTGCTTGGCGGCAATGGTGGCCCACGGTGAAGCTGGTTGAGTGTTTGAACAAATACTGGAATGGCTATTTCATCAGAGACTGGAGAGTCCCTGAGCGTTGCTGCAGATGCTAGGGACACGAGCAGTGCCAGAACTACTGGAAAGTACTTCATATTTTTATATGGGTCGCAAGCTTACGAATGGTTTCCTACCCCAATACATGGCCTATTTATACAAAAAGTGCCTTTGCCAGGGTGCTAGTAAATATTTGTGTTAATAGAAAAGTAAATATTTGCACATAACTTTAATCGTAATCCTCATCTTTATATAACTGATAAGTTTAAGAAGCGTGTGGGTCACGTTGAACAACTTTACTAAAAATGCTTTAGTTGTCTTATCCTTGTCGTTTCGTATCTTTATTGTAATGGATTATGACGAATTCGTAATTGATTGATTTACTCATTGCTATGATATATATAGCTTACAATGATAATTGTATATTTTACTGCGAGTATTGCAACGTGACGTATAGGGATATAGATGTTTTGAATCGATTGACAGAATTACGGAATAGAATCGTTTGACTTGGACAGCTATTACCACGATCTTACAAAATGTTAGCATGAGATATGGCTGGCCCTATTTCATGTATGTATATTCCGAAAATGCAAATTTCGAATTTGTAACTCTTTTTCATTGCGAATAAATGTTGATAGCTCGGCAGATTCGAGCTACTTTTTCTCATGGTTAGGTCTGTGCACCAATATCGTATATTATAAATCAGCAATGGCTTTTTCTATATATATGCATACTTCATTCGATGATTCTCATATATATGTTTAAGATACTTTTACTTCATAAAAAATAAACAACACAATTTATTGGGTTATTTTATATGTCATCATATCATCCAAACTTTTTAGTTTGCTGCCTAGTTTTATTAGACGTGACTGTATATTCTCAGAATATCTTCATTATCAAAGAAACGATTTCAGTCACATTTTGTAGCCTATTATTCGAGCAGTTTTTAGAAATGTATTATCAATTTACAGAGCTGATTACTGTACACTGAAGACTATCCTGAAAGTATGCTGTGCAAATGAACTTAATAAAGTTTGTTAATTAAATATGTGTTTGTATATTGGCATACAAGCCGTTTCAGATAGAGCCAAGTATTTTATTGAGCCTAAGTCAAATGACCTGAATAAAACTCACATACATTCCTATAGTTTATTTCCTTCTTTTTGTTCTATTAGCAACAATTTAAACTATTTTTTGATTCCCTTCCTTTCATGTAGCACATGTCGTAGTATTAGTAGTATTTATTTGCATATTTTTAATTTCATTGAAAACAATTGTTGGTACATAAAGTTACGCTAACCATTGACTCAATAGTTCAGCAAGACGCTTTTTGGAAGCGAGCAGCTCGGCGCTGTCGGTGGAGAGGATTGAATTTAGATCAGGACAGTGCGACATCTTGGAAATAACCGTAGCGCCATGTGACTCGCCATGACCAATGGCACTCCATGGATCCAGACCTCCGTGTGTCATATAGACGTTCTCAACGTTTGGCTCCAAGCCGCCAAAATCTTCATTGGTCTGGGCGGTATTTTTTTCGATCTGGTCGTTTCCGAATTTGGTGCTAAAGACATCTTTGCACAATTCAACGTAGAGAGTGGCGGGAAAATTGCTGCCAAACGGCTGATTGATCGAGCGTGACGACTGATACCAGCCGTACTCGTTACAGGTCTGATAATACCAGGGTCGGGCTATCAAACACCAAAAGGAGATCTAATCAGTGAAAGCATATCGATCAGAAACTAAATAACTTACACGCGTCAAAGTTGGTAATTCCGTCCAGATAATAGTTAACGGTTTCTTGGTAGCTTGGATCAACGCAGGTTGGATAATTCCAGGCCCAATAAACGAAATTGGCAATGGCTGTGGCATCATCGTTAAAGCTCATGATAAAATCGCAATAATACTCAAGGTCTCCCGTTCTATATTGGATGTTATATTCATAAGTCTTGAATATATCTTATTATATGATTCACTCACCCTTGATATTGCGCTAAGCTAGAGAACACATTGGAAATGCTGCCGAACAAACTCCACAAATCCAGATCGTTTTCATGATCAAAATTGCTGCAAATACGCAGCATGGCACGTGCTTCAGCCGCGCGCTTGTTCTTAAACATGGACTCCAGTTCGGCTATGCCCTTCTCTATACGATTGTAGCATTTATCTCCTCCCAGCTCACGAAACGCTTTTCCGACTACCTCCTTGTACTCGTAGAAGTCAACTTTGGCGAATAGCGGCGCACTGGAAGCCCAGGCACCAACCACCAAATCGGGATAGAGCCGCTTGAACCAGACTGCCATTGTGGCTGAGTAGGAGCAGCCGGACAGCACGACCTTCGAATTGCTTAGTTGTGCATTTTCCGACTTGAAGGTTTTAATGAAATTAGCCACATCGGCGAGCGCCTGCTTGACATGCAAATACTTCAAGTCTTCCAGCGTCATTGTCCTATGAATTTTAAATTATTATAGGGTTATGTAATCTATTAAAATAATACTTACTTAGTGGGCACACTTGCCCCGTAGTAACGATGCTCAGTGTAGATGAGGACACCTTTGTGCTCCTTGGCCAAGTCATACCAATAACCTTCGTTTATCATATCCAGAGAGGCCTCCCATTCGCCGCCCAAAAATATGAATATTGGGCTGCCTTCCGTTTGGAATTCGTCATTGATAAAATAACGCTAAACCAAAGACAAATCACTAATACATATATACCATTATATACCATTATTATACCATTTCGTAGGTTTCCTTATTGGTTTCATCGAACTGATCAAGAGGTTGTGTAATCCACTTTTCTTCCCCCTTCAATTCTCGCTTTACCATCTTCAAGGGTGGTCCGCGTTGCATATCTTTCAAGGTTTTAACGAATACGGGCACATCTTTCTTCAACTCGAGGCTATTTGCCTGGCTAGCCAGAGCCACCAACGCGAGGCTGACCAAATGTAGGAGCAGCATGTTGCCAAATGAAATGCCTAACTGACCAACGTTCTACTTTTATGCAATCAAGTTGTAGTTTCGTTTTTATTGATTTGCGATCAAGATATAACTGAACAGCTGATAAGAGCACGAAGTGGTATTTCAAAAGAGCATTGTGATTAGACGGGATTTTCAGTAACCTGAATCTTATCGCAAATTTATGATTTCCATTGCGTTCTATGAATGTTTCTAATATTTAACATAGATTGCATTAGCTAATAGATCTAGTAGTCCCATCAAGTAAAATAGCAATTCTTGGAACTGTAGTTCTATACAATCTTTTATTGCAAATATTACACATATTCCTACCACATATTCCTACCTTCCGACTGAGCCAGCAACATTATTTAAGCCATTCGCGAACCAGTTCAGCTACTCGTTCCTTTGAGGCTCGCATCTCGGGGGTATCATTATTACTAATCGATCCAAAGTCCTTGCAGTGCGCATGTTCTGTAAATTTATAATCACTCTAGTTGTGACTTTTCATTAGACTCTCATAAGTTAGCCCACCTGGTATGATGGTGGCCTGCTTCTCGTCCTGTATCCCCATTGCACGCCAGGGATCCAATTGTCCATGACTGAAGTACACATTCTCCACTTCCGGCGTAAGGCCACCAAAGTATTCGTTTGTCTCAGCCGCACGGTCCTCGATAAATGATTCACCGAACTGGGGGCCATAGAGATCAGCGCACATGGTTATAAACAGAGCTAATGGAAATTTGGTGCCAAATGGTTGCGCGATGGAACTGGATGTCTGATACCAGCCGTACTCGTTACATGTCTGGTATATCCACTGACGCACTGCAATATGTAAATCGGAAATGATTCGATTCTAGAAGTCGCATTGAAGCAAAACACTTACTCATATTGCCGTTGTACCTTGTATCCGAAAGTACTTTCATGATGGCATCGTAGCTTAAATCGTTACAAGAGCTGCTACTTGCCTTACTGAATTCACTGAGTAGATAGCTGCTTACTCCAAGAAGATCAGTACTTCCAGCCATTATTTGCTGACAAACACCTTCAATACGTCCAGGACTGTAATAAAGATAACTATTAGTGCAATTATTTTCATTAAAACATAAAATTAACTGACTTGTGGCCCTGTACAACGTTGGCAAATATTTCAGAAATCTCGTTAAACAGCGTAAATATGTCCAAATCATTGTGCACATCGAACGGTTCACAGAGCTTCAGCAGAGCCTTAACCTCGGCACCGCGTTTGTTGGCAAACATCGCTTCCATCTCCGCAATACCCTTCTGAATGCGGTTGTAACAAGAAAAACCACCCATTAAAGTTATTGATTCGCCCATAACCTCTTTGTATTCTAAGAATTCAGAAATATAAATGCTAATATGTGAAAGCACTTTCAGAGTAAAACTTACCCCAAAAGTTCACTTTAGCAACGACTGGGGCACTGGATGCCCAGCCGCCAACAACCAGATCGGGATATGTTCTCTTGAACCAAGTAACCATCGTAGCAGAGTAGGAGCCACCCACAATTATGACTTTGGAATCACTCAAGCCCTCATAGGAAGCCTTCTGCGTTTTTATAAAATGCGCCAAATCGGCCAAGGCTTGTTTCACATGCAGAAACTTAAGGTTCTCGTTGGACAAATCCCTAAAATACATTGAGATTCGCATAAACATGAACAGGGTCTCTCTACTTGATTAACACTTACGACAATGGATGGCTTTCTCCGTAGTACCGATGTTCAGTATAGACTAGAAGTCCATTGTGCTCCTTGGCCATGTCGTACATGTGACCTTCTGTAATACGGCCCTTGCTTATTGCCCATTCTCCACCTAGGTATATAAACATGGGACCACCGGCTTTGAAAAACACATCGTTTAACATATATCGCTGAATGAGAGATAATATGATTAATTCTACTCAGCTGAGAATTATATAATACCTGACTCATACCATTTGCCACGTTCGAGTCTCGTTCTCATCAAAGTGATCGAGCTTCTGTTCGATCCACAATGTTTGTACCTCGTCGGCTCTATTTTGGCTTGTCGGAACATAAGGTTCCTCGTGAAGTTTCTTAAATGTCCTTTCAAATATGTTTCCATTAGCCTGGCTAAGGCCCAATGCCAGTAGAACAATAATTCCTCCGACTCCGTAGTGTGTCATCGTGGTAGATTTGACTTCTACTGAGGCGAAGGTTCCATTCGCATTCTGCTAATACCTGTTGCTTAGTTAAACGGCAATTCTTATCTAGCATTTTATTAGAACTTTATCTACGAAAAATCATAAACAATACTAGCACAACTATTTTAAAATCGTTTGCTTAAAATCATATTGGAGTGAATACCATGTAGAGCCTTATCAGTTCGATTAGTCAATACTTTTTCAGTCGATGCCAAGCGTGCTTTGTTCCTTCGCTGTTTACTTGATCAGATTTTGCTACCTTATGATATATAAAATAATTGTTATTGATAAGGTTAAGTATGTTTGACATTCCAATTAATGATTATTGGCAGCACAATTAGGTAATTGCAAACGATAATACATTAAAATTGATGTTTAAGAGCTTTAATTACAAAAAAAATGTTGTTTAAGTAGAGAACATTCGTTTCACAGTTTACTACTGTTACTAAAATTATGATATGTAAACTTTATTTAAGCCATTCGCGAACCAGTTCTGCAACTCGTTCTTTTGAGGCTCTCATTTCCGGGGTATCATCAATACTAATCGATCCCAGGTCCGCGCAGTGCGCATGCTCTGTTAATTTATAATTACTTTAGTCACTTCATTAGACTCTCATAAGTTAACTCACTTGGTATAATGGTAGCCTGCTTCTCGTCCTGTATGCCCATTGCACGCCAGGGATCCAATTGTCCATGGCTGAAATACACATTCTCCACTTTCGGTGTAAGGCCACCAAAGTATTCGTTTGTCTTAGCTACGCGGTCCTCGATAAATGAATTACTGAACTGGTGGCCATAGAGATCAGCGCACATGGTCGTGTAAAAAGTTACTGGAAATTTTGTGCCAAATGGTTGAGAGTTGGATCCTGAAGTCTGATACCAGCCATACTCGTTACATGTCTGAAATAGCCATTGACGCCCTGTAATATGTTAGGTCTTTATTAGAAAATATATTTTGAATTGTGAAACTCAGAAACTCTTACTAACTGAGCCGGAATATCTTGTGTCTGAGAGTGTGTCAATCATTGCATTATAGCTGAGGTCATTACACTTGGAAGTGCTCTCTCCAAATTCACTTAATAAAAACTTGCTGAGCCCAACAAGATCCGAACTTTCTGCCATGATCTTTTGGCAAGCTCCCTCAATTTGTCCCGCGCTATTAGCAGATAGTTTAATTAATAATTATTAATAAAAGTAATATATAACTATTTTAGGCATACTTATGTGTCTGTACTACGCCGGAAAATATATCTGATATTTCACTGAAAAGATTCCAAACGTCCAAATCGCTGTACACATCGAACGGTTCGCAGAGCTTTAATAGAGCCTTGACTTCACTGCCACGTTTATTGGCAAACATTGCTTCCATCTCCGCAATACCCTTCTGAATACGGTTGTAACAGCCAGAGCCTCCCATTAAAACTATGGACTGTCCAGCAATCTCTTTGTACTCTGACCAAGTTAAAAAAAATCTTTGTATGCTTTTTAAGAGACTAAACAGTTTCGCACTTACCAACAAAGTCGACTTTGGCAAAGAGAGGGGCACTGGAGGCCCAGCCGCCTGCAATCAGATCGGGATATGTTCTCTTGAACCAAGTAACCATCGCAGCAGAGTAGGAGCCACCCACAATTATGACTTTGGAATCACTCAAGCCCTCATACGAAGCCTTCTGCGTTTTTATAAAATGCGCCAAATCAGCCAAGGCTTGTTTCACATGCAGAAACTGAAGGCTCTCGTTGGACAAATCTCTAGAAGACATTCAGATTCGCATACAAGTGTACAGAGTCTCTACTTGATTAACACTCACGGCAATGGATGGCTTTCGCCGTAGTACCGATGTTCTGTATAAAACAGAATTCCATTGTGCTCCTTGGCCATGTCGTACATGTGACCTTCTGAAATGCGACCCTTGCTAATTGCCCATTCTCCACCAACGTATATGAATATCGGACCACCGGCTTTGAAAAACTCATCGTTTAACATATATCGCTGAATGAGAGATAATATGATTAATTCTACTCAGCTGAGAATTATATAATACCTGACTCATACCATTTGCCACGTTCGAGTCTCGTTCTCATCAAAGTGATCGAGCTTCTGTTCGATCCACAATGTTTGTACCTCGTCGGCTCTACTTTGGCTTGTCGGAACATAAGGTTCCTCGTGAAGTTTCTTGAATGTCCTTTCAAATATGTTTCCATTAGCCTGGCTGAGGCCCAAAGCCAGTAGAACAAGAATTACTCCGACTCCGTAGTGTGTCATCGTGGTAGATTTGACTTCTACTGAGGCGAGGGTTCCATTCGCATTCTGCTAATACCTGTTGCTTAGTTAAACGACAATGCTTATCTGGCATTTTATTATAACATTATCTACAAAAAATCATAAGAAATACCAAAACCACTATTTTTCAATCATTGGGCTAAAATCTTTTTGAAGTGAATACCATGTAGAGCCTTATCAGTTCGATTAGACAATACATTTTCAGTCGATGTCAAGCGTGCTTTGTTTCTTCTCCCCACTTGATCAGATTTTGCTACCTTATAATAAATAATATAATTGCTATTGATAAGGTCTGGCCTGCCTATTAATGACTGCTGACAACACAATAAGTTAATTGGAATCGATAATACATTAATATTTATGTTTCAAAAATTTAATTTATGATATTGCTTATATTGCTTAAATACATAGCAATAGTTTAAATAAATGACATTCATTTCCAGTTTTGAGAAAACATACTGACATATTAAGAAACCTAATGGCAAATTTTATTGAAGCCATTCACGAACCAGTTCTGCAACTCGTTCTTTTGAGGCTCTCATTTCCGAGGTATCATGAATACTAATGGATCCAAGGTCCTTGCAGTGCGCATGCTCTGTTAATTTATAATCACTTTAGTCACTTTTCATTAGACTCTCATAAGTTAACTCACTTGGTATAATGGTAGCCTGCTTCTCGTCCTGTATGCCCATTGCACGCCAGGGATCCAATTGTCCATGGCTGAAATACACATTCTCCACTTTCGGTGTAAGGCCACCAAAGTATTCGTTTGTCTCAGCCGCACGGGCTTCGATAAAAGATTTGCTGAACTGGTGGCCATAAAGATCAGCGCACAAGGTCATGTAAAAAGTTAGCGGAAATTTTGTGCCAAATGGTTGAGAGGTGGAACCTGAGGTTTGATAATAGCCGTACTCGTTACATGTCTGGAATATCCATTGACGCACTGTAATTTGTTAAGCTCTTGTTAAAAACACACTCCAAATTGTGAAACTCAAAAACTTACTAGATGAGTTTGAATATCTTGTATCTGAAAGTGTGTCCATGGTAAGCTTGTAGCTGATGTTGTTGCACTTAGAATTGCGCTCTTTAAATTCGCTTAATAAAAATTTGCTAACTCCAACTAGATCTGAACTTTCGGACATGATCTTTTGGCAAGCTCCCTCAATTCGTCCCGCGCTATTACAAAGAATTTAATTAATTATCTTTACTTAAAGTAATGTATAACTATTTTGGGTATACTCATGATACTGTACTACGCCGGCAAATGTATCTGATATTTCATTGAAAAGATTCCAAATGTCCAAATCGCTGTACATATCGAACGGTTCGCACAGCTTTAAAAGAGCCTTGACTTCACTGCCACGATTATTGGCAAACATTGCTTCCATCTCCGTAATACCCTTCTGAATACGGTTGTAACAGCCAGAGCCTCCCATTAAAGTTATGGACTCTCCAACGATCTCTTTGTACTCTGACCAAGTTAAAAAAAATCTTTGTATGCTTTTTAAGAGACTCAACAGTTTCACACTTACCAACAAAGTCGACTTTGGCAAAGAGAGGGGCACTGGAGGCCCAGCCGCCAGCAACCATGTCGGGATATATTCTCTTGAACCAAGTAACCATCGCAGCAGAGTAGGAGCCACCCACAATTATGACTTTGGAATCACTCAAGCCCTCATACGAAGCCTTCTGCGTTTTTATAAAATGCGCTAAATCGGCCAAGGCTTGTTTCACATGCAGAAACTGAAGGCTCTCGATGGACAAATCTCTAGAAGACATTCAGATTCGCATACAAGTGTACAGAGTCTCTACTTGATTAACACTCACGGCAATGGATGGCTTTTACCGTAGTACCGATGTTCTGTATAAAACAGAATTCCATTGTGCTCCTTGGCCATGTCGTACATGTGACCTTCTGTAATAGGGCCCTTGTTAATTGTCCATTCTCCACCAACGCATATGAACATGGGACCACCGGTTTTGAAAAACACATCGTTTAACATATATCGCTGAATGAGAGATAATATGATTGATTCTACTCAGTTGAGAATTACATAATACCTGACTCATACCATTTGCCACGTTCGAGTCTCGGACTCATCAAAGTGATCGAGCTTCTGTTCGATCCACAATGTTTGCACAGTGTCGTCTCTATTTTGGTTTATCGGATCAAAAGGCTCCCTGTGAAGTTTCTTGAACGTCCTTTCAAATATGTTTCCATTAGCCTGGCTAAGGCCTAATGCCAGTAAAACTAGAACTGCTCCGACTCCGAAGCGTGTCATCGTTATAGACTTTCTACCGAGTTGAATGCTTAATGTTAGCACCATTTATACCTGTTCAACGGCAATTCTTATCGGCTACCTAATTAAGCTGTTATCTACGTTAAATAAATCGTACAAACCGTTTTAAATAATTTCCAATCGTTGACTTAACCCTGCCCAGCTAATTATCCCGTGGAGCTCTATCAGCTCAGCAAATCAGGACATTTGTGAAGTAGCTTGGTTTAATTAATGAATTTGCTGCAGCTCCTAAACAAACAGATTCAAGTGACAGCTAATCGGATGGCCAGACACAATATAAAGCGGAAATGAAATTTAAACATGGGAGAAGTCTATATCTGAAATTTTAGAGCACACTGCACGTGATGTAAATTCAGTTCAATATATTCAATTAGTTCCTTCACTACCGGATGTTCGATCTGAAAAGCAACCCCTTTGTCTAGCTGCTGAACACTTGCACTCAACACACGTCCCATGTAAGTCTCTTACTCATAGAAGATAGCCGAAAACAGGAAAGGATTAGAATTCGTAGAGTATTGAATAGACTTTGGACGACATTATTATGCAACGCAGACAACTGTGGGATATCAAAAGGATAGCGAAAGGATGTTCGTGTGGATTACTCATTTGCATATGCATTATATAGCATTGATATCTATTGATCGACAAGATACAGTATTATTATTATTATATATTATTTATGTTATTTAAGCTAAGGCCATGGGTGTATAAACTACTCTTGCATTATAAATATAACTTTTATTGTTATTATTATTATTATTATACCTATTGTACTTCTGTGCCTTGCAGGTGATCTTCTACGATTCAGATTGGAATCCCACCGTTGACCAGCAGGCCATGGACCGAGCCCATCGCCTGGGCCAGACCAAACAGGTGACAGTCTATCGGCTCATCTGCAAAGGCACCATCGAGGAGCGAATTCTGCAGCGGGCACGCGAAAAGAGCGAGGTAAGAAAACCACCAGGGCCCAGGAAACCGCAAAACCCTATTCAGAAATTCAAACAAAAAGCAACCGCTTGGAGTTTCTTCTTACGTCTGTCATATATTAGGCACGTGCGCGGACTTCCCCCTGCCTGATTTGATGTTGCATGGGGCATTGTTGCGCCTTATTCAAAATGTTTGAATGAAACTCGAGCCGCACGCATGAAACACTTGTACACGATGTGCATTGTTGGGGCAGCTATAAAGGCTCGGGTAAGCCGATACCGGAAATTAATTATACAATTGGTTAGGCGACATTTCGGTTACGCCTTTAAATTCTCTATAGAACCAACCCATTCAGGGTATGTTTTTCTTCATTTCTCTCTATTCTTTTCTTGAGCTCTGCATTTATTAGTTTAATTGCTCCGCTCCTGATTATCATATTAAAGTGCTTAGGCCGCCAGAACGGAAGCTAAGTAAGTCTCAGCGCCGTCCCAGGCGCTACTCAATTTTTACGTGTTTCATTTCATTTCCTGGGGCGCTGCTCTCTTTATATTTTCGGCATACTTATGCATATTATTTCTATATAATTATATTTGTTTATTTTCAGATACAACGCATGGTTATAAGTGGCGGCAATTTCAAACCCGACACTCTCAAGCCCAAAGAAGTCGTCTCGTTGCTTTTGGATGATGAGGAAATCGAAATGAAATGTAAGTAGTGCGTGGCTTGATTAAAATTCAATTATTTTGAATAAATCAGTTAATATGAATTAATACCAATGTTCAAATGTTTATTCATTGCATAAATCTATATTAAAATGTTTCAATTGCCTATTTGCTCAACACAGATCGCCAAGAAGTGAAGCTGCAGGTGAAAGAAGAGACACCCTCCACCTCCTCACCCATCCCAACAGCAACAACAACAGCGGCAGCTGCAGCTGTAAATGAACGTAAACGACGCAAGCCAAATAAGGTGAGTAAACACACCAAAAGAGAATAACCGCTAATTGCTTAATTAAAACCCAAAATTTGTAGTAAGTGAAAAAAAAAAAAATAAAAGCTATGCAGATCGACATGCGTAAAGCGAGAGCGACTTCCGCTCGAAGGCCAGACTTTCTTTTCGATCTAAAGCAGAGATCGTGCACTTCAATTGTTCCTTTACGCATGATCCAAGTTTGCTGCTAATGGCCAGTTATTAGACCAAATTTACACTTGTTACACGCAGCGACAAGTTTTCCAGTCTCAATGAAAGTAAATGATCTTTTAAGTGAAGTTCAAATTGCGTCTCGGCCATATACAGCTAGCTGTGGCTGTGATGGAATGGAAGGGGTTAAGTGAGACAGCTTTAAGTCTGGCTCTTTTGTTGTTCTTACTTGGGCACTGCATGGTGGTCATGGTCACGTGATTCATGCAACAACAAAACCAACAACAGCAGCAACAGCAGCAACAACGACAATTCAATTTGCTACAAGACTCAACTCATCGTTGAGCTTGTCTTGGTCTGTTACGTAGCGTGCTTTGAACTTGCTGCCAGCTTTGGGCATATACGTAGTGGATCTGTTGTTGTTGCTGCTGTTGCTGCTTCTGCCTATATTCATTCATCCAAGTGTTGTGTTCCCTACGACCATATATACATATAAAGCAAACACTTTGCTTTAACCAACTTGGCTCTGGCTGTCTTCGGAGTCTTGAAAAACAGTTTCAAGTGCCTTGTGCCTTGCTGCCTTGTGGGCTCTGGTGGGCTTCGGTGGGCTTGTGGGGTGCTGTTCGACTCTTTTCGTTTTGGTTTCGCTAAATGATTTTGTGCGTTCAATGGAACACTGATTATGGTCTGTTGCCTCTTTGTCTTTTCATTTCTCTCTCCGTTTTTGGTTAGTTCTACTCGTAGCTCTCCTACCTTAAGTCTTGCTGTGGGTGATGGCTACATCGGCGGAGGCAGGGGCAGCGGCGTGCACTCAAGTTCATATACCACCATAGCGCATAGAGTCGGCATGTAAGCACGTTTAATGGCACGCAGCCATCTTTTTCTTCTGCTTCGTCGTTCTTCTGCAACTGCAGCAACTTCAGGCTGCGCTGTCAATGGGGAAGTTCAAGTTTCAGTTTCTAGTATTGAAAATGCTCAAGTCTGAGGTTAGGTATCATTGAGACATAGAGTAAAGCCAAGCGAATCATTTGAAACAGATTGCAGCACATTTGTGTCTGATTGTTTATTAAGTTTGCAACGGTATTTGGGTCTGACATTTACTTTGCTAAGCAGGCACTAGTACATGCTCCATTGGTTTAAGTGGGCTGTCATTAAATGTCGTCGACCTATTTAGGAAGCCACGTGGAAAATAAATACTTAGAGATTGCTTTATACGTTTAGGCACTCTAACTGTAACTATTTTATTAGAGGATTGAATATACTTGTGAAAGACCCTTAGTCCACAATTCTATAAAATAGAAAGCGAACTGCGAAGGCAGAGTCCAATTATATTA
Organism: Drosophila navojoa; assembly: GCF_054131105.1. NCBI lineage: Eukaryota > Metazoa > Arthropoda > Insecta > Diptera > Drosophilidae > Drosophila > Drosophila navojoa. The sequence goes on from NC_142890.1 coordinate 15,292,344, forward strand.
TGTAGTTACCTTCAAACAACTTTAATCCTCCTTGAATTAAAATCAGCTACTGTGCTGCCTATCTACGTAATGGCCGTCGAAATCTTTACAAATTCTATGCAAATTACTTGACTGCTACCCCAGTGCCCAGTTCCTGAAGCATGGCTGTTAAGGCGTCCTACTTTGGAGCTGACCGGCCCTAGAATCTAAAGCAATAACTCAAGTCTCGGTTTGGCATGAATTATTTTAATGCCACACAAACTGAAACGAGAACACGAAGAATGAGAGGAATGAGAAGGAGAACAACAACAACGGGTAGTGGCATAAATTATAAATGAAACATTTTGTAGATCGGTTAGTTAGGGTGGACCGCAACGAAACGTATAGATAAAGCAACGATATTCGTTGGTATCTTATTTCCGTTGCTCATAAAAATGCTAATCGTTTTTATTGTTACACTCAAAATTAAACACATTTTTATTGTATTTGCTTTAGGATGCTAATATGGGCGGCACTACGATTCCAGCAGACGAAGCTGATGGCGCACAATGCAGCCCAGCTGCCAAGCGCATTAAGCAGGAGGAAGATAGCAGCGCTGACATGGGCAGGCCTTCATCCACATCCAGCGGCGGCACAGATACCAACAACCAAATACTCGGCCAAGAGACTTATGTGCCCGGTGCGACGCGTGTGCGAAGCCAACAACAACAGAAACAGTCACAATCGGCCAACGATTCCGATAATGAGGCTTTGGTAGTGGACGGCGATTGTCCATCGGGAATGTCTCAAACTGATTCCATGAGTAAGTACTATGACTACTCAATACTTTATACTATGGTACATATTGAGACACATAATATATGCATTTAATGAACTAAGCAGGAGATAAATGATTAAATTCCTTGTATATATATATAATATACAGATACCAAAGTTGATATAGTATAAATACATCCAAATTAATTATAAATATTCCTTTATTTATCAGATTATTTACTTTCATATATATACATAAATAATAATATAAATAGGTATATATATTTATAGAGAAATATCCATAAGTTATGTGAGCCGTCTTTTCTCAATTTAAAAACTCATAACCTCTTGCCCATAAGCCACAATATCTATACTAAGGCTTTGTGTATTAGACGCCCTCATGAAATGTTGGCTGTCTCTATGTGTGTGTGTGTTGCATCATATGCTCAAATTCTTTAAATAATCCAATCACTTTATAATTAATAATTCAAATTATTTGGCAATAACGAGCGATTGGCAAGGCACACAGAGCGAGACATATGCATCGCAGAATGCGGTCTACCAGCCGAACAAGTTGGCTTAAGCCAGTTGGCCTGTTTGTTTGTTGTTATGAGCTGTACATATATTATATATGTGGGATGTGCAACAGCGGCTACAACATAAATCCACGATTACTGCAGCTTGTTAAGCGGCCCAAAAACTAAAAGAGCTGAGCAACCGAAACGCATGCATTCGATTTGCATGCACTGAAAATGTTGCTTCATTTGAAATTTGTTTAACAATTAACAAATCGAAAGTACAAGACGTTAAAAAGTAGGCAACACGATGCGACAGACGACAAACTGATGCTCAATCGCGACAAGTGCAACGCCAACAGTTTCAACCCGTTGTTAAAGTCAAATTTGCTCAATAACAACAACTGCAACGGCAGCCACAACATGCGAAATGTTACCTGTTCGCTGGCAGGCTTGGCCAACTATTTGGCCAACTGGCTAACTGTCGCACAGATGGGCCGTAGTTGCTGCAGCAAACGTAACTTACTTGGCTTATTGGCATCATTGTTATTCCCTGCAGTTAAGCTTAGAGTGTGGGACGTGATAAACCATTTGTATAATCGGATTGAACTACGAATGGTATGAATGGGAGATGGGAAATGAGTTTAATAAATTTATTTGTATTAATAATATGAAATATGAAAAAATAGGAAGTAAATATAATGATTATTAATTTTGTTAGCTTCAACTCTGATAAACTCAGCTAAAATATAGTTTAATATATTATAATTATGAAAAATACCAAACAAAATATTATAAACCAATTCCCATCTACTGTTACTCTATCTACAGGGTATATACCAATCGAGTAGCCTGCCCATACTTTTGTTTTCTTTTTGTTTTACTAACTGTCGTTGATAACGTTGTCATTTGTATTGGCCACAGTTTGTTGGCTACGTACGCAACCCAATTTAATATCGCTCGTTGCCTGGAAATTGTTACTGCGAGCTGCCAGTTGATTATGTTCCCCAATGGAGCTCGCTTGTCAGTCAGGCAGACAGCCAGTTAGTCAAAGAGTGAGCTAGACGGTCGCAAAGCTGTTGACTGTTTGTGTTTTTTGGCCTATTGATTTGACAGTTGGCTGTTTGGCTTGGGTTATGCATTAAAATGCCACAAACAAAAAAAAAAAAAAAAAACGAGGCGCTCATAAATATTTTTTATATGCCATTTCTTTGGGTTTTGCTTGCGGCTCTGCAGGGCTTGGCAAATGAATACATCTAATTTAATCAATGGATTCACGTGTTGTGGCTACATAAATTGTAGCCACATTTGCAGTTTCAAGCTATTTTGTCGATTTCGTAATTTTTTCTAGACGTTTATTTGCTGTTTATTATGGGGCCATAATGAGAAACTGTCATGAGAGACGAAATCGACGAACGGATTTGTCGTTATTTAAATTTAAATATTGTGAGAGCAATTAAATTGATTTTTATCGACTCGATGACAACTTGTAAAATGACAAAACAAAATCGAAAACCACCTATCACCTATATAATGATTGATTCATTATTGATCGAATCGTCTTCGCTGGGAAAATTAATTTTCTTCGAGATGTTTGAGAAAGCAAAGGCAGGGCAGGGTAGTTGAATATTTAAATATTTAGGCAAAAGTATTTTATATTGATTGGAGAAGTAAAATATATTTGCTTCGACTGTTATCTATATTTCATTAATCAACTTTAAATATTACTCTTCTGCATATTTATTAACATGCTGCTCGCGCTCCAAAGTTAACTGATCAGGAAAAACACTATACAAGTTCTCAGAATAGCTTAAACTAAGCTAAATCCTTATTTGTTTGCTAATTGCAAATGACATGGCCAATTTACAATAAATGAGGTATTTCTTGCAATTACTTTTAACTCAACTGGCCAGACGCTGTTTACTAATTATTGGAGCATTTATGTAATTAAACGACTTCCTTTTGCCTGGTGCCCAACCTTAAGCGCGAGTTCCGTCAATTACGCGTGCCTCACGCACTCGACACTACTTAAAAGTTGAAACATTTGCTTTACGAGTAAGTTTTACTCAACGGCATTCCATGAGCAGCACTTGATGCGATCCATAACAACGGATTCATCAGCGTTTCGGTTTCCTCTGTCCACCGCATATCTTAGCACATTTAATTTTATGCAGCAGGATTTTTTATGCCATTTGCTACGGTTGCGCTTTGCTCGTTGCCCGTTGGTTGTAAATAATTGTTTCCATTTTTTCCGGCAACAGCGCTAGATATGTGGGTTAATTTTACAATACAGTAGGCAGTCCACAAATCATCCGGCCGCCTAATTAGTTAGCTGCTGACGCTGTATCGTGCGAGGCATTCAAATTGCAATTCCATTTTAATGTTTGTGTTGTATAACTAAGTTGGGAAAACAATTTTTTAATTGCATTTCATTTAAGTACATTTCACTTAACAAATAGACGCGTGCCAATTGTACTTGATTCAGTATTTGATACAGATACAGATACAGATACAGATACAGATACAGATACAGATACAGATACAGATACAGATACAGATACATATACAGATACAGATGCAGATACAATAAAATATACAGATACAGATACAGATACAGATACAGATACAGATACAGATACAGATACAGATACAGATACAGATACAGATACAGATACAGATACAGATACAGATACAGATACAGATACAGATACAAATACAGATACAAATACATATACAGATACAGATGCAGATACAATAAAATATACAGATACAGATACAGATACAGATACAGATACAGATACAGATACAGATACAGATACAGATACAGATACAGATCAGATACAGATACAGATACAGATACAGATACAGATACAGATACAGATACAGATACAGATACAGATACAGATACAGATACAGATACAGATACAGATACAGATACAGATACAGATACAGATACAGATACAGATACAGATACAGATACAGATACAGATACAGATACAGATACAGATACAGATAATAAAAGATACAGATACTTTGGTTGCTGCCATCGAGCTACACCCATTCGAAAATTGTGCCACAGCCCGTATTCATTATTCATTAGATTTATCATAGATCCTTGTCCACTTTGTCAACGCTGCTTGTGATACATATACATTATTAAAGAAACAGTTGTAAACAAGGTGCAAAACTCCCAAAGAACATGACAACACCAACAACAATAATATTCAACAAAAACAGCAACAACAACAACGAAATGCAACAGAAATCACGAAAAAAATATCTCATAGAATACACGTTAGCCATGAGATACAATTACGCTGAAATCTTGTCAGCAAATCAAAACTGCGAGCAAAAACGCTGATTGGCCACAAAAATTCACACAGCTTACAAATAATTACAAAATGCGCTTCGATTGCATGTGAAAAATTAAATCAAAATATATCAGAGGCAGAAAGAGCTTAAAGTCGAAGATTAAGATACACTTAAAAGAGAATTTTTATAATCCAAATTAATTAAGATTTGATATAGGGGAAAACTTTAGAAGAATCAGATAATATTTTGTTATCTTTATTTATATATTTCAAATTTTTGCCATAGACTAAGAAAATATAATATTTTGCTTTTTACATATATTGCTATAAATATTTAACTAGTCTTTAGAAAGAATATAGATACACTATATAAGGTATTAATTGAAAAAGAAGAGTCTCTATTGAATTTTGAGAGTTCCTTATTCTGTCTTATAATAAGAAAAATAAATTTAAGCAATCAAAACTTGAATTATTTTGAGCAGTGTATTTAAAGACAAGCAACTGAAATGCCAGTCAGAAGGCATACGAAGAATGTGCGTTTCGTTGAGCTTTTATATGAATTAACAATAAATTGCATACATAGGCTCGTTGTCTAATGGCTGCTCGGTATGCTTGCTAAATTTGTTATTGTTGCTGGTTGATTGTCTTAACTGACGCTGGCGCATAAATTTACACCTTATTGGCCCCCATAGCGCCCAGAGCGAGTACGTGCCTGGCCAGATTCAGCCACAGCAGAGGCTGGCTAAGACTCGTTTATATAAATACCTGGTAGTGTGCGTGTGTGTGTGTGCGTGTGTATAGATGGATCGCGGATCAGATTGGCAGTTTGCAGTTGCCACTTGTCTATTTGATTTAAAACTTTATAATTAAAGTGGTTTTGACTCAAATTGGTTAATCATATTTATATGTGAAGTATTCCAAAAGCCAGCAAAAAAATAAATTAATAAATGAATAACATTCGAGTGCAAATGAATTGCGAATTGGGCAGCATTTGTATTTGGAATTGGTGGGCTGTGAATATGCGAGTGGATTTAATTTCGAGTCGAGAATTTTGTCATTCTGTGAATTCGTTTTTGCTGGCTTGATGATTGAGCAAATGCTTGATAATTAGACTTGAATTGAGAAATAAAGCAGGTAAAGTTTAATCAGAGTCATTAAGTAGATGCTAACGAGAGAGATATTCGACTCGTTTTCTTCAATTCAAAGCTGTATAAACATTAAGATATATCTTTAATCTCCTTTTGGACAACTATCAAGGAGTAGTTGTAGTTATAGAACGATTCCTTTAAGAGTAGTTAATTTATGTTTCATTTCTGGCCTGCCATAGTTTGGATTTTATGTAAAAGTAAATAATCGCCGCTGGCATTTATAAATCTTGGAGCCTAGTCGTCCCCCTACATTCAAACACAATGTAAACGGCTCAATCACGACGCACGGCATCGGATCGAAGGAGCTGCATGGATCCATGGTTGGCGACACGCATTCGAGGTCATAGCCCAATTCCTTTTGTCGCCGATTCTCTCCGACTGACTGTCAACGAACTGGCCTGCCACTGATACCGGTAGTATGTACACACACTCATACTCAACTGGCTGCCGTTCGATCATCAATAGCCGCTGTACGTATTAGCCGAATGCCATGGCCCCATCCATTGCACAGATGCTCTGCTGCTGGCCCGTTGGCTCGTCTAGGCGACGCTGGTCTCCTTGGTCTCTCGATGCCCAATTGAAATTCGGTGCGCATTGCAATCGATCGCACTTTTTGCCTTCTGATTGTGCGAGCGAGTACCTTTCTAACGTTGTCCGTTGCCGTTGTTGCTGTCGTTGTTGTTGTTGTTGCTGCTGTCGTTGTCGTAGTTCGTTGTTGCTTCTTCGTTTGTCTGCTGTTTGGTTTGCCTGCTCGTCTTCTGGCCTGCTGGCATTGTCGCCCATCTTCATTATCATCCAATGCTGCCGCGTGTTGCATTTGATGATGTGCATCGCCGCCGCCGCCGCCGCTGCTAGCAGAATGCAACAAACAAACGTTGCCTTCATGTCGCCATCGATGTTGTTGTTGTTGCTGTTGTTGCTGTTGTTGCTGTTGCTGCTGTCGTCGGCTGTTTGTTGGTTACCGTTGTCATGATTTGTTGTCGCCAGTTTCTAACCTGGTCATACCACGATTTTTGTCTGCATTTCTTGCCCGGTTCGCTTGAATTGCTTTTGCTTTCGTGGCAGTAGCCAGGCTTAATGCTTCAAGAATCTTAATCATTCCAAAGGTTTTTTCTTGCCTTCTTGAGTATTTCCTGTGCAGCCGGAACTCACCGTCCCTGTAAGGACAAACCTGCCCAGTTTCAAGTCGAAAGTCATCAATCTGAGTGCGGCCGTAACTCCTACTCGACCGCAGAGTGCTCATAACATGTGTGAAATTGACACCACATATGCCATCGGCTAGCCGGCGCTGCAGCGCGCTGGCGGCGGAAACAAAAGCAATTTTACGCTACATTTGCTTAATGATACAACCCTCGGTACCGAAAGGCAGATGTTGCCCGACACTTTTTGGGGCTGTAAAAAAAGAGAAGTGCTGCATCAAGACGGCAAAGACTGAAAATAAAAAGTCAAATATGAATTCTCATTGAATATATTAGAAAAGCCGACAGCCTAGATCTTCTGCAATGGGCTATGAACTAGTTCCGCCAAATTCCATAGATTATAGCCATCCTTGCATCTCTTGCTTTACTCTAGAAATTGAATATGAAAATAGTTTTGTTAACGACATGAAATAGAATTCAGAGCTCGTAGTTCGTAAAGAATTTCTAAAAATTGCCGTTTTTATTTGGATAGATATTGTTTTGGTTTTTTTTTTTTTTTTTATTTATTTATTTTTTTTTTCGGCCCACTACGACACTCGAAATTTATTTTGCAAAATGAGCAGCCATTGGCAGCAATGGGTGGATCGCAATGCGAAGCCCAAGAACACATTTGTAGCCCCATCTGTGCGTCTGCCTCCGACTCGCTGGCAAAAGCCGGGGCCAATGAATCGAGAGCAATGGATTCATTTTTACAAATGGGCCAAGAAGAATGCGCGTCCGCCGCCAGCTCATAGAGCTGAGCTCGCGCAAAGGCAAATGCAGGCTCCGACACAGATACAACAGCCAAAACTGAGCCCTTTCGATCCGTATTCGCCGCTGATTTACATGTACATCGCGTCCGAAATGCATGCCAATAGGCAAAAGGAGAAGAGCTTGCAGCAACATTTCGAGACGCTCAGTCAGCCGAAACACAAACGCAAAAAGTATGTGAAGCCACCCAAACGGGAGTATCCTTATAGGCCGCAGCTCTGCAACCGCCCGCCGCCCAGACCCGAGCGCGGGCGGCCGGTGGCGAAGCCGAAGGTGCCGTGCTGCTTCCAGCACGAGAATCTGAGACTCGATTTCTGGTCGAAGATCGATTACAAAATCTCGCCAAATGCCCTAAGGGCCAAGGCCTCCAAGAAAGTCGTCGAGTTGGCCAAGCCGCGCACCTATCCACCCAAACCCCACTGCCCGCTGCCGGCGAAGCCGGAAGAGCCTGTGCCCAAGCGCACAAAAATGTCTGCGAGGCAGTGGCGCGAGCACCGCATACGCCTCAACAGCCTGTCCTTGCCAAACCCACGTGTTCTGGAGGAGCTGTCCAACAGATGTAATTGCCCGCACTTTCAATGTATATGTAAATTGTGTGGCTGCATGATGCGCACGCCAAGGTAAACCGATTTGAGAGCGCAATGAACTACAGCGTGTACCGTTCAATGCTCTATCAAATCGCTTTTCCATGGATTGCTGCATAATCGGCAGCTATTCGCTAAAATTCAATGTCTAAATTCAACAAACTTTTGAGATTTAATGAAAATATAAAAAAAAAAAAGATAAATTCTCTCGCCTTTTTCATAGACTGATTTAGTTCCCATCGATTCTAAGTATAGTTTGCTGGAATATTCAAATTTTTTTTTATTAATTTACAAAATACTCAGTATAGAATATCTGATATCCCAGTAAGTGACTGGATCAAAACAGATTCAGTTCATTTTTGTAATTGTGTAGCATGCTGTGCATTGTTTTATATTCTGGGAAAGCTTTTCATTGTTTCTGAGAGCCACTTCAAAAAAACATCTGCTAGCCAGTGAAAAAAAAAATATATTTATATAAATTTTTCGAATCAAAAGTCTATGTATTGCATACTCGTTGATTCACGAAACTTGTGAAGACTCCTATTCATCAAGATGAGCTTTAACGATGAGGATGGCGAGCCATCAGAGCGGCGTGTGGTGGAGGAGGAGGAGAAGCCGGCGCCTTCGTGGGTTGCGTGGTGCGAGCGCAACTCTCAGCCCCTTAAGCGAAACCTACCCAGAGAGCCTCGCTATCTGACGCGCTGGCAAAAGCCTGGACCCATGAGGAAAAAGGAATGGAAACAGTTCTTCGCTTGGGCATTGGAGAAAGCGATGCCAAAGGAGCTGCCCATTGTGGAGGTGCCCATACCGTGCGCTCCCAAATACTTGCCATGTGCCCGTCCGCCGAAAAAACCGGATCCAGAGGCTCTGGCGGAGAAAATGGAGCAGCTGTCTAAGCCACTTGAGCGTAAGATGACACCCAAATACGAGAAGGAAAAACCCGTCTATCCCTACTCTCCGGTCATCGTGTGGGGCCAGCCTGCAAAGCACGATAAGGGCCGACCTTTCCCGCCACCCTTTATACCCTGCTTTTTCTCCAACGACGAACTAGAAGATGATTTCTGGGCCGAGATGCGTTTCCCCGTGCGTCCGGCCGCCCTCAAAGCGCGCCCATCTCCGCGGATACTTAGCTTGGCGAAGCCCCAGGTCAAGCCGCAAAATCCGCCACACTGTCCCATTCCGAGGAGGACACCTGACCCACTGGATGTGCCGCCACCGAAGCGCAAGAAGTTCACACCACAAGGATGGCGTTTGCACCAAATACGGTTGATCTACCTCTCAAAGCCGGTGTCAAGACCAGAGTTCGAGTATTTCTACATGTGAATCAATTAGGCTTATTTGTGTGTTTTAAATTTTATGTACTTAGTCCGGAGCTCACATTAAAAATGTAAAGTTAAATCCCAGCCGCGACTTTTCGTTATTTACGAACGTAATTTGCAGTCTTCAATTTCACGTAATTGCCCAGCCAAGCCAAAGTCGCTAAAAAATTAACCATTTCACGCTGATAACAATTTCAATTTGTATCCTTGACGGGCCTTAAACAGAAGCCACTACCATGGCACAGGGGCCACAAAACATAATCCAAGCGCCCGGCCAGATCTGCCTGGCGACCAACCAAGCTGCACTTAGTCATGGCAGCCGCATTAGAGTCTTCCAGTCAAAGGTGAGCTGCCGCACAGAATGGCATTGTGTGGCAATAGCCTCTGTGCCTCCTCAGCCTCATGCGCGCCGCCTCCTCCGACTGGCCGAGTGGCCGTCTGGCAGCCGCCAGCTCCAAATTGCTGTTTATCAAGCGTAGCAAACATGCGTCACATTGACTTTGGCTGGCCCGGCTAGGATCAAGGTTCACAAATGATCATCAGTCAAATCAATTAGATAATTGAATGAATGATTTGTAAAATCCGATTATGTGCGCTCTTCCTCACACACACACACACACACACATATGTGTATAAATGAATGCTTGCGTGTGTCTGTCTGTATCTGTTGTTTGCATGCCTTGTCTTGCCCTTGCTTGCTGAATATGCATTATGAACGCATCAACTTGCGTAAGAGCCAAACAATTGCTTATTATATTCAATTAGTAAAGAAAAGGAAATCTTTATCACCATTGAAGCGCAGCCAAAATGAACTGCAACAAAGCTGGAATTAGCCAAAGTTCATGATACTTTAACTTAATCAGATTTTCTTATCATAAATTCTTAAGCTGAAAGCCTTACTGATAACGAAGCTTTGTTAATATGGATGTAATTCACTATATTATTTTTAATCAAAGTACGTTAATCTATAGAAATAATTTATAGCTGATCGTTTTCCCTAGTTTAAGGAACTTTATCAATGTCTTAAGTCGTGATCCTCTACCAATACTTTTTGCGTTTCTCAATAATATATATTAATTCCATTAGCTCATTTCGATACTCACATTATTCAGCATATATAATAACATGTTGAGTACCTGCTGAAGAGGCCGCTTAGCAGCTACCAACTTTATGCCAAAAGCCACAATTTTTCATTACATTTTTCCACGGCAGGTCGTTAAATATGCTAAAAAGCGAAACTTTAGACAATTTCGGTCTCTCACTGCAATGCCGCGACTCGCAACGACAGTTGGCCGAAATACGTGGCTATAGCAAGAGAATCAGCAACAGCTACGGCAATCAGCATAACGAATTGCCCAAATAATACAACCAATTCGTGGCATGGATTTTGTATGGGCAAAGGATTGCCTCTTGTATTGAATATTATTGATAAAACTTATGCCACAAGACAAACGGACAGACAGACAGACAGACAGCAGGCAGGCAGGCGATTCAATAATTTAGCACTCGTTCTCGATTTTCGGGGCAAGTGTAACAACAACAACAACAACGACTATCGAAGCAGCGAGCTGGAGTATCTTATTAAGAATTTTCTACAAGCTGCAACTGCCACAGAGCTGTAGACAATGCCACGCAAGGGGGCCAAGCGACTAGTGGCTCCAACTGTTTTTGTTCTTGTTTGTCTGCAGGCCATGTTGCTGATGATTATGATGATCGCACTGCGCTGACGAGTCTATGTCGATCAGGACTGGGCCACGAGGCGACGTCAGCGCCGATGATGACGATGATGATGATGATGATGAAGTTGATTGGGGATTGTGAAATGCGATGATGTTGCTGCACTTGCGGTGCATACCAAAATAGCTAGCGCCAGGCAGTGTCGCCAATGCGACAACAACATCAGCTACAACAACAGAATCAACAACCAGGCACATTGTCGTTGTCATCATCAGCATCAGTCGACTGGTGCTGCTGCTGCTGCTGCTGAGAGTTGCCTACCAAAGTCCCGTCTTGCGGATTCTTTGTTGACTTTGTTTTATTTATTCAATATACAGTTAGCTTAAGTTAAGCAAAGTAAAAGGGAGATATGCCAAACGAAAATAGAAATAAAATTAGAAAAACAGCAAACATCATATAAATCGTAGGAATTTAGCATTTGAATGCTGCCCAACTGTGCAATACCCGCTCACGTTGGTGAACTTGAAAGAAGCTAAAAATATGAGCACTAAATATGCTATTTTTATTTATTTGTTTCCCCTAAAATAATCCTCTTTTCCATTCAAATATTTACTGTAGAGAAAATATTCATAGAGCAAAGTTTATATACACCATAAACTAATATACTTTCTGCAAAATTTGACGAGTATCCAAGCTCTTTCAGCTGGAATTGGCAAATAATATATGCAAACAAACCTCAATTTCAAATTCACGTTTGAATTCGAATTCATATTCTCGCATTCGCATTGCTCGTTCTGTGGCCTGTGCGATGCCAATATTGGGATTTGACTGAAATTTCCGATTGTGCCTTGGCTGGGAAATGTAACACGTTAATACAAATAAGGGCTGGGCACACAATACGTGTGGGTGTCTCGAGAGAGAGCCGAGTGGACGACTGAGCAGGAGAAAGTGATGTGCAAAAGGAGCAGAAGCAGACCACAAGCTAAGGAGCTGACATTTGTATTTATTAAAAAAATAGAAAAATTGCCAAAAGAAGCTATAAATAAATAATGATTTAAGGTGGTAAAAATGTTTTGTAAAATAAATTATCTATATTTCTTAAGTACAATCAATTTATGCCAGTTGATATGAAAAGTTCTCATGGCTCAATATGTTTATGATTATTATGATGGTATAAAAAGTTGCCTTATGCCCAAAGTGCAAGACCCATAAGAGCAACAACTGTTGGCCTAATAAACGGTTTTGGTAGGGGCCAAGTACTTATTGGCGCCGAAATGCATTTTTGTGGCATAAATTCTGATAATGCCATTAAAATGTAACAAATTTTCGGCAATTTGTATTTTTTTTTATGTTTTACTCCCTTTTTATTTGTTTTACTGGTGGTTGTTGTGTGCCAGCTGTTTGGCCGGAACCGCAAAAAAAATGAGTAGAAGAAAATGAGGAAGAAACTAAATAAATAAATTAAGGCAACGTTAAGAATAATACCCCAATTAATCAATGAAACCCATAATTCTCTTTGCAGACTTCCTGGGCGAGTTTAGCAGCGTGCCGTCGATGCGGCGGCGGCACCACCCGCGTGGCACGAAGCGCGGACGACCACGTGGCAGCACGAGGCGCGGCGGTGGCCATGGATCGCTGCAGCGCGTGCCAACGCCGAGCTCGCCAGCGGTTGGAGCGTTGATGGCAACGGGAAAGATCAGCTCGCCGCGGCCACAGCAGGAAGCGGGCAATGCCGGCGCAAGTGGCGAGGCTGCAAGTGGTGCGACCGTGCCCGCTCACGAGGAAGGTAAGTGCAGCCAGTGGCGTTTTTATTGATCAGCTTCCTGCTAGGCTACCCTGTTTACGTGGACTCGAGTGTCACTTGTCGCTAATCGTCGATATAATCACGTTTAGTGTTGCCTCTTAGCATACGCACAAACACAGCGGCATCTCTCTCTCTCACTCTCTCAACAATTGGGCACACTTGAGTGGCGCTTTGTGGTTGCTGCTGCCCCACACTTCGCTTTGGTTTTTGGCTGCCCGCATTAATCGGCAAAGGGGGAACAAACTTCACTTGTAGTACGTGACAATTTTGGCGCAACCCAAACCATTTCCATTATATCATCATCCGATTCAATGGCATTTGCTGCTCCCCCTTTGCTTGAATGCCGGCAGCATGCTCGCCCCTTCACGCAGTCAGACCAAATATTTGTTCAAAGATTTGCATCTGGCTGCATTATCGCTGATGTACAAACAGAAACAGCCCCCGGCGCAGTTGATACTGCCGAGCACTTCCTAAGTGCTCATAATTGAAGCGCTGCTCTCAAGTAGTTTTGGGGTCTTTGAGTTTTGGATCTAGCTCGCTGCTTCCTGTTTTCTAAGTAAAAAATAGCGTTGGGTTATTTAAATGATTTATATATGTTCATACAGCTCCCAAATAATAATGTATCAAGGTAGCTTCTCTCTCATTCAATATACGCCTTATTTCTTATAATATATTATTATATTATTCCTATTTTCTGGTCTAACTCAATTAGCTAGTTTGTAATGCTTCAGATTGGCTTCTAGGCACACATTCTGATTAATTCCTGCCCATTTCAATCGATATTCATAGTCATTCACAGCAATTAGCAGCGGCTTTCAGATTATGCAAACAGCTGCTCAACTTTAATGCCACAAATTTATGCAACGAGCAAACACATTTGAATTGGGAATTTGTCAAAATTTTTGCAACTTCTTTTCATATTTTTCGCTAAAAACACGTTGGCGCACATGTCCAATTTACACGACAAATGATAATTGCATAAATCGGCTTAAACGTTCAGACGCACAACCAAAATGCTGCTACGAGTGTGTGTATGTGTGTTGGTGTGTGTGTGTGTGCCAGACAACACGTGACATAAAATAACTTCCTTTCCATGAAATGGATTTTAAATCAGAAAAGCAAATTACAGAAACGGAAATGAATTGATCGACCTTGAGATGGCCTATAATGTTAGTTAAGCGATAATTTCAATATTAGCTAAATATATATATATATATATATATATATATATATTTTTTAATCTATATACAATATAAAAGTATATCGAATAACAGAAATAACTAAAACTATTACAGGCTAACTTTCATTTATATTTGATCATTTTGTGATAAAACGAAAAATGTTAAATCTCCTCAAGATTAAGTACAGTATAGGTTCTTTCAAGTTATTATTCTACATTGCTGTACAAACCCGCTCAATCCATTATCGAGGGCATTTAATGACAGCGTTGCTTCAATATATCACTTAACCACATTGAAGTACGCTCGCTGCAGCAGGACATTGTTGCCAACCAGGGCTTGGTCTGGTGCTGGCAATGAAAATGCGCGGCGCTTAAAAGTATGCAACATTGTAGGCAGGAACAGAAACGAGGATGTGGCAGGATGCAGCCGGAACGTGCAGGCGCAAGCAGCGGGCGCATTAGCGACAATGTTGCCGCCTGCCTCCGCCCGGATTTCATGGCCTGCGCCGGCTAATGGAAAGCGCAACCGTCAATCTCATTTACATAATAATTACGATTATTCAAATGCAATGCGTCGAGCTCGTGTTAAGTCCACACTCATAAAAATGTTTTTTTTTCTCTCTCTCTTTTTATTTGCAGACGTTAATCGCAATTTAAGTGCTACTCCAGGCGCAATGGGCACGCCAGCCACCGCGGTGGTCAAGCGAGGACCGGGACGTCCTCGCTCCAAGACCGCAACGCCTGTGAGTCGTGGCACGCGGGGTGCACCGCGGGCACGCCGGCCCATGGGGCCGTTGCTGGTGCCACTGGGGCGCAGTCCGGATGCCACGCCCCCTGGCAGCAGTCCGGCCACAAGCCGCGCGCCCAGCCCCACGCCGCACGGCGAACGCAGCGCCGGGGCACTCGATTAACTTGAACAATTCCAGTGCGGGAACAGCAGAAGGAAGCCAAAGCCTTGCAGTCACTGTGAATGGCATTAAAGGTTCTCGAATCAGCTTGAAATTTGTTGAAAATGAATGACAATTCTAATAAATCAGATAACTATTGAGATAATTAAAAATTATAATTAAATACCGAGTGTTAATTACAACAATCTTATTGAAGTTTATAATATGAGAGAAGCAATTTTTTAAGAGTTTTTTTTTCCCTTAAACTAAAATCAGACTTAGCTCAATCTGCTTCTGCATCATTGCACGCTATTTATGCGCTGACAAGGACATCTGACGTATCAAAGGAAAACCTAGCAGGACAGCTGGCGCTCAGCTTCTATAAAGCTGGCTGTGCGCTGAGTGAGTAGCAGTACATCCATTATACCCAAGAGCCATGCGCCAACGGTGACTTTGTCTTTTCTGAAATAAATTGAATTAGAGACGCCGAACGCGCACATTCATCAACGCTGCAGAGCCAGAGACGGAGACAGCCGCCTATGATAGATGGTTTTAGTTTGCCTCCTAAAAAATGCAGCAGTAGGTACGCGCGTAGACAAATAGTAGGAGTAGACATTTTAATTTCCGAAAAATAGCTGCTACGAAAATAGATCGAGAGAGAGAGAGAGAGAGAGTGAGGGAGAGCTGGCTGCCAGCTGAGGGCCTGCGCAGGCGGTTCCTCGAGGGTTCGGCTTCGGTTTCTTCGTCTTTGGGCTTAAGTGCTCAGGCGAAGATGATGAGAGTCCCACGACATTGTTGCCTAGAGCTGGGGTTGACTGAATTAGAGCATACTGTGTTTTTTAGACGAGAAAAATAAGTAAAGGGATGAGCTCTATAAAGATGCTGCATGCCAGCGCACACACCTTCACGATTTGCCGACTGTCTTGTCTATTGCTTGTGTGCGTGTGTAGGCAGCGGAAAGGATTTGATCCTGCAAACAATTAAGAAGGAGTATGCACACGCTTGGATCTCGGCTTGAGCCCCGCTTGCTTTGTAGCTGCAAAGGAAAAGGAAAATTTAATCCTTTTGCTTATTTTTTCAAGGTGTGGCCACGCAATGTGTGCGCACGGGGCGTACCCCTACGTTATTGTCCTGATTTATAGAGCGAGCATCTTGGCCTCAAATTAAGGTAGCAGCTTCCAGTTAGAGGCGAACAAAACAAAAAAAAGGATTTAAGTCCGCATTTTGTGGCTTATTAGTTTCGCTGGATTAAATCCCAAGAATGGGTGCGGCTGCCGGCACGGAAGCAGCTGCCTGTATAAGAAGCGTTAGCTGCACAGATGGAATTACGGCTACTGACTAAAATATTTACTCTTACTCTGTGAACTGGGTTCTCCAAGGTGAGAGTGTTCCATTTCCATCTGCTAGTCAGTTAAATTAGATAATGCACATTTCACTGCACTGCTAACTGCCCGGACGTAAATCGAAAACAAGCCAACGGCAGCGGCATCAATTGTCGCCAAGGAGCCGAACCTGTTGACGGCCTTTAAAAAATCTCTGTTTTCCTGGCTGGAGCACAGCAACAGCCACTGTTGCGATTGAAATGCTGTTTGTGGTTTTTTAATTGAAGAAATAATAATGCACCAGTGTGCGTTTGTCTTGCACTGTGTGCTGTCTCGGCTGCACTTGCAGTTAAATCTCAGCTTTTGCCGCTGTGCGTATGTCGGAATGGGGATGGCTGCTAATTAATAAACGCACTGCCGGCAGGGAGGAAACTGGTAAACAACAACTGGCGACGAGGCCGAGGCCGTGGACGCCCGTTGCCCGACGCCCGACGCCCGACGCCCGACGCCGTCGCAGATGCCACTTGGCATAAATGCACACTTTTAAAATTGTTGAGATTCTCCAACTGTAGCTAAAACGTGCTGCTTTATGACAGTCGGACTCGCAGCGTCTGCCCGCCGTCTTTGGCGAAGTCGCCAACTGGACGGCAGAAAAAGTTGCAGCAACCGCTTGCAGTCGGCATCAGAATATTAAGAATTGTCATATTGAAAAGACCAAGATGCCAGCAGTCAATGCCACAGAGAGCCACATCTGTTCGCAGCAACAGCAGCAGATAAAAGAGAGCGTAAGCCTTAGCTACTTACCTGCAAGCTCTTACTCTTACTCTTACATAAAAAATAATAATATAAATAATATAAAAAGTTAATTAATATTTTTCTAAGCTTGATTAGCAGAAAATAAATGTTCAAAATGTGCAAGCTATAAAAAATCAACTCGAAGAAATTTTTATTTTATTTCTTTTACATAAGTGTAATTTATATTTATTATATTTTTTATATGACTCATTGCTAGTAAAACACTAAGCTAATGGACCCGAAGAGAGTGCAAAGCACAGTGCCCACAAATGTTGCATAACAAGTTGTCAGGTCTTGTTGCTTGTGAGTTATTGTCTGTCACAGGAGCGTGTCCTGATTATTTTATTAAGCGGAATGCCTCAACTTATTATTATTTTTACCGTTTAGCATTCATTTGTACGTCTTGTCCGAATTTTCATGATTTTTGGCTGTTACAGTTTTGTGTATACAAACGAATTATGAGAATCATGCGCTGTAACTAATGGCCAAGCTTGATTTCTGTCTTCTTCTGCGAGTTTTGGGGCCTTCTGTTGTTCTCATAATTTGATTACAGGTTTTATATTATTATTATATGTATACCCCGTCTCTCAGGGGTTGTCGTTGCTGATGTTGTTAGTGCCAGAGTGCTTGATTGTTGCGCTAATTTAATGTCATGCACACTTAATGGCTGCGCTTCTTGAACTCAACGCGCGGCGGGTGTTGATTACAACAAACAAACGCCACAAAAATGAAGGAAATTATATTTGTGTTGTCTGCGCGAGAAAAAGCAAATTTGATTTTATTACAGCGCACATTTGTTGTTGTACAATTATTTTGCCAGACGATGCGTGAATGAGTCAAATGCGTCGTTGCGTGGCTCTGGCTTGGGCATTTTGTTTGCTCTCGTCAAATACAAATGACTTAGGAAACGAACTTGCCAAGGGAAATGCTTTAACAGTTTTACAAGTTTATTAATTTATGCCCCATAGTAAAACTTTGCCTAGTATATCAAATGTGTTATAAAATCTAATTAGATGCCGAAGTGACCTTAATGTGCTACGCAGTTAGTAAATTCTTAGGGCATTCATAAAAATTGCTCTTTATTAATTTTTTTTGGGTGATTGTCAAATTATAGAGATTCCCTATTCGATTTGACTGTGAAACGTGTTCATATAAAAATGTATGAAAAAAATAATTGGGATTATTCCCATAGAGCAGGACAGAGCCGATTGCCGTAGTAACTTGTTAACTTAATTGACTTCAGTTTTTGTTAAAACTAATTCAATAATGAAAACATATCAATAAACACACGCCGCTGCCGCTGCCGCTGGCGCTGTCGCCGACTCTGCCGCGTCGCATCGCGTCGCGTCGGGGACGGCAACTGACGGCTTTCAAAAATACTCGACTCGCCTCGCCTCGACTCGACTCGACTCGTACGAGCGCGCTCGAAAAGATGGCTCGGCCAGGCAATTGTGCAAAAAGCGCAGCATGTAGCTGACAGGAGCAGGAACAAAAAGCCATAGGAAAAATAATTAAAAAATTTAATTGATGCATTAAAGCAGGCAACAAGTTTTGCTTGTTGTTGCCTGCTGCCTGCTGTCCAACTGCAACTTTGTGGCTTTTGCTTTTTGCTTTTGTGGCCGGCTTACCCAGCCTCTTGGCGCCCGTACAAATTACAAGAGGACGGGCTAGAAAAAAGCTGAAAACTCAAACTGACTTGACTCAAGCTTCAGTCAGCACAGAGAGCCACACTATTTTTAACTGGCTGACAGGACCCGGGACTTGAGGTATCGTTAACCAAGTTAAAGAGCTCATTACGGGGCCGCCAGCGCAGTAACTTGGCCTTTACATACAGTGCGAGTCGCTTAAAATATTTACATTAAAATTGTTTGCATTGGCTGTGATGTTGTTCGAGGAATGCAATTTTGATTTTGATGATGGATGGCGGCGGTTTTACTTTTTTCCAAAGTCTGCACGGCTGGCATTCGTATAAGGTAAAAACGAATGACTTAGGCAGCAAACTTGAAGATGTACCTAGCATTGGCTCAATAAAACATAATGCTAATACTTCAATTTGTGAGACTATCAGATATTTTCGTTTGCATCGTCTTCATAATAAATCATGTTTATGAAAATATCTATATTTTGTTATTGAGTTAATTAAAGACCAGAGCTTGACTGAATACTGAGGTAAGTGCAATATTAAATAGTAACAAAAACTAACCAAAGATCCCCACATTTACGACTTCTTTCACAAAAGTGTAATAAAATATAAACTTTTTAATTTGCTGTCACTTGTGTGCAGAAGTTTTTCTTTCCTTTAAGTTTTGCATACATTGTTACGTAAATGCAGCAGGGCATAATATGCGAGTTCGCCAAAAAGTAAACAATTACTCAATTTAAGCGCGCCCCAGTGAAACGCTCTTTATCATTAACATATCGCATCCTGCGGATCTGGGACCAATGCGAACAATGCGAACAGCATTTTAACTGCAGCCGCATGCAACTTGACAAATATGCTTTCAGGTCTAATTATACACCAAAGAGCGAACCGCATGCGCATGTGCATGCTCACTGGAGCAGGCAGCCTGGCAGTCGAGTAGTCGAGTAGTAGTCAGGACAAGATGATCAGCAGCAACAACAATGCTGGAGACGCTGACCGAGCCGAAGTGACCCCAATTCCAATTCCAATTCCAATTTGCGGCCAACCCTTTCGGACACGTACGCAAACGACGCTATATAATTACGCGGAATGAAAATGTGAATGTCAACTGAGCATCAATAAAAAGGTAGCAAATTAAATTTTATTAAAATTTTTTATAACCTTTTGTATTCTTCTCTCTTTTTTTTTTTTTTGTGGGGACTTTTGCGTGTGAACAAAGTCACTCGTTCCATAGGCTTTTGCAAAAATGTCAGTCAGTGTCTTTGCTGCTCTGCGAGCTATGCAAATGTACAAAAGTGAAAAGAAATGCTTTGAGGTCTGAGAAATTTGGAAACATTTCAATTAAGTTCGCTCGTTTGGGGGCCCGCGACTATCAGCGCTGTTCATCTAGCTGGCCCATAAAAGCAGCGCTTACAAAAAACTTTGGATTAGCATAAAGCAACAAATTTGTTGCGCCCAGAGAAATGACAACAAATTAGCGCAGCTGCGACTAGGACGGGGCTGTCACAATGTTTATGCTCATTCAGCTGCTTTACACAACACTATTATTCACTTTTACAGCATAGACCTTCCAATTAGTCTGATTTATAGTAATCGCAATCGACGCGCTTGTGCATTGCTAAGCTAAGCTGGGGAATCAATTTTATTTTTAAATTCTTGCATTCGATCCATTCAAGAGAGCCCCACTCCAGCGCCAAACTAAGCAGGTTTTTATTTTTTGTATTATTAATTACAGCTGAAAGCATTTATGTTAAGCACGTACAAAAGAACTGTCAAAGTCATCCAAGCTGCGCCGTCAACTTGGCGCCGCTTGGGCCACATGCAATGCGACTTTTTTTTTCTTTCATTTCATTTTTCATTTTTCCTGCGAAAATAATTAAAATCATAAATAATAATACCGACAAGCTCGCCGTACGAAATTTGAGCATTCAATTTGAAGTTGAACTGCAGCCAGCCTCAAGAGTTGAGCGGAAAAAGCTCGCGTGTGCCGATAGGGCCAACTAGCTTATGGTCTAATTATGTAGGCAATTATAAATTTATTAACATTTTCGGGCATGAAATCGTTGTATATTTTTACATTTAGTCATTCAGATGCTGCACATTGGGACGAAGCATATGTGGAGCACAAAATTTGCGTCCAATTGGTTGAGATAAGAACTTCAAGTCACTTAAGATTAATGATATTTGAGAGAACGCAATTTAGTTAGCCGAAAGATAACTCTGTATCGATGTAATTGAAGAAGAAGAATTGAAGAAAAGAAACTTTAATTTGGATTGTATACTAATTGGATATTATATAAATTAAAGTTCTATTCGAACGAAACCTATATTAGGTTTCCCTTAAAAAATGAAAAATACCTAAAGATGAAAACATTATTATATTATTTTATTTATTATTAAATATTTTTAATATTTTATTTTTATTAATTTATTTATTTTTATTACTATTATTTATTTATATTTTTTTAATTTAAATATATCAAGGCTTTTTAACTGAGATTTTTGTAGTTCTGCTATTTACGAATTTTGTATTATTAATCGAAATCGTTTCCATTGAGAATTTACACCAAAAAAACAAATTTTATCTAGCTTCAGACACTGTGCTTAGTATGCGCTGATTCAAGTGCCACCAGCGCTCAACTTTCGGCAGTCACTGTGATGACTTTAATCTGCGCAATTGCTGTAGAGCATGCCATCGACATGATTAATAATTTATATGATAAAATATGTACGAGAAATTTAGTATTTCAAATGATTTTGTATGTTCCTCCAGCTGAGCGCTTCTCGAATTTCGATCTAGAAAAAGTCGCAGCGCTGCGACAGTTTGTCGCTTCAGTCTTTTGCTGTGGCCGCTGCGGTTGCATTGCCCCGTTTTGCTTGGACAGTAAAACTGTAAATTTGCTGTCGGTAAAAATCTGTATAAATTAAGCATTAAATGCACAACAACATGGATCACGGCCCATGTATACATGGCAATTTCCATGCTAATTATATACACTTATGCGCCCAATATACATTGACGACACAACAAAGGGCCATTGCGCTCAATATCGGTACGGATTCGTGTCGGTGACGATGGCCACACTTTGGGCGACAACGTTGCAAACTGTTTTCGCACCTCCCGGCCAGATAGCGACGGCCCTGAAAACCAACTTTCCTAAAGTGTGAACATCAGCCTCTCGACGTACCGATCGAGCCCAGGTCCAGGCGGTAGCTGGACACGCGCAAAAGAAAGTGCGAGCGCCGCAGCTGCCCCGAGGACATGTAAAACTGTGTGAGGAGTGTCGAGGCCTGAGCGCCGCTAGCTGACGTTGGCCAAGTGGTAGCAATGACAATGCCCATGCAGCCACGCAACTGGTCAGCCGCTCGGACACTTCACTATCAAGTGTTGACGCCGATGGTGACGACACTTTCTTTTCCACCTTCGACGGACGGATGGACGGACGGCGACTGGCCACAGGCAATTTGAGAATTCTCAAGGCGAAAGTGCATGTGAAGTGCGTGCGCCATCATTGTCCCGGCACATTGGGGCGTGTGCACGCCTGTGGGCGTGGCAATGTTGCAGCGCAAATTATGAGGTGTTATGTCAATGCGGTCGACGTTGCCACGACCACAAAACACGTCCCATGCAACCAGCCACATCCACATCCACATCCACACTCACATCCATGTCCATGGCGTTAAAGTGCCTGAAAATGTGTGCTAAAAGTCGCACGACCAGAGCTTGTGAAAGGCATTGACTGCTCATAAGATCGCGTTGCTATATAATTGAAAACGCCCCATGAAGGGGAAATGCGTGCGACTGCAATTGGAAGCTACCGAAAGGGCCGACCATGGAAAATGCTTACACAGTTATTAATTTAGTTCTGCTTTTCACAGGCCTCCAATCCAATCGAGCTCGAATCGAATCGCCACAGTTGTAATGCATTCATTCATATGCAGTGCAGTTATTAATTCACAAAATTAGTGTGAGAAACCGATATGACCGGAATTGCAATGTAAGCTGCATAAGTCCTATAAGCAATATACTCTGTCGAGGTCTTAAGACTTTCGCTTATAGCTGAGAGATGATATTTTATAAATGGAAGTAGCTTTATATATGTACATTAGTATAATCTAGATCTATTTAAGAGCACCTCAATAAGTCCTTTTGAACTTAATTTGAAATATAGTTCATAGATTTTAAGATATGTCTTCGTTATAGATCATTTATGACATGCAAGTTTATATGTATGTATATATAATATCTTATTAAGTGATTCTTGCAAAACTTCTTTACCCTTAGAGAATTTACTTACTTAAGAGAACTGTAGCTATTTTATGAATTATAAAAAAGTACATAATTTTTAAATTCTTCTAAGCAAGATTATGCAAGAAAACTCTGGTTAATAATGTATATGAATTATTATAATCTCTTCAGTCACTCTAGCCTATATAGCATGCTCAACTTGTAACTAATGTCAGGCCGATTTACATTTATATATAAATTTATTCAGACACATACATACGTCTATATATACTCATCTATATATAACTTCATACACAAGTGACTATTTGATAAATTACTGTATGCAGAAATGAAATTGATAACTATTATTTATGCTTCATTCAAGCTTTTAGCTTATGGAACTCATCTGGTTGACGAGAGCACTTGTACAGGTTCTTAAAATAATTATTTTAGAGCCTGTTGTTGTTTTTGTTGTGGCATTTGTTGTCAACATTGCTGTTGTTGTTGTTGCAGTTGTTGTAATTGTCATGGATGTTGTTATTGACTTCAGTTGTTGTCGCCGTGCCTTGTTGTTGTCGTTCGCCTAGTGGACTTTGTCGCCGAGACGCTGTCATCGCAATCGCCGGCATCGACGTTGGACATTCGACTTGTGGTGCAGCAAACGTGCAGCATTTTATGAAATTGCTTGTTGTTATTATTATGGTTATTATTAGTAACATTTGTGGCTGCTGCTGCTGCTACAGTTGCTACTGTTGTTGTTGCTGTTGTTGCTTTTTTGCTGTTTGTCATTTGAAGCTTGGCGCAGGCGCTGCGTTTGACTCTCTGAGCTCTCACGACGTTCCCTACGAAAATATAAACATAACAATCATTACAGGCAA
This sequence comes from Drosophila navojoa, assembly GCF_054131105.1. Lineage (NCBI taxonomy): Eukaryota > Metazoa > Arthropoda > Insecta > Diptera > Drosophilidae > Drosophila > Drosophila navojoa. The sequence goes on from NC_142890.1 coordinate 15,316,318, forward strand.
CAGCAGCAGCCAGAGAGCCGCAGCGTACGAAAAATGAAAGCCGGACAAAAAATGAAAAACGCATTATTGATATTTATGAGAATTATGTTCACTTCCTGCTCTCCGGCTACACGGTGGCATCTTAAATGGCGCTAAATGCGTGCATTTAATATTATAAATCTGTTTTTTTATTATGGTCGTTTGTTATTATTATTTTTTTTCTCTCAATTTGTTGGTAGGTTTTTTTTTTTTTTTTAATTTAAGTTTTGTGTGGTCAAGCACGTACGCGCTGAGATTGAGTGGCGTGAAGTGAAAGGGTCGACAGCCTGTAAAAGTGCTAGACGAATCGTTAAGTGTCTAAATTATGGGGAATTTCTTTCGTAGATTGGTCGAGCATTGCAGGTGTCTCTAGGTTAGATCAGCTCGCTAAGCATTATAGTTTTCGTTTAGCATTTAGAAGATTTCTTTCAATAAATTTCAGTTCGCAAGTTCGTTGCCTGAGTCTTTTGTTCAGCTGTGCAACATCTAGCACACTCATACACAAACATTTCACAAGGAAGTCCCAAACACATTCCGTTAGTCGCATAGCTCATGCATCATCCGACCCAGAAGACATAAGTCTTACGAATGAAGGAGTTTTGGGAAATATATGTGGCCATTGTTGCGACATTTCACGCTACTGGACCACTGTGAGCACTCTGTGGACTGGGCCATAGATGCTCAAACATAAGGCGAACGAAACGCACATTGTTGTCATCATGCCAGCTATTGTTGCGTTTGTCTCATTGACTGTTTGTTTTGCCTTCTGCCAAGGCGTTGTCCTGTTGACAATTGGTCATAAGTTAGGCAGCCGACCCAATGGTCACACCAAAACATGAAGCGCATTGTCTCGTCCCATCGCCCCTAGCTTATAAGCAGCATAGAGAATCGCTCAAGAAGTTCAATAAGAGAGAGAGAGATTGGAGTCGAGGCAGCGGCGATAATGCGAGAGCAACGCCCAACATACTTTAGGCATTGATTAATTGCCGAATCATATTCAGTGATAGGCATTGCGATTTACTGAGACAATTAAACAAGAGAATATGGAACAACAAAGTGAAAAATATCGCATATTTCTTATTTTGTTAAATTTTCAATTTATAAACAAAAACTGAAACACTTTGCTTGCATTTTCCTATTATATAAAAAACCAAAGTAGTAGAGCATTTCTTATATATATGTATCTGTATATTCTCTTTAAGTAATTGTTTTTGAGAACAATATATAGCACATCATAAAAATATCTTAGGACTCTTTCCATTTCTCGCTACTTTCTTAGCATTTGCTTGACACACAATAAATAATTCTGTAGCTCCCTTCGGCACCCACATCTGCTCCCGTGTATACAAATATTGTCAGCACAAAAGTCAAGAGAACAAAGCCAGCCAGCATATAATAACACACACAGCCACACACACACACACACACTTACACACACAGGCTGGTATTGGCAAACATCCAACAGCAAACAGTGGCAATATTTGGTCGTTGTTTACAGGCTGAGCCCTCGGCGCGAACCGAACGCCATGGGTTGGTTTCTTGAGAAATTGGCGCATGCTGTGAATTGTGCAGACATATCTATCCAAGTATTTTCCCCATAGTCATAGTCATGGACAATATTGCGTTGCTTTCTGTTAGGCAGCGGCCGCTGCTGCCGCTGCGACTGCGACTGCGATTGGTTTTTGGTATTTGGATATGAATTTGGCTTTTGCATGCTTTATTTTTCATTTACGCCAGCCATGGGGCTATCAACAGGCACGATGAGGCATTGTGCGAGCCAGCCTCACAGGCTAGCCAGCATTGGCTTGGCCCGGCTACGAGCCATGGGATGGCTATAAAGTGTCAACGGCAGCAGCTACCGTTCTACGTACGACTTTTTGCATTTCTTCATATTTCTGTGGAGAAACCACAATTTTTCGCTGAAATTTATCTGATCCTGTTGAGTCATGCAATGTGTAAGCCAGCATTTGAATTATGGAGATGATAATGCGTTTGTTTATGTGTGACATGAGTGTCATTCCGTGCCAGAGCCATGCGGCTCCATGCACCACTCTCTGTGGATGCACCACGCAGAAATTTGCATTTGCATTTGAAGCCGCGGCAAACGCAGCAACGCAACCAACCAACCAAGCGACTCCGCGCAATTGCCGTTCGCTCAATTAAATGCCTTGTACCACTGGGACAACAATCATCAGCACTTGCCAAAAATATCCAACTTGGCCGTCGGACACGCGCACTCTGGCCGCTTAATTGAGTTGATTAGCCCGCTCGACCGCCAAACAGTCTTCTCGGGCATGTTGCGAGAAGTATGAAGAAATTGCCGCTGACATGCGCTTGAGAAAATAAAAATGTATGAATTCACAAACGTGCCACTCCATGTATTTATATAAAGCAAAAATAACGGTAACATCAAAATTTTTAGCTTACATCTTGGCGGCAATCAACGGCTGTTCCTGCCGGCCCGATCTGGTGTAGGGCCTGCTTTCCGCCTGCTTTCGGCATGTCATGCTTGGCCAACTCCGCCTCCTGCTCCTCCTCCTCCTCCTCCTCCTCTCAAATTAACGACACTCACCAGAGTCTCGTGTGTGACTCGCCGTGCTACGAAATGAAATGCAATTTTGAAATAATTAAATATGAAGGCCAACATATTTTGGGGCTGCCGTGTTCTCCAACCGGGCGAATTGCAGCGCAATTTTATTTGCAATTAGCCGCAACACAGAAATTTAATTATGTAAATTTGTTAATGGCTGTAAATGTACGCTAAGTGCGTTTCCTACGACCCGAAAAAGTAAACGTAATCGAGGCGAATGGTTATAGAGAAAATTACAAGCGTGGAAATTACAATGCATTTCAATAATGTTTCACTCGGAAAGTCGAAGGGGAATCACAATGAAAAACTTCTTTTTTTTTTTTTTTTGGTTAAAGAAAAAAATCAACAATAATTATTTGTTTTATTTGATATTAAATTATAAAAAAAAAAAAAAAAAATAAAATAAAAATATTATAATAGTTAAAAATTAATAATTTATATAATATTATATATTAATATAATATCTAAATTTTTTGAAACTTATATATGACAAGAACAAAATTCTAATAAATTAATAAATTAATAATAAGATCAAAAACCAAAGAAAAAATGTATTCTTAATTAAAATCATCTTCAATGTATACAGTAATTTCGATTTTAAGAACAAAATCATTTGGAAACTCGTCCATTGTTCTTCGGGTAACTGTAATTAGAGCCTGACTTAGTTCAGTTGAGCAGCTGCGCGCCGTTACAGCGAAAGCAACTGTAAATTTGCCAAATGAGGTATTCTGGGCCCAAAGAGAAGTCGGCTTCAAGTCCGATTTCGCTGCTAATGACAAGCTACAAATTAATGGGTTCAACATCTCAAAAATATGTGGCAAATAAAAAATAGTCAAGACACTTGCCACTTGAACCCGTGCACTCATAAAAGCACACACAAACACACACACACACACACACACATAGATTGTGTGTTAGTTAACTGTCGTCTCTATGGCAGCAGCTGCACGAGGCCAAAAAACTCTCACTAGGCACTTAAAAATTAACGCTTTTGACAGCCAAACGGACTTTCAAATGTCCAAAGAGCAACGCAGCCAAGCTGCCAAGCAGCCAAGCGGCCAACTAGCCACAAGTTGTGGCAAGCCGAATGCGCAGGCGCAACAATGTGTCAATGTGCCGAGCGAGCGGCAGCTTTAACAAGATTGGCAGCGACGTCGACGTCGTCGTCGTCGTCGTCGTCGTCGTCGTCGTTATCGTCGTCGCTCATGTCGGCGGCAGATGAGACACCGACAACGAGCTGGTCGTGGCCAATCTTCAGATTTTCTCATAAGGTGCAAAATCTGTGGATATCATCATAAAAGACGAAACAACCGAAAACATGCACAGAAATGAACCCGAGAGCCGACAGAAGAAACAAAGTCGTAAAAGCCGCAGCCGCCAGAGCAGACAGAAACGCCTCTTTTAGGTTCTGGCCCCAACTTAAGAGGAGAGCAGCTCACGAGAGAGAGAGCGAGAGGGAGAGCGAGGGACTGAGAGGGGCAGCTAAAGATACTTCCTAATTAGCTGGCCGACTGCTTTGCAATTGAGGGCGACTGAGCTTCAATATTTTTAGTATATATTTTATTATTATACTGTATTGTTGTTTTCTCTTCTTCTTGTTCTGTTTTTTCGTGGCAAATGCACACACAGCCTCACAGCCCTCTCTCTTTCGCTGAACGTGAATCCTCTTGAACAATGGAGCAGTTAAAATCTGTGGCTAATAAATAAATTAAGTCTTTAACGATGACAACGCGGGCGCAAAGCCAGAAGCGGCTCCGCAGGGCGCTTGAACATCTCAATTATGTTGTTGAAGCTCATTGTTTTTGGATTTTTTCTTAATTTTCTGATGGTTATGTGGCTATTTTGTTGTTACTGTTGTTGTTGTTGTTGTTGTTATTTACGCTTATCTCACCGCTGATCGGCCACAGCTGCCCAAATTGCGGAAATTCGCCAGCCGTGCGGCAATACAATTTAAATGGGCTCATAAATGTGCTCAAATGCCCTCAGCTCACAGAATGCCGTGGGCTGGGGTTCAGTCATCTATGCGAATTATTTCGCCCCCAATTAAATATGTAATCAAACTTTTGTTTATGCTCTTAATTAGCTAATTTGCAAACAATTAAAATCAGAGCTCGCGCTGCCTCGATGCGTCCATTTGCCCACAGCCAGTGGCACTGGCTACAAAGTTGCCAACTCATTTGATTGCCAATAGACACGAGCGCGTAAAGCCAACTCATGGCGGAAAAAAATGCGTACCAAAGGTGAAATTGTCTGAAAAGTGAAATGTTTGCATAACAAACGTCCAAATCGGAAAGAAAGCTCCAGACTCTAGATGCTGTAAGCGTTGCAGGGCAAAGCACCTGAGCGATTCACGAGAGATAATATTGTACTAGAAGATTACTACTTGGCGTGAGCAGAGTCTCACACTTTGGTTGTAATGCACGCATTAAGTGAATTCTGTTAGATAAACTTTCTCTTGCTACATATAGAAGGAGAAATAGAAACATAGAACACAAATATTCAACAAGATCTAATCTGTGAAAATGTAAAATTTACATAAATGATACAAATACTAGAGAGATAGGATTTTAGTATTTTCTTTATATTCCATTCACTTAACTTTTCATTTCAATCATAATCTATTTTGCCAAAAATTCAGTTGTTGCCAAAACAGAGAGAGATAGAGAGAGAGAAGAGAAACTCTGTTCCCACGTTTGGCAAACGGGAATACAGTTTTATAACCGTAACCAGACACATACATAGCTCTGGCCCTGAGAATATTTCGTGATGTCCACCTGCAAAAACCTAAACTAAAATTGAAGAGGAAAGAAGATCTGTTGTTGCAATCCCGTATGTCCGCTAGTCCTAGCTGCGTGGCTCAGAGAGCCTCAGAGAGAACAGCTACGCACGGAATCGTTTTTTCTTTCTTTCAGTGTTTTATTTTGTTGTTGCTTTCTTACATTTTGTTCAGCAGGTAATTTCGTATATATAAAGCGTTTCCAAACAATCGAGTTTCGTAAATGACAATTTTTCTGTGTGAACTGCCTGTGAGCAGAAATAGAACAAAGCCGTGGCCAGGCAATGCACCTGAGCTAGTGAAAGATCACGTCTATTGTGTGGCTGGGAGAAAATAATGCTTTATATAATTAAAAAAAAAAAAAGTCCGCTTTAACAGCATGCTATGCCAATGACAGGGCCTTAAGAAAGCAGCTGCCAAAAAAAAAAAAACACACATACACACACACAAAGAAACAGAAAATGAAAAAAGTAAAACAAGTTTGTTGCTTGAGTCTTTTGTTTGGCAATGGGGCGCTCGTCAAGTTTATTTTTTTATCGCTTATTTAGGCTAACGCAACCTGGTAGCCTGCCTCTGCCTCATCTCCTTTCGATTTAACGCAACACTCCTGACAAATGAGCAGCATATCCTGTTGATCCTGTTGTAAGGAAATAATTATATGGCTCCCGAACGTGTGAACGCTGCAGCTTTAATTGCACAAATAATTAAAAGCTCATAAATTAGCGAATTGCAGCAAAAACGAACGAAAAACGTGCAAATTTAATTATGTACCAACTCAATTAATTCATTAAACGGCCTCAACGGCAACCACAACGACAACAGCAACGGACGCAGCACAGCTTCTGCATTTAAATCAATCAACGCCAAATACTTGCAGAGACGCGCCTTTTTCCCTAAGGACGTGGGCAGTGAGGCAACCGGTTTGCCGAGGCAGCCGCCGCACAGTCCTTACGCATCCTGCGGCGCACTTAGAATATGCATTATGCAACTGGCCAGCAGCAGAGGTGCGCCTGGGCTGGGGCTTTCATAATTTATTGATTTTGTACGGCGTCACATTTGTCTCTCTGTCTGTCTCTCGACACTGAACGCTGACAGTTTTTGCCACTGCCGTCGTCGTCGACGTCGTCGTAGCAGCGACATTTTGACAGTTGCAGGTTGTCATCGCAGTGCGCCGCTCTGCTGTCACCTTAATTGCAACTGACGCATTGCCAAAAATATATTTATATATATATGTACAATCGAGCCACTGGCGCATATCCTGTCTTCCTGCCTCGTTTGCCCCCGTCTCGAGATAAGCTCGACTGTCATTTCAATTTTGCAAGCTGCCAAATAAACAGCGCAAGGTGCGCTAGCCAGTCTCCCAGTCTCTCGGTCTCCCTGTCTCCATCTCTCACGCAACAGTCTCTCCACTGGCTATCTCACTCTGCCTTTCTTGCCTTGTCACTCCTTATGAACTAGCACTCTTATCCAGTTGTTGAGCCACTTCTTCGCCATCAGACATGAATGATTAAATAATATGTCAGGCCTGGGGCAACCCTTTAGATATAATTCCACGCTGTACGGCAGCATTGAGTCGAACGGAAGTTTGTGGCTTAGCTCTTTTGTTTTGTGGTAGGGTAAACTGTTAACGGCTGCGCAAATTATCAGCTTAATAATTGCAAACGTTGCATCATAAACTTGGCGACATTGTGGCATGAGTTGCAGCACTGTACTGAGATGCATATTTATAAGCAGATGATAGATATTGATATTAAGGTATATTGATATATTTGTAGTCAATAAAATAAATTACAATAAGTCTAAATGAAATGTTGATATATGCATTAAGTACTTTATGCTTTGAGGCTGAAATAATTGAAAAAATTTATTTAATTGAATTTAATATGCCCGACTGTTGACTTTAGAGAAATGCTTTCCATAATGCAATTTATATTTATGAACTAAAAATATATAGTCTCCCATTGCCTTATCTTTTGAATGGCATCTTTCGTATGCGCATTTCAAATTTGACCGTGGATGCACTGTCTTGAAAATATACCAAAATTAACTTTCATTAATCGTATGCATGTCGTGGCTGGCTCCAGCTGAAGGTGGCCAAAATATTTTAGGCCGCTTTTACCGTGAGCTCATCTCATTAGGAATTCGCTTTGCCACACATGCGACATAATTAAAAGGTCAACCCTCTCACTCGAGTGGGACTTTCGATGGATAGATAATAAATTACCGAAATGTAGACGCGCTGCAATTAAAGGGAAAGCATGGCGTTGCTGAGCCCAGCTGACTAACCCCTTTGACCCATTAATTCTAACGAAAGCGTTCGGGCAGCGCGGCTGGCAGGTGCAGGTGCGCGGCATGCACCAGGTTAAACAGTCTGCTAATGATATCAATAAAATGTAAATAAAACGATGCAGCGGCGCAGTCATAAACGAAATTGTTGGGCAGCTCCGAATATGCCACAATTAAAATGCAATTTCGTGCAAATCCTTGATGCAACCGTGTAACTGTAAATGCAGCACGTTGCACCTGCGAGTCGACCTGTTGCAGATGCCTATCACAATTTGGCTGCTTGCTCATTAACGGCAGTGCAGCCGAGCGAAGCGTATTTATTTTTATTAATTTTAATAGCGAATTGAATGCATTCGTATTCGTATTCGTTTTTGTGTCGCCTGCAACATGCAACTGCAGCAGCAGAGCCGCGTGGCAAGTGCAGCGTGACCAATGCCCAAAAATTGAACTTTCGACTAGGGAGTGAATATCTGCTCGTTGCACGCGCTGCTCAACCCTTTAGCATATCGAAATGCATTCGAAATCAACCAAAAATACGGCGAGCGTTAAATTTTGTTCGTCGGTTCGCTCGTCTGCCCCATTCCCATCCTCATACTCATGTTCGTCCTCATCCCTGTTCGATTTCTACGCTTTCTACACTCACTCTCTCGGCGCAGGAACAGGTGTAATGATTTTGCTTTGCACCTTGACTGCTGCTTCCGTTTCGATAGGCTCAGTAGTAGTTGTTGTTGTTGTTGCTGTCGTCGTCGTCGTTGCCGTCGATAGCTTTTTGGCTGAGGGTAATTTGTGTGCCTTTACTTCCTCACCAATTTTATTTATACAGGGTGTCCCATGCAACAATCTTTGAGCTTATAAATTAATTACAATTGGCGTCTTTGAGTTGACCTTTTCAGCTTTTGAGTAGAGGCTTTAGAGACGTGAACTTAATGCAAGTCTACTCAACACTCACCCAGCTCCTTCTTCCGCTTGTGCTCTTCGGACTCAGCGTGCATAAACACTGCTAGGGCATAGTG